>NW_008794447.1:843573-861025 GCF_000699145.1 Aptenodytes forsteri | reverse complement strand
TTCTTGTAGTGAGGGGCCCAAAACTGAACACAGTATTCGAGGTGCGGCCTCACCAGTGCCGAGTACAGGGGCACAATCACTTCCCTACTCCTGCTGGCCACACTATTTCTGATACAGAAAATGACTCATTCTTCCATAATGGTGTCAGGTGAGAGCAGAAGTAGATAATTGTTTTCTGAAATTGTTGAGAACTGAATTCTAGGATTCTTCATTTCTTTTTCATGTTCACTTCCCATTTCTCAAGGAGATGGTTATTGTACGAGGATTGCACTGTGTCCTTACCGATAACCACCAAAATTCACTAACAGAAGAAAAGTTGTAGTGGACTAAGCAAATGGAAACAGCAGTCTGATACTACTGATATTTTAGCCATGCCCTGAAGACCTGTTTGAGATTAATTTCTGATAGATGTTCATTAACTGTGTGTTCTCAGCTCTGTTTCTATTTCATTTCATTTCCTGATTGATAATCTATTGTCTGAATTGCAGAAGCACTGAGGAAAAATATAACATTTACTAAATTGGGACACTAAATTAATTACTGCATGTGAAAAACTCTGAAACTATATTGAAGTTGGCAAAAAAGCCTGTAAGTAATTAAAAATTGTCTTTAAAATAGACAAAAGATAAGTAAGCAGGTTTCAAGGTACAGGCCAAGCGTTCTCCTAAAGTCATTATGACAAAGAAGAATTTTACTATTTTTTTTCAATAAAAGAATAAACAGTCCTTTCTCAGAAGGGGAAGGGGTTGCTGAGGCAAAAAAAGCAGTGGCTTGTATTCCCATAATAAAAGCGTATCATACTATATACATATGGAATACATTAAAGCTGCACAGCTTTACACATTTTAACACCTCATAAATCTGGGACTGTTGACTTTGCAACCTCAAGAATGTGCTTTTAACAATGTGTGCATGTATATGCGTATGCGTGTTATTTATGTTATCTATGGAGGAAGTATATATGATCTCATGCTCCAATATAGCCATTGTACTTACCAGCATTTACAAATGGTGAAGCAATGTGTGATATTTTACAGAGAAGTGTTATTTTAGAGCATTGCAGGGAATTTATATGCACACGTGCATGTATTTCTGTATACACACACACACTGGTAGATGTTCTTAAATCACAAGCCATTAAACTACATTTAATAAGATAACTGGAATTGTGTCACAAGTCAAGCTGCAGTTATTAGAAATACATTTAAAAGTCTTAATTTTCAGAGTTTCTTAAATTATCCAGAATACTTTCCTTGATGTACTTTTACAATCGGAGATCTCTGGTTTTGTCAGATACATAAGTGACAATTTAATCTTTAGAAACCTGTTTGTTGTTTCCTTTTTTAAAATTCCTAGAAATAAAAGTTTACTACTAATAATGAATCACAAGATTTTATATCATCAGTCATCTAATTGTCATTTAACAATTCAGTTCTCAGGCCATTTTTAAAATGTCAAATAGCAATAAGTGGGACCAGTGACTTCAGGGGACTAGGCAAGGTAGTTAAAGGTCAACTTAGATTGTAACATTGTTCCATAGTTTACCATGTATATTTTAGATAATGTATGTACATACACATGCACACACACTCAGTTCATAAGAGTCATATGCTAGAATTTTAGGCAAGTCCTGAACTCTTTAAAGGAAACTTTCAGAGACTGAAACAGAGGCATCTCTTCTCATAGGTAAGTTCGAATGACAGATATATAAATCCCTCTCCTTTTAAATTATACTGTGTAACACCATACTGTAAATGACAAAGCATGAAATTTAATTTGAAGAGCTCAGAAGTTATAACAACCCATATTGATCTGAACAGAACTGTATTCTGGGGCACCCTTTTCACACTTGATACCTTTCTCCTGGCTGTACCCCTGTGGAAGCCAAGGGCTTTGTCCATGAGGTCTTCACCAACCCAATTTTATCGTGCCATATTCCTTTGCTCCATTTTGTCTCAGAGTAATTAAAAGTAGTCTGCCTCTATAGCATCATTTTTTGTTTATTGTAGTAAGAAACAATAGAGAAGTGCTGAGGCCCTTCATGAATTTATATGTCAAATAACTTCTAGAATATAGAAATAAAGCATAATTCTTCCTTTAATAAGATACCTAAGAAAATCCATTTGCCCAGCTCATCAAATGTGATGTTCCTGCTTCATATCTTATAGAACACAACAGATTTTCATAAAATGCTATTTTCCATAGCTGATGTGCAACTTCAGATACATAAAAAGAAATCAAAGCTCCATGTTATCATTTGACATATATTGTTATTACTAAACATCCTACGCTGCAATAATATTTTGCTTTGGGATAAAATATTTTCTAACATCTTTTATATCCTATACTTAAGACTTTTTTATAACCCAGGAAGAAACATTTTGCTAAACAGTCTTTATCTAAGATTCATCCAGATGATTCATTAGAAACACAATGCACAAATCCTGAAAGTCAATGACAAGCCTCACACCAACTTGACAGGAGCTTGGATGGTATTGAAGGTGAGGTTTATACCTAGCTTCAGACTCTAGACTGTAGATATACACACCTTAGTTTGTCACCCTATGTTCTCTTTATGGTCAAAAAAGGAGAGAGAAAAAGACTATGTCATGGTTCATTTAATCACAGAACAAACGTCTCAAATAGGAAAGATGACTCAATGCCATGGTATGGGCTTAATTTTTTTTTCCTTTGATCCTACAGGCAGTTTTAGGCAACCAGCTGCATTCTAGAAATCTCAGCTAATGTAAAAACTCCCTTCTTTGTACTCAAGTAGGACAAATTAGTCAAATATAAGACAGATAGTTATTTCAGAGCCAAGTTCTTTCAGTCAGTTAAAATTAAAATTAGAAGGAGATAAACCAACAACACTGGGAACACCAATGGCCATGAATTTGCTCATTTGAGTCCCAGATACCTGGTTATAGACTGAAAAAATTTTCCTCAAGTTCAGTATAAGCTTTATAGATCCTCATGCTCTCCTTGTCCAAATTCCACTATGAAAAGCAGCATGAAAGAACTGTAGGAGGAAAATTATTAGACAGTTGAAATTATATATTGCATCACTGTCAACAGCAACTTGACTTACATAATTTGGCTCAAGGGCAGAAACTTAATTATTTTCAAATGGGAAAAACTGTATTCTGAAAATGCAGAAAAAATCCACACTTTCCAGAAAAGTGCATGCTTTAAAATTTGTTCAGTCAAGTACATCAACTCAGCGATGTTACTATTGCATAATGTTTGGAACAAAAAGAAATTAATTGCAGCATTCTAATATATTTTATATAACCCTGTGCTATATTTTGTCTATACATAAATATTATACAGTTGAAATCACAGAAGTAGTCTCCCAACAAATAGAATCACAGAACAAATCAGATTGAAATCACAGAACTAGTCTCCCAACAAATAGAATTGCAGAACAAATCAGTACCTGCAAGAAAAAAAGAAATCTTAAAAGCTTTTTTTGGTATATTTAGATTATTCCAATACATTATATTGTCACATCATTTAAAGGCTGTCTTTAGCATGGTCACATCATTTAAAGGCTGTACTTTAGCATGATACAATTAACTCACTGATGACTTAAACTAGTGTTTGCAAAACCAGTTATATCTGAAAGAGTCCGTGAATCTGGACAGTGTGAGCTTTCACTGATGAATGATGGCTGACATACCCATTAAAAATGGTAAAAATGCTTATCTTTGTTTTTCTTTTGTTTGGTTGTGTTTTCTTTTTTAAAAATGTGCTTCAGGTTCACAAGCTAGAATAAAATAAGTGGCAGCTTCTGCTAGATGCAGTGGTGGTGTTACATCACCAACACAAAGCCATCATACTGCCTGACACTATTCATAACAAGTGTAGTCTGCTGAGGGGCCCTAGAGTGAATCTGAGGATTGTGTCAGGCCTGGATTAACTTACACTGACAACTGCACGTAGAAAGCTAGTAAAATGTCTGTTTATACCTAGCTCAACCACAGTCAGATTCTCATTGCTCAGGCATTACAGTTAGTTTTTGTAAATAATTAAACCTGCAAAAATTATTCTTTATTAATATTGAGATATTCAGTTTAGTATTCTTTCTGAAATGGCATACTATAATACTTCTCCTTCAAAATCTATAATACTTCTCCTTTAAAATGGTTCAAGAAACAGTATTCTTATCCACATTACAAAAAAGTAATTAGATGCTCTACTCACCCCAGATTTCCCACATATAGGTCATTCTTCATTTAAACTAACTTTAATAAATTATTATGAGGAAATACTACTACTCTTCCGAATAACAATAAGTGAGAGTATTATGCTTCAGGGTAGATTTTTTTTGTTCTTGACAAATATGCAGCATTAGCAACTACAAAAATCATTACATGTTTTATTGTTTTTGAAAGCTAAGGACCAAATGCAGTCACAAAATGACAGAGGAATCTGTTGGAAAACTTTCAAAGAGCGAAGGTAGTGTCAGATGCCTCTATCCATCATATAACTGATGAGGATAGTATTGTAGCCACTGACCCAGTTGCTAAATTAGTCCTTAGAGTAAAATGCATTTATAATGAGTTAGAATCTAAATTCTATAAGGGGAATTAATAGTCCTTTGGTAAGAAAGGATTGATGTTTTGCCTCTAACTTCTGGAGCCTATTCTCTTTTAATGAAGGTCTTCCTTTTTATATGCATGTTTGTGATGATTTTCATCTGGAATAGTATTTTTTGAAAATGCAGAAACATTAGCAGTCCACAAAACATCACCTAAAGAATAAGACCGGTTGAACTGTTTCCATCTGAGAGCATAACAGACTCGGCAGCTTTCTTAAATGACTAAATGCCCAAGAACATCTCTCCTTTTTTGACCTGCCTTTTTGCCCATTTCAGGAGTGCCTCAGCCCAAATGCCAGTGGTTTAGTGACTGCTCAAAGCTAATTCCAGAGCCTGAATATACCTTTGGCTACCGCTAAGCAGCATGGGCAGTGTGTCCCACAGCAAGGCCACAGCTCTGACCCCAACAAGCCCACAGCCAGGACATGGCTGGAACACTCCGCAGCTCCCACCAGCCTGTTTGCCCATATTTCCCTTCCTTGTGCCCAGGTCTTTCCTCAGTATGGATCTGGGAAGCACCTGGAACACGTGTCTGGATGGAGAGCTGAGGAGTGCTCCAAGTCCTAACCCTGGAAGCATACAGCATGTACTGTGCTCAGGTTATGCAGGGGATGAGCCTGGAGCAGGGTGAATTTCTCCTCCCAGCCCAGTTACTAGACTGTGAAAGAAGTCCAGTGTACTGGGCCCTGATTTTAGGAGTATTTCTGATTTTTATCCAGCAGCTATTTAACAATATATAACCAGTTCTGAAAAAGCCTGCTCCTCAAAGCAAGACCTGCAGTTTCTAGCCAAGATCCCCCCATTGCTAGGCAAGAAAGTCATCTTTTGCCTGATGCTTCTCTTGGCCACACAAATACGGCATTGCTGGCTGAAGACTGGCGGTTTCTACAGTAGCAAGTGCTCATCGCTTAGTAGTTGGCAACATCCCTCAGAGGAGGTGAAAGTCTCACCTATCAACATCTTGCCTGGAAGGAGAACAAGTCCAAACCCCACCAGAGAGATGCAAAACTTTTTCAGAAGAACCTTTTCCCAGCAAAGTCTAAACAATTACTCAGTATAACATAAGCATATGCTGTTCTTAAGAAATTTCCAGTATTTCCATGCCTGAATCTGCATTTCTTCACACAAATAGTTTAACTGATTCCTATGTAAAAACCTCCCTGTACAGGCAAAGTGCAGAATTAGGCCAAACTGACTCCAGGAATATACAGATGCAGCAGCTGTACCCAACAGAAAAAAAAGTGGGTTTAGAAGCCAGTCAGCACCACCCTGCAATCACAGTTTAAACATTAGTGGCTGAACTTGTGAAAGGATATACAACAGTTAAGTTGCAGCTTCTCTACTTTCTTTGTAAAATAAGTCCATAACTAATCTCTACTGTGAGGCTTAAAAGCAGTTTATCTCCCACCTACATACTATTTCTTTGATAGCATTTGGTAACACCCTTCACAAAGGTTGATATTTACATAAATCAAATGCAAACACCAAATTGTTGACTTTGTTCACATCACCTGCTTGGCAAAGTGTATGAAATGTTGCCTTTAAAAATTAAATATAGGCATACATTTTCAGTAGCTGATTGGAACAAAAGCAGACCAAAATTACTTTCTTCTGCAATATTCTATAGACACCAAGCAGAATTAAGTCCTGATGTTCTACTATACTTAAGTTACTAAAGCATTAATAACAGCTGGCTTCTGGCTGGACCTTACTGTCATTTCAAGTCAGTTATGTGTACAAAGAAGTTCTGATTATGCTGAGAACATAACTAGCTCCATTTATTCCGCTTTTAGGGAGTCACATATCTCCCCAGTGTTTTCTTTAGAGTACAAAGGAAAAACAATAACTACTATGTACTTTGATATTCTAAGTAACATAGTATTTTATATATAGACACTATATATCGATAAATATATTTTATATAAATACATACACATTACAGGCCATAATATATAATGTAATATTTAATATATACTGCAATCTATGGTGTAGATCAAAGAAAAACTGTTTTGTAGAAAACTGAAATAGTTCCTAACTTTCCAGACTCAGAACCTCTGGTGTTCTTTCAGTGTACTGTGATTTCAGCCCCTCTATGTACCCTCTTCCCTTTTTCACATTTTCTCTTGGAAAACTATATTATGGCTGAATTTAAACAGAAACATAGCTTCAGTTATGAGTTAGATTCTCCAGCTGTAAATCTAACTTTGTACCTGGTCTTACAGAATCGTTGAAGTGAATTTTAGTTTTGCTCTTAGTTTGTTTCAAGTATTAACATTCAAGTTCGCTTTACCTGTCAAAGGGGCACAAACTCAAAGAAGCTACAACTTGCAGAGAAGCTCCTGCATTTGTATTGAATACAACACCAGAAATATGAAATACCCTGCAGAATCTGACAACTCCAAAATAGAAAAGGATAATTCAGAACTTATTAATGGTCCAAAGAAAACAGCAGCACAATATTGTTGAACAGGATGAACGTCAGAAAGGCATATACAAAACAAGTAAGCGTAAGTCCATTCCACTGCAATATACAGCTGTCCAAGTCTGGGAATTATTTTCTTGCAAGATGTTAATCTTGGTGACACATCTTACAGACAACTCTTTAGACCAACAACCTATGAAGCTGGCAACATATTAAACAGTTTCCTGTACATGGACACTAAACCACAGCAACTAGCTTTAATCATGTCATTCTCTAAAGCAAGGATCTCTCAAAAGAGACTCGGGCCTGGTTTTAGTGCATATTTTCAGTTATTGACTAGCTCTGGCTCATAACAGGCTGTGTTCTTCCTGGAGAAGTCAGGTACCAGCCACATGCTGCTCAACATTCAGCACACTGAAAATGGAATTGAAAAAGCTGGTAATAACACAAGTGCTGTGTTCAGTGATCTTCAGTGGCATCTGACCCAGAATCCCTTGGAAGCCTTTTGTTTCAGTATCTTGTGTGACAAAAGATCATCACACAGTGATACTGATACTACCTCTATTAGCAACTTGATTCTGTGTCTGACTGTTAAGAAAAGCCAACAGCAGAAAACCAGCACACTACAGGTGAATGTATTATCTTTACTACCCAGCTTCCACACAAGTGGCCAATGTTTAGCAATTGAATCCTTTTGTTAGCATACTATATTCAAAAGAATATCATTACACATCATCGAGCCCAAATACAAGATAGTTTTTCACTGTCAAACCACAAACCCAACAAGGAACTCTGGCTTTGGAGTAGTGCACAACTCACTTGTCATTAGATTCTAGTTTACCCAAGTGGGTAAACTTAAGGACATTTGTTTGCTTTTTTATGTGCACCCCAGAGAAAAGTGTGATACTAGATTCCTGAACAGTATCTTGGAGAAGTTTATACAGGTCTTAAGAAGTAGCTGTTCCAAAGGTATCATGAGCCACTGCACTTGCATTCTATTATTCTGCACCTTTTAATGCATGCCCAACATGGGAAAGATTTGCACATGGAAAGTTAAGCACTGTGGTGACTGGAAGTCGTTGATGCATTACTAGAGATGCCTTACTCTACTGAGAACGATCCCGATTTGCTTGCCAAGGCTGCCCTTCTGGATACCAGGAGAGCATTCTCAAATAAAATGAAGAATTCATACAACAGACTGCAGGTACAGAGATATTGGAACCATTGGCAGGATGAAATTGGCAGTTTTCTTGCCATAGCAGAACTACTCTGAAAAACCCAAATACACACAAAAAGCTACATCATTGGAAATACCTTACTCACTATGTTTGATCATGGACTGCAAATTAACATTATGTTTTGGATTTCTACCTAAACAAATCTAAAGCCCCTCTTAACAAGAATAGGCACAATGTCCCAAAAGGGAGGTGCTTGGGACTGTATGTAAAAAACACAAGGAAGCAAGACTTTTACCCATGCTTAGAAGAGCCATGTAGTATTACAGACTTAGCAAGTGCTACAAATGAGTTTATCATGTATCTTATTCATGGAAAAAACATAGTTGTGGTAGAAGGATATGGGAAGAAATGGCAGCAACTTATCCTTAATGATACAAAAAGGATATAACCTGCCTAAAAATGGATTCATTGTAATAAACTTCAACAAAAAACTTAAACAGAAATGTTATTGTGATTCACTTTGAATTCACAGAGAATCCTAAATAGAATATCATACACACAGTCACATTTCAATCAATTCCTGCATGACTCATGCTAGACATTTTAGGGCATTGAGTAACTGGCATAAAGGTAAAAAAATTAAATTGAAGGAAAAAACCACACACAAAGCTCTATTCC
Organism: Aptenodytes forsteri; assembly: GCF_000699145.1. NCBI lineage: Eukaryota > Metazoa > Chordata > Aves > Sphenisciformes > Spheniscidae > Aptenodytes > Aptenodytes forsteri. The sequence goes on along the minus strand of NW_008794447.1, from coordinate 852,147 downwards.
CCACCCCCCTCCCACAAATCCCAGAAGTAAAATAAAACTATTATATTTAGATTCAAAGCCTCCAATATATCAGAACTTTCTGAGCTCATTTGGTAAGGTTCAAAGCACAGGTCAGCTGACAGGCCTCCCTGGTACATTCAGAATAAAGAGACCCATTAAATAAGACAAAAGACAGTTCCAAGACTTAGTTCCAACACACATCATTTTGAGTACACGTTGTTCCCTAAGCCTAATTGCCTGAAAACGGCAATAATGGTGTTGAGATAGCCGTTGCACCGCCATGCAGCAACCTCACCATCCTGAGCCACCTCCAAACGCTGCTGCTGCAGCAGCAGAGGGGAGACAAGGACCAGCAGGATCAGTAATCGATCCTTCGGGTTGGCAGGATTTTCTGCTGCAGTAGTGGGAAGTGTTAAAAGACTTCTTTGCACTAACGGCCTACCTCTGGGCACACATAAGACAAATTTTTTAACAGCTGGATGATAGCATGATAAGTCAAGTTGTATAATTTATTAAAGGGAAGTAATGCAAATGGAGAGCTCTGAGGGGATACGAGCTCACTACAGTTACCTTGGGGAGTTTGGCGATAGAAATTTATTTCTGTGAGCTTTTCAGTGGGAATTAGGTTTTTCCTTTTATGATCTGATGTGGTGGTTAAGACAGGCTTTCCATAGGGCCTCAGTTCAGCTGCTTAGAATCACCGTTTAAGAGCTGGTTAAAAGTAAAATAAGAGAAATGCATTAACTTGGGAATCCAAATGACATGGTATCAGATCAACATATAGAAATAGCCTTACTACCACACTTGCAGAACTCACTAAGCTCAGTTCAGAACGACATCACCGTTACCATAGGAACCACTCATTTGGAAGGGGCAATACTAGCAAGAGACTGACAAAAAGGGAGAATCTAAACAAAATGTGGCATAAACAAATACAATGAGGCATGTTAAAAATGTTATTGCCATGCCAACCTAACTCGTATCAGCATTTGAAACCACAGATTCTTAGCTATGAATATTTTACAGCATGGCATATGATCACATACTCACACTGGTTCCTGCACTCGCTCACACCTATATACATAAGCAAGCTTTCTGGGCTGAGTTTAAACCATTTTTTTCTCACAGCTACAGATCTTCACATACTACTAAAAGATAGCCTACCTAGATGTAGCTTAATATTCTCTTCCCCATAAGGTGAGCTCAGTGAGGATAAGACTATAAGAAAAGTCTTCAGCTGAATTGAATTCTTTAGCATGATTTCTGAAAGTTAGTATTTTGTACCCAGAGTGCTACAAACAGCTAGCCACATTATTCTTCTCTTGATACAAAAGCAATCAAAAAGGTTAAAATCCTAGTCACATAACCCAAACCAACAACTACTATTTGAAGAAAACTTTCCTTTTGTCCCTCTTTAGCTATGAAACATTTTTATCCAATTATTCAAAGCAATATGTAGTACACTACATCCGTTGAGACTGTTCATGTAGAGGCAGAGTATACTCTGCCTTCCAAGTTCACTCCTGCAGGTGTTTTTATTTCATATTGTCTTTTGTATCATTAAGAAATCTAAATGAAAGAAAAAATAGGGGCTTTTTTTGAAGGTCTTTCAGTAACATCAGTGAAAACTGAGGGTGCACAGAATACAATGAAACAGCCCTAAATTCCAATATTCTGTAAAAAAAATGAACTTTAAAATAGCTGAAGACAGATATGCCCTGACTGCCCCAACACTGCCTAGGCAGGTGGACATTTCTTTTGCAGCCTGTTGCTATTCCAGCTGCCATCTTTCCTTAAGTTTTAGATCCGAATTCTGGATCACTTAGTAATGCATATTAGCTTTTTAGCAATTTGTGAAACAAACCTTTTAAACAAAATATTAGGAATTTAAGAAATATCACAGTATAACCCAATTGCAAGTCTAGAAGTTAAAAGGACTTGAAGACTAAATTGATTATGCTTTAGCTTTCATTTTAACATATACTAGGTCAACATATCATGCAGATGAAGAAATTAGGTCTGACAGTAAGAGTAGACAGATTTTGTTCAGTATTTCCACACCATTTTGAAGTGTTCACTGTGCACACCCCATTTATTGTAGGTGTCTGAAGCCATAGCAGTGGCACTAGATACACCCTCCTTACCTCATCAGGTAACTGCTGAAGTAACACTGGAATAGTTTAAACCCTAGAAAGTATCCTGCAATTTCTATATACGTTGTATCTACAAGCCAAAGCCTACACTCCTGTCTCAGTACAAACCGATTCTCATTCAACTGACTGGTAATTGGATAATTTAAAAGCTTCATTTTAAGAAATTCAGTTAAAAATACATTTTTCTCTTGTACAGACTATTAAAATAATACAAGTTCTGAGTACAATGATTTTACAGTCACAATAGTCTAATATAAGCTTTATATGTTTTTAATACAAGGGGAGAAAAGATTTTGAAACTGTATGCGCTTTTCTGTTTTTACTTATTTAAAAACAAATGCCAGTGTAATTGATGTGTTTGGGAGGGGGAGTCTCAACAATCAAACACAATACAGTAGAGACTTAAAAGTTAACTGTGTGAGAGAGTCCCTTATGTATTCTTGCTCTGTGTGCTTGAAGTGGTATTTAATTCTGTGTTTATCTAATGGATGATATTGGAGCCATAGATTTTAAAATACCATTCTCTTCCTACTGCTTTCTCCACTCCAGCTACAATTAATACAACCATCAAGAATCTTTGTGACATGTCCATGAGAAAATTCAGATACTTGAGCAGTATCTTAAAACCTGATATGCATGTTATGTAAATCTCACTGCTCTCAAACTAAGTATGGGGGATAACCCGTGGGACTGATAATAGAACATGGCATCTTTCATTGCCAAGTTATCAGTTTGAGACTTTGAGTTACCAGTGACTATAAGTTGTTACCATCTGCTGAAAGTTGCATTACTTGGTGATGTTTGTCCAGTCTCCACTGAGCAAATGCTCCTGTAGCAAAACTGCCCATGACAGTCATCACTTAATATGCATAGGTTTTGTTAGCCCCAGCACAAAGGGTGAAAAGCTACACTTTTCTGCTCTCTCTCATTGTAAAGATTATTTTTCTCATGTCAGGGTTGGGTTGCAATTCTAAATATGGCAAGTTATACTATAGCTCCCTATGGACTAACTGCTCTCTGACTAAATCATAGAACTGCAATGAACATCCAGGGTTCTCAGTCTCCTCTATGTAAGAACCAAAGTCCTTCATTGTATTCAAAATAAGAGACTTAAATGGTGTTTCCAGGTCAAAAGTTACAAATCAATGAAAATCAAAGCAAAGTTTCATATCTTAATTTCACTGCTAAAATTATAACTCATTTATCAAGTCTTGCTTAATTTCAAAGAGTTACTCTTACCTGCATTTAAGCATCGATAACTGAAACCCTGAGCAGCATTATTTGTTAGCTACTGGTTTTGTTCATGCTGTACTTTTTTACCCATCACAAAGAGGTTGCAAAAAACCACTACCATGTGCCCTGAGTTTTGAAGCAATACATTGTTTCCCAATTAGGAACAGGCAATGACTTAACCTGCAATATTAAAGGTTTAGGTTTTTTTTACCTCAGACTTACATACTGAAAAATGAATTAACTTAGTATTTACACTCAGACTTTATTCAAATATACTGTCCTGCTGATTTCTACACCTACTAGCAAGAGATCATTTTATGCAACTTGAGTTACACATTATGGGTGGGCACAGAGGATTAAACTGATTTTTTGGTGGGCAGTTCTCCCACTGTGTTAATTTAAAAGATAAGAATATGAAATGTGAGAGGCCTATTCTAGCTCTTTCAAAAAGCAAGCTTGAAAAATGTACATTGTACTTTTTTATTGGGTGAGGGCAAACCACTTTTTTAATACAGGTTTTTGATGCACGGCCTAACGCAGACCTCAGCAAAAAGATAGCAAATCTTAGAATTTATTATTGTCAATAGTCTGCATGACCTTTACTTTAACTGCATCTTAGCTGTCAGTAATAATCCAAGGCTGCACTTTCAGTGATAGAATGAGAGATTTTGCATATTGAGTCTCCAGGTCTCCTTGAAAGTGTTCAGAAATCACAGTCATTTATTCCTATTGGCAGGGCAAGGTCCATTATGAAAGCTCATTCGTCTTTACTTGAAGATGAAGAGTGGAGAAACTCCATTTTTGCTCTGAATCAAGTACTAACTACTACAGTTTTCTCAAATAAATCAACAAGGAGGCTTCTAGGTCCAGGGTCTGAAATCTTTTCTCATTCAGGGCACCTGTTCTCTAATGATTCCCTTCACCTTTGCAACATACAATTTTGGTAGTAGATAAAATAGCACTTTAACACAGACCTGGAGATTTTACATTCTAACCTTTCTTCATTTGTGGTTTGTTTTACCTGACAGGTTAGAGAGTTTGCAAGTTCAGAAAGAATCTAGCAAGGACAGGATTGCAAGGGCAATAATAATAAATAATAGGCTTGCACTGGCCTCCTCTCCCCCGAGATGTTTTTAAAGCCAAAAATTACTTAAACTATGTAAGACATGATATGTGTAGCTGTGTAATAAAATATACTCAAAAAGTGTCTCAGGCTAGGTGCAGATCAACCCCAGGTAGTTCTTTGCTGCTTGAGCTGACAGGAGGAGTCAAAGCCAGCCTGGAAGTCATAGAGAGTTACTGGCATGACATTATGTGCAAGCTGATATGTTCCTTCTGTATAGACAGACCTATACAACAAGTATGCAAATACTATGTACTTTTTAAGGAGAGACTGTGGGACACAAAGGAAACGGAGGGTTTTCCTACAGTGTCCATACTGAAAGCTGCATTTGAACCTCATTTCTTCAATCTCTCCCCAGGTTTTATATTTCTGGCATCACATAGGAGACCATTCCTGACCTCCATGGGAGCCCTCTTCAGATCCATGAAGAAAAAAGTTTGGGCAGAGGAAGGAAATGATTCACCCTCTGAGACCACAGCAGCATCCTAAGAAGAGTGCCTAGATCTAAGGTCCTGCAAAGGCAGATAGCTGTTCTCCTGCAGAGTGGCTTACTGAAGCCCATGGGGTTCCGCAGAGACTCAACAATCTGTAACACATGGAAAATTGTGAGATCCTGGACTAAGCTTGAGTTAATTCTTTCACTGGGGTAAATAAATACCCCCAGCTCTCCTCCTTTTAATCCCCATTTTATGGCAATTCATCACAAGAGAAATTCCAAAGGAAACAGCATGCACGGCAAGGTCTAGTTGCCTGGGTCTATCACAGACAGATTTCTAGTGAAGTTGAAAAACCTTTTTTCCAAAAAAGTTTATTCACTAAAACTGTAGTTTCAGGTCAACTGATACTATTCACAAATTCATTTAGCTCATCGCTCCAGTGAATGTGTATCCATCTATATAAAGTGGAACACTGTCAACAGGAGAGAGAGACAGCGAAGTCCTATAGGCACAGCAAGTGTTTTCCTTCACTCTCTAGTTAAAATGCAGGACCCCATGAGGTATCTGTTTGGTTTACCATTCTAAGGCTGGACACAGTCTGCAGGACAAGATTGAGCCAATTTCATGCACAGAAGACATCCTGAATACTCCATAAGACAGACAAGGATGACATTAATACACCTCATATTCTACCCTCTATAAATTTGGCTGCGATTAGGACAGCTGAATTCCTTAAAACAACTCTTCCTCCCCCTGTCCCTGCTTCATGCCCTAACATTAAAGTATCTAGTTTGCATCACAGGTTGGGAATTATTACCACAATAAGAAAGAGCTTAAGTCTTGTATGCCTTACCTATTGTGCTCTCTAACCAGCCTCAAAACCTTTGAGAGTAACAAAAACTTAATTTGATTCTTGCTGGACCACATAACTGCTGGCAGAAGTCCCTATGTACTTCCACAACTTACTCCACCTTCTTTCTTTGACTTTCAAGAAGATTCTTGCCAAATCTGTCTCACTGCCAGTGCTGTTATATAAGCCTCCACATCAGACACTCTGAGCTATAGCATCTGGAACATGGATTGTGGGCTGAGGAACCATCCAACTTCCACAGCACACTTTCTACTGGCTTATAGGCACCATCACATATCCTCAAACTAGTCTACTAAGTTCTAATTCATAACTCCTATGTCTTCTGACTACATACAATGTAATAAATACTTACAAGAGGACAGGAGAAATAAGAAGGAGTTTAAGCTACCTGATGACATCTGTCTTTAACAGAAGATAGGAAGTTTCTAGTTCCCCTAATTATGAGATAAGCCTCAGAAACAGGACAGGAAAAAAACGAGGTCCTGGGGTCTGCCAGAGTCCGATGACATCCTGAAACAATTCCTTTGAGAAATCCAAATAATTCTGTGACACTGAGAACTCCAAGAACATCACTGCAGCATAGCATGTGTGTGTAACAGGCCCAAACTTCCTCCATTCAGTAAGTGACTAATTAGCCACTGATTCTTCAGAGAATCAAACCTATTGAGTCCACTACTATGTTGTGGTTCTCTAGCAGGATCTAGGCATAACAGATGAAAATACACAAACGCCTTTATACACCATTGTATGCCCCTGAAGTCTTCTAGTCATTGCTATGATCTACATCACCCATGCACCTACATACAGAGCATAGAGAATCAGAAGATTTTATACAGCCGTGTAAAAATCCTCAACTCTTTCCCTTTACCGTTGGATATGACAGGATTTTAACCAGTTTAGACTCTCACGATTTATACTTGTGTATGCTTTCTAGGTTCAGCAAGGGCAGCACGGGTAGTTTACAGGGTAAAAACTCCTTTTATTCCAAGTCACTTTTTCCCTTTTTCCACATGGCCTGAACGATGGAATATATTCATTCCATAACAGAACGTTTTCCTACTCTACATGTAGAGCCATCTTTATTAATAAAGATGTATGATTACACTAGAAGATAAGGTTAGAATGTCAAATTATTTTGCCAATGACCTGATGGGATCTTCAGACATTCACTGAAGTAGCTATTTTTTCCTCAGTGGCAGTGAGTTGTTGTTCCCCCCCTCCCCACAAGGAAGAAAACATAGTGGTACAGTGTGTAGAGTATCTGCCACAGACAACCAACAGTAAGCAACAATAAACTTTTTTTTTGCCAATCACACAGAGTATTTCAGCATTCAACCAGAAGTTTCCAAAACAAGCATATGCAAGTTGATACTTTTATTCCAACTTCACCCCTTTTGTGTTTAAACATACCACATGTCCCCAGTACTTCCTATTCATGTAGGCTACATTCACTTTAAAAGGGTAATCGGGATTCTTAGCCCATAAAGCCAGCAGCAGAGAAGCACAAAAATGAATCAGTAACCCATTTTACAATCATAATAAGGAAAGAGGTGTCCCAACTATAAACTCTGATCACCAGCTGCAAAATAAATGTTTAAATCCTCTAGTATTAGCAATCTTTTAATATTTTCATTGCCAGGTTACATTAGAAGACAGCTAAAATGCATTAAAACTTACCTTTTTCAGGTATTAAAATTACTCCTTTGTGAGTAATTGTTTTACTTGCTATAGAATGTAAAGAGATCACGAGGGGGAAGAGACGGTCTATGCATCACATTTTCAAAAAACCCTGACCAGAGTAATCGTATTCCTTGCATTTGCATCTATTCTTGTAGCAGAGTACAGCTACTTTTTAATGGCAGCTTGAGATGCCAGAAGTAAAGCTAATTAAACAGATTAAAATGAAATTGGCTCTAGATGATAAACAAAACAGCAAGTCTCCCCAAGATGCATCCAGTCAAGGAACTGAAAGAAGTTAACCTTCAGATTATTTTTGTTTGGTGTTTTTTTTTTTAAATTTGTATAATAGGATTTTGGTTTGGGTTTAGTTATGGATTTGTACATATTTTGTACAAAAGGTTAAAGGAAGGGTAGATGTTTCAAACGAAAAAGGTTTAAGTCTAAGTTCTCGAGGTCCTTTCCAGCTCAACAGGACTTTTCCCACCATCTTCAGTGGGTGCTAGACTGTGGCTCAAAAGGAGTTTGGAAAGAGTACCACAACATTCAATTTAAATTAAAAAAAAAACCAACCACAGCACAAAACACACCTTAAACTTGCGTTCAGGTGGCAGGTCACTCGCCTGTTGTCTGATGAAATTCTTGGTAGGTATCCCTGCCACCGGTTGAAGCCTTTCCCTTTCCAGAGCAGCGGGCAGGCTCCCGAGATGGCGGGCGGCGGAGGAGGGGGCCGCGCGGCGCGCGGGGCCTGGAGCAGGCGCTCCACAGAGAGGCTGCGGCGGGGCCCTTTTCGCGCGTTAGCGAAGGTCGCCAAGGGTGGCTCTGTGAACCACCCGCTCTTAACTAAACGGCTAAGGCCAAAATCAACACCTCGCCCCACAACAAATTTAAACTGACTTGGAGAAGCGTGCTCTCAGACACTGGCTGTAAAGTAAAGCAAGCGGAGAACGAGATTGGCGGAGACGCGTGGCTGTGGCGATGAGCGCCCCATACACCAAGAAGACCAGGCGTTAGAGAGCCTCAAACCCCGGCTTATTTCTGCCGCCAGCCGCGGGCACAGACACGAGAGATAACCGGCAC
>NW_008794447.1:817604-843510 GCF_000699145.1 Aptenodytes forsteri | reverse complement strand
CGGTGCGACGGCTCCACTCGACAAAGGCGAGGAAACAAGGCAAGTCCGAGGTTCAGCCAAACGGCGGCTCAGAGCCGAGGGCTGAAGGCCCAGAGCTGGGCTGAAATGGCGGCTGGAGGCGGGCAGGGTCCAGGTGTGGCCAGTCAGGGCTGTTAAGGACCATTAAGAGCCGTTAATGCCCCAGGGCCTGGCAACAGGTGGGACCTAAACTGCCCCTAAATGGGCTATTTGAAGTGGAAAATCCCAGCTGAAACGGATTTGACCAAGCGCAAATGGAGGTGCCCAGCAGTTTCTTCCCCCCGCGTAGTTTCTTTGAGGCCTGTGGCGGTCACCCTCTGTTAGCGCTTTAGGATCGGCAGCGCTGACACCTGCCTGCTGCTAGGGAAGGATTGGGGGGTAGGGAAGGAGGGGGGGGGGGAATCTGTCATGTTGACAAAAGCGATTAGGCGAAACAAATTGAATCCTTTTTTTGTCTATGTTAACTGAATCGTCCCCCTGATCAATGGCAGCGCAACAGGTCGTGGCTGCAGGCGTGTGACGGGAGCGTTGCCTGGTTCTGGGTCGTGCAAGTCTGGCTCAAAACATTCGGCGGGAGAGGTAGAAAGGTGTGTGACAGACCCAGCCACAAAGGAGATGACTAAGTAGTCCTGCGACATAATTTAAAAGCGTGATTTTTTTCTTTAAGTAGGAAAAAGAAGGAAAACTCTGCACAGTGTGTAATTCTTTTTCCTGCGATTTCCAGCCACCACTGAATTTTTCTTATCTTAATTCCTTAAAAGAAAAGTCAGACAACTAAAATTTATAGACTGTACTAATCCTTAGAGTACAGATCCACTCTTTTGAAAGCCATAAATACAGAGTTAAAGAACCACAGGAAATTAGTTCTCTGAGTTATGTTAATTGCTCCCAACACTCCAGTATCTATCTACACAAGGAAGGAATAGAATTTGAAGAAGACATCATAACATATCACGGTTAAAAAAACGTTATGCCTAACGCTTTTTCTTACGAATTAAAAGGGGTTTGAACCACTTAAGAGGAAAAAAAAAAAGAGCATGTCTGAAACATGGGCAGAAAGTATGCACGCAGTAGAAATAATTGATCTGAGTGCTGTGTTATCTGTCACTTTAAATCCCCCTCTCTAGCAGCAGCAGCAGCAGCAGTAGCATGGAGTGAAACCCATGAAAAGCAGCTACAGAAAAAGGGAGAAAGGAAACAACACACTGTGATTACAGTTTTGAATTCAAAAGATTAGAAAAAATACATTTCAGTATTAATAGGGTGGCTTCAAACAACATGAAGATAGTGAGAAAAGTAAATGACATTAGAAGAAAAACATATTGATAACTGTATTAAACCAGTATAAATCTAACCAAAAATATAAGCAAGAGCATTGTGAAAATTTAAACTGTAAGAAATCTCTCATGTTAAAGGCTTGGTTTTGTCAAATTAACTGTTTATCTGATGCAAAAGAGAAAAAAATGTCATTAATGTACCATTCCACTTTACAACTCAGAATGCTGAAGTTTGAGTATTGGCCTTGTGCCAGCTGTATCTCAAATATTTCCTGATTTATGATGTACAGTTTGTGTTGATGTACTGCTAGTCGATCCAAAGTTTTCACTGCTTAAAACAGGATAAGCATCAGTTAGCTCAATCAATGCGAACTCTGACCTTCCTTGGCTCCATTTCAAATTTTACACTGCTGTGGGTATACCTGCCCTTCAGCTCATGCATACCGGTGGCTGAATGTGGAGGTCATCACAATAGTCTGTCTGGAAAACCACTGAATAGGATACAATGGGACAGTGCCTAACCTGTTAGATATGCGTATCAATTTACAAATAACTCTTTGTAAGAGGTAATCAAAATGCAGATTTTCTAAAGAAAGAAGCTGATGAATTTCCTAAACTTCCTATTAAAAAAATTTAAAGGGCTATGCAAATCTCCCTGTAACTGAAAATACATAAAGAATCTGATTTATATCACTGAAATAGCAATTAATTCTTAATTTCATCTACCCCAAACAAGCAAAGCTATCTTAGTTTTTTCTTTTCCATATCAAAAAGAAAAATAGCTTGGAGATTTGGATCATATGCAGGTACTGCCTTGCAATATACATTCAAGGTTAATTTGAAAACTAGCTACTGAGAATTTTCTTAGACAAATCTATATAGAAAGCTTTTAAAACATGTAGGTTTTTTTAAGGCTGCCTCAACTTGTCATGACTACAGGGCCTGCACAGGTCAGCCAACTTGAATATAACCAGGTGACTATGGTAGTGTCATAAATTTATCTCAATTATATTGCATAAAATAAATGACAGTTAGGAATGGAAAAATATGCAGTCCTGCACAGAGTAGAGCTAAATCCTAAATCTCAATGCTAGTTTCAAGTTTGTATAGCTGTGATGAATAGAAGACAGTCTGGCATGTCAGGGTTTTCTATATGACTGATAATGCTAAGAGATACTTCCTCATGGCTGGCTACGCAGGAAGATTCAGCTTAAAAGAAAAATAATGTCTTCCATTTGCATATTCCTCTAATCCTGAAGTTGAAATAACTTAATGGAATTTTGGTGGTAGTTCACATTTGTTATTTGCTATGCAAAAAGCATTTATGAAGTAGGAAATTACACAAAGGCCTAGAAAGCGAGCTTTTTCTCCCCTAGCAGAAGACTAAAACGTAAATATTTCTTTTTTTTAGCACTCTGGCACTTCCTGCCCTGATTGGCAGTGTAACCAGAATGACATGCCACCATGCTCCAGCATGGGCTGATCAATGGCAGTCCTCATTCCTGATATTAGCCTAAAATTTGGTTGTCCTTATCTGCCAGAATAACCACTGTTGTCCCAGCCGAGCTTCAGGACTCTTGTAATGTAGAGATTACTTACTGGAATAATACTTAAAAGAACCATGTCCTAAATCAAAATAAGCATCTGTATACACTGTAGGCTGAAATACATTTGGTGTGGTGTACAATGTTTTGTGCTCTGTTGCCTGCATTCTCAGTGATATGTTCTTAATTGTCATTCTTAGGTTTGTTTTTTTTTTTTCTCTGATGGTTTTCTTTTCAACGCATTTGTGAAATCAGTCTTTCCTTGGTAACATCTTCTTGTTTAAGTTTGGTTAAATATTTCATATTTTAAATATAGCATGTTAATAATTATTTTTCAGTTCTGAATTGGAACAAGTGTAGCTGAATGCATTATTCAAGAACAGCATCTGATCTTATTTAATATCATGTAATGCTTTGCTTGTTCTTACTCTTTTTTTCATGTAGATGCAATATAGCATGCTTGCCAAATGTGTACAAGTAAGTACCATTTCTCCCAAACAAGCTGTTCAGAAATATTATTAGCCTAAATATCTTGTCCTGAATTTTTTAAAGCATGTTTCTTCTGAGTCAATCATAGTTTTTTGTTCATCAGTTATAGTAAACTATTCCAAAAACGCATATGCAATAGGATGTACCATAATATGATACGGAAAAAGTTAATCTGCTAAGAAAGTTAGTGACCTTTTTTTCCCTGATTTCTAAGCTGCTCACTGAGTCTGCTTGAATCTCTCTTAAATATCTCTAGGGTTTGAGAACCAAATGTTTTCAGGTAGTTGGATGCCTAGGGATTTGTGGTTGTGTGGTTTTCCAAGAGTATTTAGGCATATACAGTAACTCCAGTGACAATCAGCAAGTATCACACAATTATGTCCTCCTGAAAATTCCACAAGGTGCCTTTTTACTTCCTTGAGAACTAAATGTCTTAGTTTGTCTTGTACGAGTTGTGATCCTGGCAGTAAAATCATACTAGACTTTCACCAGCACAGATCTGAGCAGCCCTGAGAGGTGTTATGGCAGATGGGTTTGCCTGAAATTGGGCACGTCCTCCCTCCTGGTAGTAACCAAAGTTTCTACTACTGAAAGGGGAAGCTCTGTGTGTACAGAAAACACAAAATAATTGCTTTTTATTCTCCATCTCCAGCTTCTCAGTGCTGACTCTGCCCCTTTATTTTAAAACTCACTCTCTTCTTCCCGGCTCACCCAGAGTCTTTTTGTCATTCAGTGGACACTTACTGCTTCATCCTTTAGTCATCGTTGGAGCTGTTCATTGTCACTAGCAATAATTTTTGATGCACACTTTGCCTTAGGAAGCATATGCATAAGTTCATATAAGATGCCAAGCTCCTTAGGGTATACTGACTCTTATTTTGGCTCCATAAAAATGCCTTTTTTTTTTTTTTTTTCAAAATACCTCATGGCTATATAAATATGGCTGGCAATACAATGCTGAAATTCAATATTAAGAATGCTATGCTCTGGTAGCATACTGGTAGCATTTTTCGTTTCTAAGTATCATCAAAGGATCGCTCTTTTGTGAAGAGAAAGTACTATGTCAAAAGCTTCTGTAACTACACAGAATATCCTTCCTTTCCTGACCTTTTGTATCAGGCTGAGTCTCTCTGGCAAATTTAAAGCCTACTGTAAATGCAGATCATTTGTTTTCTCTTTGTAAGGACGGGAGCTGTATGTTTGGCTGTGAGGCTAAACGCTGGCCTGCACAAATTGTTCAAGTAAATTGTTCAAGTGAAAAATATGGGTCTGAATATCATGAGCCTGGAACATCTGTGGCCATGTCCGAAGCTAATTTTTTTAATTACTTGAAATAGCAAGCAGAATGTGCAGCCAGTAACCTTCCTCACCATATCATAATGTTTTATAGGCAATTTTACATTCTGTGTGTTCTTCTTTCCTCTCCATTGATACTAATTTGGATTGGCTGTGGGGTGCGACATATGAGTAAGTGTGCAAACTAGAGTACACAGTGTGTAAATCTGCTTATAAAACCTCATGATAAAAAAGGCATCTAAGTTAACCTTTTTTGTCCTGCTTATGTGAATAACCTGTTGGTGGGAAGCGCACCTCATGACACTGATGATATTTATATAATGAAGTCACAACTTCATTTCTGTTTGAATTTTCTCCCAAATAAATGATCAGATAAATAATACGGGGCGGGGGGGGGTGTGTTCTGGTAAAACAGATTATGTTTTTAAAATAATTCTGAAGTTGCAGCTTGCTTGACTTCACAAGCAATCTCATGTGAAATGTTAAGTCTTTAAAGTTGGTTTAATCAGGTGTGTAGGTCACATGGCATACACAAAACAGCTAGATGGGTTTACTTCCAAGTCTCAGATTTATGCTGTATTAGTCACTGGAGTCTGAAATGTTGACTTGATGATTATTTTCCACCATTATATCACTATTTGCTATTTTTTCCAGTATTTCTTTCTGTAAACTAATTTGTTACAGTGTTTGAAGAAGACAGACACAAAAGAAGTGCAAGCACAGTAAAGCTAAGTTGTTTAAATTTAGAACTGGCTGGGAATTTTTCAATTTTCTTTCATTAGAAAAATGTTGGTTTGTAGAAAACAAAAATTATTCATTCAATTCAAGCAATCACCTACTAAGAAAAGAATTGGAAAGGGTTTATAAGCTATTAGAATAACAAACATTTTAAAGTAAAAGGGTTGCTTGCAGGTCAAGTCCTCTTTTCATATTTTTAATTAAAAAACAGTAAAACTGTAATTAAAGAAATAAAAGGTAAGAATTTTAAAAAGACTTCTAAAATCACACAAACTTAGGTTGATCTGATTAAAAACATGACATTTTAAATAAAAAATGGGATATCAACTTCTTTTACCAGTACTAGGTATGAAGAAATACAGGTATCAAGAAAAATGTCACATGATGGAAGAATGGGTGTCTTGCATCCATCACTTCTAAAAGATCTTGATGGTGATTATAAATTGGAGGGAACGGGGAGTGGTTCACCTAGGTCCGACTCCAGCTCTGCATCAACCTTTGTATTAGACCGTGTCTTTCCATTTACTGCACAGGGAATTTTTTGCTCGGGTGTCTACAGTTCTGTATTCTGAGCACTGACTTTATTTCTGCTTTTGTCTAATTTTGCTTCTCCTTTTCCATTAATAAGCTTACTTGTTTTAGAATAACAGATTCAGAAGCTGGGTTTTGGTCCCTTTGTGCTATAACCCAGAAACAAGTATTCCAGAGAGCATGCATCTAAGCTGATACATCTGCACTACAGCTGGGCTCTGCATTTCCATGCCTCCTTCCAACATGTGGGGTGAGCTGGGACAGCAGAACAGAAATCCAACGTGGCTATTTTCCAGTGGCACAATGCCCAGGACCTGACAACACTAAGCTCCTTGGCAGCAGCTTCCAATTTCATTGGAGTCAGGCCTGGCCTTAAAATCAGGGAGCTGATCACATATCTCTACCATCTCACTGGCTTCAAGACTTACTCATAGCAAGAGAGAATGTGACACACCCCCTTTCCATGAGACCGATCAATCATGATGAACTCTGCTAATTAAACTTGGGCTACAGAGCTGTAACACTGGTGTAAATGATCAGAACCAGACCCATCAGCCATTTTGGTTCTAATTTTCATTTGCACAAATTAATTTCACATTGCTTATTTAACATACTGGTCTCTTTATACTGTCAAAGCATGAAAAGTGTCCTAGTGTATGAGATATGTAAATTTGACTTGAATTAAAAAAAAAAAAAATTAAAAATGTCCAAGTCCAAGAAATAAATCTTTTAAATTTTCACTCTTCAGGACTTCTCGCTTGTATAGTGTTAAGAGTAATTAATGTAGACAATAGTTTACATGCTCAAACCCTATTTCTACAACCTCTCATTCTGATAAGTGAAGGGAGCAAAGCTTTTATGTGATAAATATGCTAACCTTTTGCACAGAATATGCAACAAGTGTGCACGTGAAAAATTCAGTTTATATTTTATGTCTCTCCCATTTTATTTAAGTATATTCTACTTTTACAGTAAATACACATATATATCCCAATTTATTTAGGATAATGTATTCAGTCAAAGAAATATTCATGTGATGAATCTCCCCAAACATATTATGCAAAGAGCATTATTCAGAATTAAACAGGAAGAGTCACTGATTTTGTTTGCTAAGATTACAAGTACCATAAGGCAAAATTAGCAGTCGGCAAATGCTATTAAGGGCATCCATTGACTACAATTAGACTATAGAATGCAATCAGATGGATACTATTCTAGGCACCTCAAACATCTACATGATTAAGAATCTCCTGTTAAAGAGTTTACCTTATGTGCTCTGCATAGGAAATATAAACAGCATGAATTAGAGACATTTTGAAGATCAGTAATAAGCCGGTTGATAATACATAATATTAATCTGCGATCCGTTTTATTAGCTGCTGACTTACTCTTTCTACACACACAGAAAAGCTGGTGATTTTGTTACCGCTACTTTCAATACAAATGTTTCCACTGAATTGCCTGAATTTTCTTTGGGAAGTCATGGTTCCTGTTCTGGTCAGAGGATAATCCAGTAAAAGCAAAGCTTCGTACTGACGAATTCATACGAAACAAGAAGCAAAAAGTAGGAAAAGAACGCTGGCTTATAATATGACAGTATCTGGTCATCAAGGGCTAAATTAATTAATAGCCAATGTAGATGATAGCGTTTAATTTCTGTTTTTTCACAAGGTGGAATAATAACCGTAGTGACAGGAAAGTCTGTATTCCTCAGAAGCAACTACATTTCTTTGACTAATTATAAGTATGTCAATAGCCAAGGATATTAGGACTGTTCAGAATAACTGAAGGACAACATGGGACACATGCTTCTTTTTCACAACTTGGCAATTTTTATGAATCAGTCAGCTGACTGTAGCAGTCCCATGGTGTTAGACTTTAGTTTGCTTGGTTTATCCTCTATTGTCAAATTAATATTTGTAGAAATCCCGCACATTTTCATATAGAAATTTACTTTATCACTTCTGTTCCACCTTTGATGTATGTTGCTGGTGTTGCAATTTTTATAAATAACATTTTTATGGATTATGATGCACACAGAACTTGCATGCATATTAGATATAGACAATATAAAATTAAAGATAAAAGATTTAGTATACACTCTCAGAAATGTTGGGGGCAGGGGAGAAGAAAATGAGAAAAAAAAAAGGGAATGGAGAGAATGAAAATGCCAGTTCTTTTGGCCATTCTGCACATTCCAAAATGTGTTTTCCTGTGAATTTCGCAAAGCTGTTTTTTTATTGATGTAGATTACTTTTCTTCATGAATCATTCAAAAACTGCCTTTTGAAGAAAAGGACATGCATATTTTAATGCATACAATGAAATATATATTATATTAGAATAGCAAATTCTTTCCATTTTCCTCTCTACCGGTGTTAAAAAGGGGAAATCTGTGTGACTAATTATATTCACAGGGAAAATGGGAAACAAAACGAAACGGTGACAAAATAAAATGCAGTCAAGAATTTATTTCATTAAGAACTCAGTAACTTCTGCAGATTTTATTATCAGTTATTCTCTATTAATGAAAATGCTTCAATGAGAGAAAATGGAACTAGTCCTGCAAATAAGAACTCAAGACCTGAGTTTGAGTATTTCCTTACATTCTTTTTTCCTTTTCTATTTCTGCATTATATTGCCATGGCAAGAATTTTAATCCTGGAAGTGAAGCAAGGGAATAAGTAGTAAACTTGCTGCTATTTTTGATTTTGTAATAGATTCCCTATCTGGGCAAGTCATATACGATCTGATTCTGCAGCCCTGACTTACACAGTAGTCGTTATTCACATGAGTAATTCCATCAATATTAATAGGGCTGCTTGTGCACATAAGAATTACTTACATAAAGGGTACAAAACCATGCCTATATCTTCTGTATCATTGTTTCCTAGCTTCTTGTTGTAGTAGGAGTATGGCCAAATTAAATGTGTCCAATTTTCAATAGACTGGATGGTTGATACAAGTGCATTTTTATCAATAATTATTTTGTTTCATAAAATGGAACAATGGGCTGTGACATTTTATGGCTTTAGAATTTCTGTATAAGAACAACGTAGGTAATAACACAAAATATTCTGATAGAGCTGATTTCCAACTTCTCTGGAATTAAATAGCTTTGATTGCCTCAATCCCCTAGTTCCTGTTCAAACTCCCTTTGAATTCCTATCTTATTTTGCTGCTGGAAACAAAATTGTACTATATTAAGAAAGCAAAACCTTCCCTCTTCCTCTTCATACAATACTTGCCTAAACTCTTGTTTGTAGAGGGGCAGAGTTGAATGTAAAATGCAGCTTTCCAACATTAAAAAAGATGGTTATGGTCCATTTTTTTAATTACATGGCTTTTCTAACATGAAAAATAAACCTGCTTGCAAATACCTTCAGAAACAAAAGCCCTGCATGTATGGTATGAAAAAAAGATAAAAGATATCTCAAATGTGTAGTGTCTGAAAGCCATCACGGGATCACTTCAGGTTTTTTGTTTTCTTATATTTTGGAAGTGTGACATTTTGAAAGGCATGGCAGTGAATGAACTATCAGATAAAGGGATGACTTCACCGTGAAATGAGTGTCTTCATTGTACTCAGAAAAAGAAAGTATTTTTTCTTTTTTTTTTAAGCGAGGCTAATCTTTGTTATTTAAAGATCCCTGTTAAAGTTGGGAAGTTAAGTGTACTGCTTACCCATTTTTCTAGTTCTGATTGGGAACCGGCCATCCACATTTTGAAGGGTTAGGAAAGGTTTTAAGGATAGTAAAACGGAAAAGTGCCTATTTCTTTTAAAATGGTTCCATTCTTTTTTGTTATACATTATACATCAGAGTGATATTTGAAGGCAGATTTATTACACTTCCTGGCAGAATGCTTTGTACATTTATAATGCAAAGCTTTTATCTAAAATTCAGAGCATTATTTTAGAAAGAAGGTGTATCATATCTGTGAGACAAGTTCTATTCCTATTGAGAAGTGTCCATAGGAATTGAAAAAATGTGGTAAAACTGATGGTCAAGGAAGAGCTGAAAATGAAATCTGTATGGTTTGCTTACTGTAGTGTTGCTTTTGAGCCTTACTATCCTGATCTAGTTGAAGATGACCCTGCCCACGGCAGGGGGGTTGGACTAGATGACCTTTAAAGGTCCCTTCCAAACCAAACTATTCTGTGATTCTATAAGATCCATGTCTAACTGGTTGATCTGTGAGTTATACATAATTTGATAAAGTAAAACTAATTTATATTGTATGTAAATATTGAATCTGTTAGAATTTGTGGAAATATCCTAGACACAGTAAAACTGTCTTAAAGGAAGAAATCTTTAAGCTCCTTCTGTTTGAAATTATTTCCCAACCATGCCCTTAGCACACGAAAAATTGCTATTGTAAGGAAAGAGGTCTATCCACGAGAGGAGACTGAGCTCTGTTTTAATCCTATATTGACAACTAATGGCTGGAATTTCCAGAAATTAAAGCGTTTGGACAATCAGTTTCCACCAACATTTAAAATAGCAGGAACTTTGACACTATGTGGTTTTGAAAATGTAATCTAATCTGCCTGCCCTCATACCTGTGTTTTCAAATATCACTTGTCACTCCGTGGTTTCATTTTCAGATGTTCCTTGAACAATTTTGAAGCAGCTTGAAAAAGCAGAGTTTCACATCTAAACCCTTCACTCTGTGCCCGTTACCATTGCTGAAAACATCAGTCAGTCCACTGGCTTAGGGCTTGGAATGCAGGGAGCTTTTAAAGGTTTTGTTTTCTAGTGTTTCAGTGTTGGGAATTCAGCACTGAACTGAGAAGCGTGTAATGAGTTCTCAGAGCTCACCGGCAGTTTCTCTATTTGCAAAGGAATAAACGTGGTACTGATGGAGTCATACCCTGCTAAGTTACAAACCTGCAATAAACGGGTTAAAAAAGTTTTGATTAAACTTAGTCATCTTTAATAAGTTAACGTGTTAATACTTACTAAAAAATTCTTGAATGTTACTGAATAAGTCTAAAATTTGCTATGAATAGTATTTCTTGAGGCAAAGTAAAAATGATAGGCAAACAGCATTTTTTCCATTAAACACATTTAAATAGTAGTCAACATTCTCTTTGTATACTTTATGACCACTTGACACTCTTTAGAAAGTCACCCCTGTCCACAAAGAGAGTTAACGTGCTGGTGTCAAAGCCAAATGCAGTGTTCCTAATCTGTGTTAAAGGTTTTATTACTGGTACTAAAAAATTACCAGTATTTCATTGTAGCAATGATTTCAGTGGGACTGTTTGTGAAGTCACATACTGCTAGGTATGTAAGTACCATAATTTGGATTCCCTGGCTGACCACCAGTCAGTGGTAAGATTCCCTGGATCTGAAATGGTGTAGGACACAAATACATTCTTTTTCTATGAGGCCAGCCGTCTTCTGTCAGGCCATACTGATGAGACAGGGGAATGTCCACTTTGGAAGTACTTCTAAGAGACCTTCACAGCTTCTGTTTTAGATTAGGTTTTGAATTTCTCATTAGCTGTGGAATGGTGTCAGAATTTGGAGAGTTTATCATACATGCCATATGGCATAGAAACTTAGTCAATTTTGAAAAAGTGTTGTCTGAAATGTTACCAGAGTCCACAAGGTGGACTTAGGTGTTAAAACAGCTGATAAAGAACCTATCAACATGTTTGTAAGAAAAGCAGGTATCTGTAGGTGGCCTGTTTCTTCTGTAGACACAGACATAACCAGCTTAAACAACTGGAACTTCAAGCCAGACAATTTCATACCAGAAATACAGTCAAGTGCTTTATCAGTGAGTGTAATTAACCATTAGGAAAAAGTAAATAGAGCTGTGGTAATTCCTTGTCGTAAGACTTTAGTACAAGAATCAGTGTCTTCCTGAAGGAAATGTAACCCAAACATCACTTACCTTGATGATCCTGTTGCCTCGCTACCACAAAAGGGATGGCCGGGATGGCCACAGCTGGTTCAGAGCAAAGGGCAGATCTAAGCTTCCTACCACCTTCATTGATAATGGTATTTTACTTTCCTTTTTATTTAGCCAAAATGGATTTCATTATTCTAGTGGAAATAACATGTTCATTTTACTTTATGAAGATAGACAGACAGATGCTCTTCTTAGTGCTCCTAAAACATACATGTTTCAATATTACAGCCATTGCTAACTACACACTTATTAGCGTATCTCCCATATTTAATGTATTACTTTGGACATAAACTAGTGTCCGTGTTCTAGGGAAATACTGGGTTTGTTCTTCTTTGCTTACTTGGAAAAGAACACCACCGTGGAAGGGCATAACACATTCAGTGACATGTCAGACCGATTGCTCCTGCACAGAATGCTGTTTAAGGGAGTGAAATGAATTTCTGCTTTTTGTCATATCCACCCATATAATACATGTCACATCAGGCAAATAAATGTTCATCCTTTAGTAGTGCATTTATGTCTTTCATAAAGTTTCATACTTGATTTGAAAGTTTCAAAACTCTCAGTGACACGGTTCACAGATGGTTCAAAATCCATTGATAATTCAATGTCTGTTTAGCTCTAAAGTAGACCAAAGACCTGGTAATTAATGTCCTGAGAGATTTGAAAAAGCTTATGCACACATTTGTAGATACACTAGTATTTGCTGTCAGTGTTCAAACATTTTCAGTAAACTGAACTGTGATTTGGAGCATATGTTTCTTGTTCCCTAATTGGTAATCAGGCCCACTGAGGGGAAGATCCACACACTGGCAAGTAGCAAGGGCTAGAAGGTAGAGCATTGATTAAGGATTATAGTTGAGATGATGTTTGCTGAAGTGAGCATTAATGGGTCTGCGTAGCTGTTGCTCAGTCCTTAGTTTGAAAGTGTTAAGAGATAGATTTATAAATTTAAAAAGCAAAATAATTAAATCCTTCATAAATTGGAATGCAAGTTTGCATCTAATGGGCTGATTTTGCAATGTTTCTGTAAACACTACAATCACTTACAATTTAAAACATAGAAAAAGCCAAAACGGCAGAGATCTAATCAGTCAAAACCACTTAGTAGTTACTGATACACGTGGGGTGTGTGTGTATCTGTAGAGGAGTTCATCACTGCCAGCGAAGAAAAACATTTTTATATTTCAGCCCCTTCCCTCCTCCCCCACACCAGACATTGTCTTTAGTTTCACAGTTCTTTGTGATATAAACCATGGAAACACAGAACAAGCATTTCCATAGCTCGCACTTTCCAAAAAACCTAATGGCAAAGCTATCACAAAGCATGGCAAGCCTTAAACAGCAACTGTTACGAACAGAATCACAACTAATGGCAGTAAGACAGAAATTGAGGGATAAAGAGCAGCTCCTTTTATACCCACAGTCTGAATCTTCCAATCCGACAGAAGGCATTTTTTACAGACAAACAAAGAGTGCCTTCCAGGATGTTCTGCACAATCCCGTCATGGTGACAAAATTGTTTATAGAACAGTCCTCTAGTAGAAAAAATGTTTACAGTGCTTTGCTGAACAGAAAAAGGAAAATCTTCCCACAAAGACTGCAGTCTTTCACACTTTGACACACACATCGCTTGGGTCTTTTCCCATGAATCAGTCAGATTTGTAATCGGCAAATTCTGTAACGTCAAAATCTGAAAGCCACTCTGCTGTGCTGCTTGCTCACTGGGAGACCCGTAGGATCTAGGACCATATTCACAGAGAACAGTTTGGGTCCATGTTCCCTGAACTTCCCATCCAGGTTCGTCTACCTTTTATGAAAATTAGTCATTTAATCTCCATGTTACTAACACATATCCCCTTCAAAAGTTACCGGTCACTAGCACATGGGTCAGATCACAGTCTTTCATTTCATACTATATTAAGGTAGTAACAATAGTTCAGCTTTTAATATTATATGAAATTTCTCCTCTATCATTTTTGTTATTTTTCCTGTCCTAAAAGTAGATGGCAATCATTTGTGCTCTGATTATGAGCTGTATCTTTATCTATGGCTTTTCTCATCATAATATATGAAAGTGGCAAATACAATCTATAAGTAATAAGTATGGTATGAAATTTCACGAGGTCCTTATGATTCTGTGTCATTATTCTTGTCTTTGTTTCTCTCTCTTTATTGTAGGAATATTTTTTATTTAGTGTGGGGGTTTTTTTCTTTGCCTTTTCTTATTCTCTTTGATGACTGAAAGTATTCTGCTGTCTAAAATATAAAAATAGTTCGTGGTCTTTTCAAAATGTTGATTTATATTCAAACACTGATTTTTTTAATGTTTATCTCCCTCTTTGTTTTTCAATCATTGAAATGCTAGAGATTTAAGGTGCATGTATGTACTTGTGAAACTAATATAACTGAGCAGAGTGTACCCTGATCTGTATCCTGAAATGTAAATTTTGTGCTAATGACATTTCAGATCCTGTCTCTATTCTTGACCTTCGAGGACAACACTTGCCTGCTCTTCTCAAAATACAAAGATACTTCTGTACTTCCAGGTATATTTGTTTAACTGACAGGCAATCACACTTTTTTAGAATTGATGTTTCATTTTGCTTTACTTTTGCTTGAAAATAAATCTCCTTAAAATTCTTTGTGAGGGAAAAGTCTGAGGAAGCCCAGCTGGTTGGCAGCCATGAGCCATGGAAGCCTTTGATTCTCAGAAGTAAGGACAATCTGATTTCCCTTGTCTACAGATACTAGAAGCTTTGGGTTTACAAAAAAAGCTAGAAAGACAGACATGAGGGAAGCAAGCAAGCAAGCTTTCAAGTGTAGGAAAGTAAACATTTGGCTCCTAGCAAGCAAGCAAGCTTTCAAGTGTAGGAAGTTTCTGGTGAAGTAAACATTTGGCTCCATCCTGGCCTACCAGACTAACTGTAAAGAAGGCAAATAAAGTTAGGAAATCAGAAACTTATACCTCAGTCCTCGAAGCAGGCAGCCATGGATCTGGACCAGGTAAACCAGTGGAAAGCAAACAAGTTTCGGACAGAAGCCTGTGTAACATAATTCTACTTGCAATACCAGCCAATATCCATTAGGTTTGAATTAATATTCCCTGAGACTTTTTAGTTTTAGAGATTTCATTGATAGCCACAGTTTTCTGATAATAATTTGTAAATAAAACTGAAATTTTAAGATACGCCAGCAAAAGGGTAACAGTATTAAAACACGAGAGCAATCTAGAACCTGAATACCTCAATTAAGACCTTACTTTTAACAACTCAAGTATTTCTAAAACATAGTGAATTTTGGTGGGGTCCGAGATCCTAGCAGTCTACATGGAACCAGGTGGAGGAACGCAGGAGTAAATTATCTGCAGAAGGCAACAGGAAGTGGGCTTGTGTACACCTGCAAAACTAGCCAAATCTACAGCATCTCTAGAAATACTTATTTTAGTAGTAATAAATGCAAAAATGTGCAGAATATGCAAAATGGATAAACACATAATTATACTAGGAACTCTGGCAAACACATACAGTTGTGGAGATTTTAAAGATTCACTTACTAGAAACAGGACCACATGAAGACTTGAGATTTCACTTGATAGTACTCTTTCAAGCATCTCTTGGAACCATTAAGAAATACGCAAAGAAATGCAAGAACAGCTGAACTGGATCGAAGTAATGATAGCTACTGATTCAGATCGATAAGTGAAACCAGGAAACAGGACAAAAAAAACCACTTGGCATCACGGTTCAGTGCTTATGCAGTAGAAAGTAACATGAAAGTAAAGAGAAAAATGCCTGGTTTCTGAATAGCGGACAGTCGGGTGGCACAAAACATGTTTTTCCTTGTGGTAAGACACTAAGATCTCTCTGCATTGAAGAGGAGAGAAAAAAATTCCCATGATCTCTGATTAACATTCTAAGAGAATAAAAAACCTATTTCCAAGGACAGATCATATAGATGGCACACTACAGTTTGAAAAAAGCTCTGTGATTACAGTGCTTAAGACTACAGAACACAGAGTTTCATTAGCAGTCATTGAAGAAGAAACAAAGTCTGCACAGAAAATTCATCACTACACCTGTTGCAACTATCACAGAATGGCTTAGCTGTCTAATAGTGGTGACCATTAAGAAAAATAAGGCTTAGTACAGATCTAAAACCACTCACTAGTTACTTGAGCAAGGCAGTATTCATTACATGTGACTGAAGATATCCTGTGTTATTTACCCAGCACAAAAGTATTCACTGTTGGTGATGGGCTTTGACATGCTGAGCTAGATAAGCCATCCAACGATTTAACAAACTGTCTTGTATTTGAGACTTTGTGGGTACCATGCCAGCTCCGCCGTGCAGCTAGTGAATACTGAACCAGACAGTGGAACAAATCCTGCATGTGTAGATATGTATATACGTAATTTCATATATGGTGATATTTATATTTACCTATGAATGATACTTACACTGTTGGACAGAGTGGTTTTCACAGGGAGCACATCCAAGCTCACATTATCAATGTGAAAATTCTGTAGCAGATGTCAGGAAATAGAAGCTATGTGTGAGTAGAATAGATGGAGTTGAGGGGAACGGAAGTATTTTTGCTAATACGAAGACTTTGTGCTTTAAAAATTTTGGCTTAGCCTTTAAAATACATGAGGGACCTCTGAACCTATATGTCAGTCAATATACAGAAAGAAACAACACAGACTTTACATTTAGAGATAAGAAGAAACACAGAACCCCAACTTGGAAAACTCCAGAACGCCTTTTTTTTCCCCCTCGCTTTTAATCACTGAAACATTACTTTCATCTGGGAAGAATTATGCAGAGAAAGATCATTGGAGAACTGCCATCTAGAAACTGAAGACACATTTTTTCAATTTAAGGTGTGGACACACAGGCCACGACACACTTCAGTATCATGTCAAGTACTAAACGCTAACTTAAGGCAGATTCTCCTGACTGTCCCAAAACAAAAGGGTTAACATGAATTTAAGGATAAATGCCCTGTACACTGTACCAGCTACTAGAAAAGAAATTAACTCTATCCCTGCCGAAACCAGGACACATTGGAGTAGAATTACCAAATAATTCTCAGGTATGACGACTGATAAAGAAATTCAGATCTGATATATTGCTGTTTTCTTCTCTTTTCCCTGTGCATTTAAGGTAGCAAAACATGGCTTCCTAAGACATAAAGCCCTTCCTTTCCCTTCTTTTCCCCTCCTCCTTCCCCTCTGTTCAATCCTTACCTTTTTCTGAGTATCAACAAATTTCTCCATTCCTTCCATAGTTCACAGTGTATGCATTCCCACGCTTCCATACAGGAAATACTGGAAAGACATTAATAATCATACTACTGTCAATACACAAAAAGATAATTCTTACTCACCTTGGTGACGTGAGTAATCACAATGACTACTAAACCAAATTGCATAAACGAAGCATACCCAGTCGGCTCAAGATGTCATTGCTGATAGCTTTGTTAGTACTGTAAGCAGATCTTTATCGTACCAGACAAAACCTTAAGATCTCTAAGCTGGGAGAGCTATTAAAATTGTATAAACTGTGCAAGAGTAAGAATGGATAGCATGAATAACCATCTTTACTGTATTAGAACAGTGGGATCTTGAAAATGCAACAAGAGAGTTTGCAGTATTTCATTCAGGCAGTATTTGACTGTTCACAAGATTTAACTATAGACCTTAGGAGAAAACTATTTTCTATTTGTCTAAACAATAGAGATGCTGGTGTTTTAATCATGTATTTTAAATGTCAGTGATCTTAATATGAAATATTCTTTCTCCTCAGCTACCTTCCTGGTTTTAGAACCCGTCTTTCTTCCTTGTACTTACCAGGGGTGCCTTCCAGTTACACATCCAATTGTGCCTGACATTGAAGGATTTCTTTCGCTGTCTTCCCAAAGTTCCCTGCCTGTAATCATCAGTCATTTTTACTGGTTATAACAGTATTATAAAGCTTTGTGAATCTCAAATCACAAAGGTATTCAAAATAAAAAGTCATTTTTGTACCTTGTCTGTTCCCCCCCCTAAGATTCATCCTTTGCCTCTCTGGCTCTGGGACTACTTGGGGAACAGCAGGTTCCCCAAGAATCTGAATTCAATGCAGGAAGGACCTTCAGTCAAAATATCCTTCTTCCATATTTGGCATTTTGCTATGTAATGACAGAAAGTCTAAAGGCAGTTCGTAACATATGTCTCTGTATTCTGCACAGTACTAGTAGAGGTTCAAGAATAACCAAACTAATGGACTGACCACCCAGCAAAACACAACAATTAAGTTATTACAGTGTTTTCACTATCGTTGCTTTTTCTTTTAAGTTTATTTAAATAAAATGGCACACAGGCACAGATTTCAGAAATGTGCATTTTATTGAAAATTATTCCACAGAAAATTTAAATACAAGAGATTAAATAGAAAGTCTTGTCAAGTGAGACCCTGTGAAAGTAAGTTCAAATCACTGAGCAATGTCTGATGGAATTGCTAATTAGATCACATATTTCTCCTTAGCTGTAGAACAAGGAATCACACCAACGATTCCACTTTTCATCTGCAGAACAAGTTTTCAATTCCTTTTGTAACTGGTTAGTAAGTACAAGGTACAAATTCCTACCGATGCTGAACAGAAACATTTACGTATTTATAAGCTAATACATGCCTAGGGAAAAAAAGCCTCCAACTTTTATTTTTCCAATATTTATCATCCATTGAAAAACAGACGGTAGGAGGTAAGCCAGGTTATCTCAGACTTCTTGTGATGGGTTCGGTGGCAGAGACCCAAACAGCCTCGTACGCAGCAGAGTACCTATCCCACTGGCAGCCAGTTTTTTCCACTCAACTCCTTTTTTCTCCTTGGAGCCAATCCAGCCCAGTTCAGCTCTTTTGTAGGAACTGAGGAACCAGTATTGATTTCCCATTTAAACCAATCTTGCGTAAGCCCACCACTGCCTCCCTTGCTATGAATAGGGGGAGCACTGGAGGAAACCAGCTGCAGCATTTTCAACGCAGAATTGCTTCTTCGAGCTGGACGTGAGCTGAGTTGCAAATTAGAAAAATAAAAAGCGAAAATGGCAGCGTAGATAGGCTTTCTTTTCAAGTCTGATACACATTCAGCACTGCCTTCCTAGAGAGGATTCTCGGAAAACAGGGAATTTGCTTGTTAGAGCGAAAGAAGGAGATTCTTATTATAGGTTTCAGTGCAGTTGTCAGCCAAGATAACAAATCCTTGTACCAAAGTGGCCTTAGAACAGTGAGGCAATGAGGGCTTTCTTAAAAAAAAAAAAAAATCAAAATTGTGCAGTGCGTTTTTTTATGAAAGTGTGAAAATCTGTTGTAACTGTCTTTACTGAGTGTTTATGGATTTAAGCTGAAGACTGCAGTGATGTATGAGGCTTCTCAGGCTCTGTGCCATGGAAGTTATGTTACCAGATTCTGAGTGTTCGGCAGGCGTCCATTACGATCAGGGAAAAAAAATACCTCCCACACAGATATTTTTAGTGACTAGCAGTGAAGTTTTCCCACATGCTTTAAAAGATAAATTAATGCTAATAACATTGATACAAACTTTCCAAAGCCAGGTGGCAATAAGCTTCGGATATCTGGGATGCAGTTGCTGAAAACTGGAACATAGTTTGGTAAAAAACTGGGAGTATATCCTGAAGTATAACATAGCAATCAAATACAATTTTGAATCGTGGATTGAAAGTGGGAGAAAGACTATTTGACCCCTACATGAAATTACCAAGCTAGCCTAAAAATCAAACTTACTGAGATCTCACTCAAAATGGCTTAGCAGCTCTCTGATCTAATTTGCTCACTCTGTTTTTAGCTGTTCACAGTCTCTAAAACGGGAATCTCTATCTGGAGTTCGTCAGGGACAAACTGTAGGAAACTCTTGCATGGAAACAGGATACCTCATTCTTCTCCTGGCATCTCTCTGCAAAACACTTAGAGTAACTATCCCTGAGCACCGGAGAGTTTAGGCACTACTTCTTCCTGATTTTCATTGAGAAACAAGCCACCAAACCCAGGTCACGACTATGTTCTTGCCCCACATAAACACCATCGGTGAAGTGAGATTAGTCCGCTGACTGTGATTAATAAAGACTGAAAGGACAATTTGCACCAGCCTGATGGATGGAGAAACTTCAAACTCTACCACACGTATGCAGGAAACCAGAAATGACTGCAGCTTCCTGACTCGGCCTCCCCACTGCTCATTTTCAGGCTTTGTGCAGCCTGATGAACAAAGATATAAGCTGCTTCTACACGGAGTGTTCGACTAACGTGGAGAAAAGACCGTTTTTTTTCTGTGTTGCAAATACACAAAGCAATTGGACAAAATGGAGTCCATTAGGATATTACGAAGCTTAGCTGTCAGCAACTACATTTTTTGGTTATATGTTCTTTGTCAGAGAACTTTATGCAAGAAGATTTCCCAAGAGAAAGAAACTGAGAGTCAGCTGGATTATTTTCATGTAGTGGAGTCAATAACCTGAGTTTCCTTGGTAAGTGGTCAGAAGAGCCAAATATTTGTAATTCTCAATTCTCAGGTATCCCCACCAGGGAATAATTAGCAGCCTAACTGCTGGTTTGATTGATGAGGCTGCTGAGTGATTATTTCTCCTATTTTCCCCGACTTCAATTCTCATAGACTAGGGTCAGTGAAAAGAGAAGTTCATTTTAGGTTTTCAGATACCAATATTCAGATTCTTTCTGTATTTATTAATATATTTTATCTGCATTTTCAAAGAGTGAATCTGGAGGCACTGCTGAGAAGGTAAAAGACTTTACAGGGACTTTTGTGGGAGTTTTGCTGAATTTGTGGCATCTGGTAGAGATTAGAAAGAATGACAGAACAGGTTCTGCCTAGCAGAAAAAGAGTCTGAGGAGGAGGCAGTAGTAATATTTGGAGAGAGTGAGAAAGTTGTGGAAGGAGAGATGAACATCAGAGCTTTATTTGAGATGTAGCGCCCAGTGAAAGAGAGGCATAGGAACAAATGTCAACAGGAACAAACCAACCTTTTGCTTTTTAATGTAGTCATAAAAAACTTACGTGCGGATAAGGAATATTTTAAAATGTGCCTCAGATACAAAATGTCATTCACGTCTACTAGAAAAAAAAAAAAAGACTGTTGCCTGGGGCTATGCTAATTCTTTAATGTGATGGCATTCCTGTTAGGAGAGCTCTGTAAGCTTTCCAGGCTGCCAAGCATGCTTGGCGCCCATGTCTTCAAGCACTATTCCTGCAAGGCTCCTGAGTACATTTTCATTTTAATGGGTTCTTAAGTCAAGCATCTCTGGCAAAGTTGCCCTCCTAAAAAATGAGTGAGAGCTCATGCAAGGGACAATGACATTCTTTAATATTTACTGCACTAAAAATAGCTTTTAAAAACAATACAAGGTATACAGAATGTTCTCCTTGTTCAAAAATGGCTGTTTTTAACAGCGTTTGATGGATGCAGTGGGCTCTTGGTAAGTACAGTTAATATATTCTCTCTATATATTCCTTCAGTACTAAAGAGCAAATTGCTTAATACGTAATCTTGAGTAAATGTTTCCCCAGTTACATTCACTTTCTCTTTTTGATATGCTTTATTCCTGCCTGAGTATTTTTCTCCTTTTAATATTCTCAGCAGGCTGGATTTATGAGCCCATGAAAGCAAAGAATAGGAAGCATCTTCTTCTGAAGCCAGCTGCACTAGTGAACTTATTGAATAGCTGACTGAGTACTGAATGATAATCATACAAAGAGAAGAGCAAGAGAAACAAAACGAGACAAAAATCACCTTTGTTTTCAAAAAAACTTAGAAAGGACCAACACCACACAAAAAGAGATAGAGGGAGAAGAAAAGAAAAACAGGGAGAGTGAACCCATAAGTTTGTTTCATTTTTCATTCTAACATCATTTCAACCACAAAGAATGACAGCATAAATGATCAAACAACTGTTTGCTAATGCATTATAGATAGTCATACACAATATGGCAGCTCTATACTTGTGTATTTACCCACCGTGAATACAAAATATACTAAGACTGACAGGTAACGTAGCCAAAGCTTCTATTCTCTGTAAGCATCTGTGTACTATGAATTATAAATGAGAGTCTTGTGTCCAAAGGTAGCAAGTAATGTAGATAATGCCATCTGAGTAAATGAATAAATGTGAAACAGATGCTTTTTGCATTCAGGGCACACAGGTACAGCCAGGAAGCCACCAGTACAGATTATGGATGCTGGTGAGACAGCTGTTGCCTGCAGCCAGTGCCAGGTGCGTTCCTACCTGGGCTGCTGTGTCGAGCCAGTAAAAAAGACCCTTGTCTTACTCGTTTTTGACAAGTTTCCAGGAGGATGAGGTATCTTCTTATGTGGATTCCTAAGGTGCTTGGATTTCCTCAAGGCTTTCCTAAAAAATCAAATCGGCATCCTTATTAGAAGAGTCCTTTGTAAGAGGCGTAGAAACTGCCTGAATGGAACATTTAATTTTTAACAGTCATAAAATACTTTTTCTTTGCTTTTTATGCAAGTCTCTTCTGGTTTGCTAATATTTTTTATCTGAACAAATATTTTGCCTCAAGATGAGATTACATGGCATAAGAAATTACTGCTAGAAAGGCATTAAGAATTTTATATGATTTTTTAATACATGTAAATTTGCTCATTTTATAAGCAAAGAGACATGAGCTTGGACTCTGGTTAGGGAACTGGAGGGTTTTTGTTGTCAGTACAGACTGCTCCCTTGATACCTAAAAGGTAGGTTGAACTCCCCAGATAAAATATTAAGCCTAACAGTGCTGACAGTTTTTACTTGCAAGATACAGTACTGCTATTCTTTAAAGTTCAAATAAGTTGATAATGCAATTTGGGTTTATACTCTTGCAACTCTTCATTTTCTGTCTAATGCTAGATTTGTGCTGTGTACATTTCCATGTTTGCTGAAGAAAAACTTCTGTCCTTTTCACTTGCACAAAGGAAGCCCAGGGACCCGTTTCTCTGCAGATTTGTCCTTCATGAGTCAGTCATATCATGTAGGGTGGGTAAAACAGTAGTTTCCAAGTATGGAATGAAAGCGTACACTAATACAGTTTTAAGAAGAAAATGAATAAATGCAGTAATAGAATACGCCTTTTTCTTGTTTAGTCTGAGTACCTTGAACTATACAAAACTAAAAAGGAAAAAGTTCCAGGACCAAATACATATCTGTACATATTCTAGAATGTAATTTCACTGCCTCTTGCATAACTGAGCATTTCAGAGATAGAAAGTATAATCAGAGATTCATGTAAGGTTTTAGAAAAGCCTAAAGGACAACAGACAGCTTCTCAGAACTTACCAAGATGACATTTCAACCCTTAACAGAATTTATCCAAAGCTACCAAGGCAGTCATTGCAATAATTTCACAGCATTCTCTTAGAAGTAAAGTACTTTTCTTCCGGACCAGATATCCCGAGCTCTTCAAGCTTTTTGGCGTAGGTGTGGTCAGTCAGGGGGTTTGCCTGCCATTGCCAGGCTTTGATTTCATATTGAGGCCAATGCAGAGTAATAAAGATGATATCCTAAGAGGAATTCTGCATTTACACAGGTGTCATAGAAAATGAGCTTTGTAGCCCAACAGCAAAGACTGAAACCTTAAACCAGAACAATACAGGTCCTTTCTACTATCTTTCTTTTTTCTTTGTTTCATTTGCATCTGTGCAAAGTCAGCATAAAACACTGTCATTGTTCCAATTTGTCACTTCTACATCCCAGTTTTTCACTCCGAATGCAAAAGTGGAAATGACAGTACACCTCGTTGGAGTGTGCAACAGTAAGATACATGCAATCCAAGTAATACGGACAGCCAAACCATTCACGGTCTTTTAAATGACCTATTATTGCCATTGTGATATTCCAGTATTTTTAACCCAGTAAAGAAAGCAACTCCTTAAGAGTTACCAGTTTTGAGTTACAAAGCAAGGAAATTTCAAACTATACAACTTTGAAAGCTGTAATATTGCTTTTCAAACAGCATGATTTTATTTAGAATTAGTGAATTTTAACAACAAAAATGCCATTTGTGGCATTGTGGCTTGTTCCCATTTTTCTCCATGTCCTTTCCTTTCTTTCAGCAAGCTGCCCTTGCATTTATTTCAGTGCAAAAGTTGGAGGGGCAAAAAAAAAAGAGACCGTGTAGGTTTTTAGTAAGTTTGAGAAGTAATTTGCAAAGTGATAGTTTCTGGTAATGAAGGCTGCTACCTTTGCCCAGGTCTCTCAATACGATAAAATTGTTTCAGAATGTTAGTTACTGAATAATCAGATTCCCTTGAAAATGTAACCTCAGCTTTTACTGAAATATGATATTCCTAAATTATATCAGAGCTGTAGTACGGTCAAATCAACAATTATACTAAAAAAACTCATGCAGTCTTTTCTTTGGGATGAGACTCCATTACCTCAAAAGGATTAGAAAAGCATCTATGATGCATAGCCAATATGGAGACATTCGTCCCATTGGCCTCTATTATCCGAATGGAAATGAGAAAACACTTCCATTACATTTTGCAGTGATCCACACCTTTCTCTTTTTAAGTCAGTAAACTATATCCTTCACTGTAGTAGTTTGTGCATGTGTGCAAAAATGACCTTTTGCAATTTGGCTGCTGAGACACGTGCTGAGAGAGGTGGTATAGGAATTGTAACAAGAGATGCAAACCATTTTTTACTGCCAGGCACGTACTACCATGGAGTAATAAAACGAGGCCTGCAAAGCCTCTTGCTACACATCATATTTTATTGTTCTTTGTATCGCGAGTCAGAATTCCCTTCCCAAATCAGGTTCCTCTAATCAGTTTAATTAGGGTTGATGCTCAAACCACACAAAAGTTTTATGAAGAGAAAGTCCCTCAAGTGGCTCCTGACCTCTGTGGAAGCGCAGTCCCCTCTATCACATCATATGTCTACATATAGCCTGTTCAAAAACCTCCTTGAAAAGAACATAAAATCACATTGATTCATAGAAGAGAGGGCATCGGGGGAGGGGGGGCACTCAGCACTCGTTCTCTCTTTCAAAAACAAAAAGAAAAAAAAAGACTTCAGAAAAAGTACTTTGAAACTGGCGATATAATCTTCTAAATACACCACCAGTGGGGAATACCCACAGTCACTGAGGATAGCATGCTGTTCAGCATATCAACAAAAATACATTTGGCCTGAGGCAATGCTGAGGGCAAACATATCCCAGATGGACTACAGAGGCGCAAATACCTTCAGAGATGAAAATTTAATTAGAGGAAATGCCACCACAGTGAACAAAAGGATTGCTTTAGTGATTTTTCATCATTGTTTACTACAAGTGAAGTATAGTTTTAAGCGTTAGGACAGGCTAAGTACAGGAGTGTTCTTAAGCACTAGAACAGAAGTCAAAGGAATGGATGTTGAAGGTCAGAGATAATCGTCCACACCTGAGGACTGATCAAAAGGAGTAAACGATCACATATTGACAGATAGCAATTTTTAATTGCTTCAGTGATGTCAAAAGGTGACAAAAGGTGTCAAAGGTGGTGCTTTGAAGCTACTCAGGAGGAAAAACCGACCTTATGCTGTTGGTCCGTTTAGGTTTTTGCTGGGTTTTTTTTTAGTTGTTGTGCGATCCCGAGCATGATCAAAAGCTTGGGTGTCTCAGAAATACACCGTCATCCCTGAAAGTTGAGATGGCTCACTGCCTCTTTACCTCTTTGATAATCCACTGTATAATATTAATTCTGATTCTTGCACAAGTCAGGGGTGAAATTGCTTGAAAAACAATACAGGAGTTGTTGCAGCACAGTCACAAGGAATCAGCCCCCTTAAATGAAAATATGTGACTTCTAGCATGAGTTCCGAAAGCTGCTTGGGATAAATTCAGAGAAAGTAAGACATAGCAAACATTATAGAAAGTCTGTCAGACTATAGCATGTTCCGCATTTGGATTTTACATCTTCAGAATGCAGAGTTGAGATTTTTGGTATGTGAATATTTATCTCTTTTTTCCCATTCAGCCTTCATTTTGTATCTTCTATGGAAATGTTCTCCATTTAGCAAAACAAAATAGAATCAC
>NW_008794447.1:781651-815290 GCF_000699145.1 Aptenodytes forsteri | reverse complement strand
TTTCTTTGTGCTGCTCCCCAGGCGCTCTCCTGCTGACCTGTGTTCCTTCTCCAGGCTCTGGGCATCTATTAGTGGCCCTTGCATCAAAGTGGTAGGAGTGGGATGGATTGAGGTTCCCCTCCCCCGGCATCTCTAGTTTAAAGCCCTCTTCACCAGCTTGGCAAGCCTATGACCGAAGGTGCTCTTCCCCTCCTCTGACAGATGGACCCCGTCAGCCCCCAGTAGACCAGGATTCTCAAAGCGAGTCCCGTGGTCTAAGTAGCCGAACCCCTGGCTGTGGCACCAGTCCCGTAACCGTTTGTTGACTCGCCAGATTCAACTGGCCTTTTCAAACCTCTTCCCTTTGACCGGGAGGATTGATGAAAAAACTACCTGCGCTCCAGAGTCCCTTACCACCGCTCCCAGGCCTCTGTAGTCCTTGATACTCCTCAGACTGCTCCTGCCTGTGTCACGGGTGTCCACGTGAAACACCTCCAGTGGATAATAGTCAGTGGACTGTACGAGGCTTGGCAGCCTCTCGGTGACATCCCTGATAACGAGCTCCCAGTAAGCAGCACCACATCTCTAGAGTTTGAATAATCACCTTAATTGAAAGGATGCACAGCATGATCTTCCCATCATAGTATCAAAATAGTGCTAATATAGCACTGTTTTTATTTGCTATTACGTAACAGGAATTACATACTATTATATATGGCAAAAATAGTAACTACAGAAATAGTAATTATCAAATATCTCTCTCACAAAGGCCACACCAATTTCACTCGATTAATATTCTTAAGAAGATCAAGGAGACCTCTACCTATAGACAACTGGAGAGGAGATTAGTTAAAACGGGCCACAATCTAAGTAAAAAAATGAAGAAAGCATTATACAAGTACAATTATATACAATTATGTATAGATCAGTATACTTATTTGGGCTTAAAACAAACTTCTGTTTTGAAATAAAGAGCTCATTTGCCTATTTCCATTGTATTTCAGTTAAAAAAACTTTTTTTTGCCATATTAGATCTTTGCCAGATCCCTTGTATTGTGCTCCTGCTGTTGTGATACGTGTTCTTCTGGACCAGGTACAACTATATATAGATGGATTCTTTTAGTCTAGAAGGTACTAGGGAACTTGAAGTCTGCTGAAAATATTCGGGAAGCTTCACACTGATTTTAGCAGAGTTTGGATCAAGCCTCTGGAGTACCTTATTGACTTACCAAGTTTACTGGGCAACATGTATCTTAAGTTCTGGTGCTTGATTTTGGTCTCTCTTGGTACTATTGTTTATTATCACCTGTTTCTCACACTTCTACATTCTGGCCCAAATAATCTCCCTAGATTTCAGCCGACCAGAGGCAGTTTGCTCTTGCTGGCAGTCAGAATTGGCTTTGTGTTCTCCTACACTGTCTTATTAGTCCTTCCTCTTTTCCCCACCTGCTTCCTTGTTGGTGTTCTTTCTTTCTTTCTTTTTAGCAGATACAGTTCGACACGAAGTTTAATCATGTGTGTAGAAATTTGTTAGATTGATGCCAAAGGGCTTGCCCAAAGGCAGGCTCTAAACACAGTATTGTTTGAAACCTGTGACAGGGAGTCCGACCAGCCTCTGATTAGGCAGCATGCCATACTAAGCTGATATTCATGAATCTTGGCAACCAAGTACGAGAAATCAGTTTTCTTGCCATCCTTTCTCTATTACAGATGGTTATCTGGAAAACCATCCAAACAACAGAAACATACCATATGTAAAACAAAGTCTCTCTTTTTATTTTCAGGTTCACAGACTATCAGCTTAAGATTTCACAGTATTTATTATTTTTGTAATTCAGGATGAGCAAATACCAATATCCAAATGCATCCAAATTATGGAACACCAAAGAAAGCAATGCCGTGCTTTACGGGGATGTGATCGTATTATTGATGCTATGGACTTCTTGATGATCCACTCAGGGTAAACAAACTGAAAGGATAAATTTCTTCTGTATCTATTTATCAACACCCATAAAATGGAAATACTGTATCTATTTATCAACACCCATAAAATGGATGTAGAGGTCAATAATGCCAGGTGAAAACATGTAAATAGTGTCTAAAGAAATATACCACCAAGCTAGTTTAATACTGGATTAAATTACAGAGATTCTGAAGAGATATTAAAGGCACAGTAATGAAGCATAGACATCTATTTTACTATTTTAGTCTTACCAAAAGGCTGTTGATGATAAATCCATCTTCAGCTAAAGACAATTCTGAAGGGGAAACTAATTCTCTCTGTAGCCTTCTTCCTCCGCCGATTATCAACAGAGCAGATTGCCCACTAACTATTCACTGATTACAAACCTGAAGTCAGTACAGTATGCGAGACAAGATGCGAGCCAAATAAACCTCCTTAATCAGATGTGGGTGACACTCTCTGCAGAGACATAGGAAACTTAAATGTGGGTAGAAAGTATGTGTGTATATTTCCACATGTAATCGCTTATTGCATTTCTTACTAATAATTATTTTTCTGCAGAAAACCTTTAGTAAATTATTTCCCATGCAACTGGACTAGAACAGAGAAAAACAAATGCCTGAGAATAAACCAAAAATTCATAAATAGGCAAAGGGTGACTCCTTAGTAAGAAAAAGAATTCGTAGATACAAAACGTTTCTATGGGTTTTTTTACATAACTGTGGAGCTGCTTACATGATTTTTCAAAATACTCAGATGACTTCTGCACCGTATGAACCATCTTGTGATGCTCCTACTCACACTGAGCAGTACCTCACTCCAAAATATTTGATCTAAGTTCATTAAGACCACAAATGGTGGAAGGTAACTAGCCAACAACAGGAAAGCACTGCAATATACCACTAAATTAGTGAAATTGCTCGCATTATGTAGAAAGTAGGAAAGGTGAAAGTCTGGTGCAATAGTGTGCGATGCAACATGGGTAAGAATTTTATATTCCTGCCATAAGGGCCATATCCTAAAAAAGCTCCTAAGTGCCAAAACCAGGATGTATGAGAACTTTTGGCATATAAATCCAAAACTTCACTCTGAAATAAACCCACTCACCATCTGCATAAATCTAAAGGTAATGAAGCTCACTAGGTGCTCTCATCTAAGTTTTCCACAGACCAAAATCATTTACAACTATCTTTTTAAAAAATGACCTGACTGACATTTTTCCCTCTTACTCATCTCAGCACAATCATCAAAGTACATTAGTGTGTTTCACCTGGTGAACACTACCATCAGCATGGTAGGATTTTTATTTTTCTCTTAACTTTTTTTCATTCCAGGATATGTCATCACAGTTATATTTTGAATATATCAACTTTACCACTTTTACCTGCCAAAAAAGCAATTAAAAGAAGAAAAAAACCCCACACATGAAAGTCTGCAATCTATGATTTTGGCTTATACAGACTTTCAATTGGATAATTAAGCAGTTAGAAAGTAAAAGCTTTTCATCATTAGAAGATGCCTGAGAACAGGGTTATGGGTACAGGAAGGTTTGCTTGTTTGTTTATCTGCCAGTTCATAGGAGCAGAGCCTTGGATGGGGATAGGGAGGAGGAAACTATTACATGCAGGAGACAGTTTGCTCATTTGATATTAAATACAGAATTCCATGTGTTGGTCATCCAAATTTTATCATTTCCTCTAACATTTTATTTGGCTTTTAGATTGGTTTCTAGATTATATTTATAACTGTGAGATGAAGAATGAGCTTAAGAGAAAGAACTATTGCTGGCCCTCATTTTTCCTTTATGTATTTATAGCTCAAATCTGTACATCCAGAGTCCTTGGAAACCTCCAGGTTCTGGTATTGTTTCCTGGGAGTGAGGACAAAACCATCTAATAGAGACAGTAGTGCTCGAATATGGATAGTGAATAAATTTGATCTTAAGAGAAAGCTTAACAAACCCTACAGGAATAATTTACTCATAAATCCTTTAATATGAAATTCACCCCAGCAGGTAACCCAAGCACCGACACTGATGTCGACTGGAGGAACATTAACCCAGCTATGCCAAGTTAAACCAGAGAGCAAATAATTTCTCGCAGCTAAATCAGAGGACTGAGTTTTAGATGTAGCTCTTCTGTGGCTTCTCTATGTGTCTGCTTTAACCCGTGTGCTAACTGAAATAATTACATTTTGCTATCAGAAAGAGTGTTGGGAAGCTTAATTAATATTTGTAAAGCCAGTTGACTTGCTCAAGCAGAAGATACTACCAAAGTGCAAAGTATTATTTCATATCAAATAAACATACTTTGACACAGATTGAATGGCAATGTAGTCCATAATTTGAAAAGGAGCACTAACAGAAACCATTAGATAATTCTTCTTACATTGAAGGGGAAAAAAAATCATTTAAAATGTCTTGGCAGAAATTGTACAGAAAGTCAAATCACCTGCTCTGAAGCCTTTGTCAGCAGAAATCACGTGGATTCAACTTGCAACGTAACTGTGGGCTAGAGAAACTGGAGGCTGTTGTTGACACTGACAAAAGATTAACCAAAACTGACTAGCAAAGCTATGTGTCCCCCCAGATTCCTGTTATTTCCCTTTGCCACAGAAAATGGTGTGTATGTCATCACTGAAAGCTAGAAAACGTATTCTCAATGAAACAGAGAAAAACCATCATAATATAAACAAGTTAGTAATGTTTGTATAGAAATTCCAGGTACCTAGGGAGCAAATGAAGAAACAGAATTAATGAGGAAATGCATCAGGCTGGAAGTAACAGAGTTACCAGAGACAGGTTGGAGGACGAGTACCGATGAGGTGGAGGCATTGAACTATGTGCCCTGCATAGAAAAATTAAAGAACAAAGTGATGGTGCAGAATTTATTGTAGGCTAATGGTATGAAAGACTGTAAGAGGCAAAGAGGGATAACATATAAAACTGGACCTTCTGATGTCAGTATCTTGGCAGAGAGGTTTGTGTACTCTTGAAATTAATGAATATGTTGCCTCAGTTTTCAGTGTGAACAACCGAGCTAGGGACGAGAGCACGAGAGACAGTGGGAACAAAGTTATGGGAATGGAAATTACCATGATAAAAAGAATAATGATGTAAGTAGTTGAATGCACTGAGGTAAAGGCATGGGAAAATCTCAAGCCAACAATTCTGAGAGAACCGGTGCATAGGATTGCAGGCCCAGCGATGAGGATTTCAAGCAAATCTACCGAGTCACTGAAGAATCACAGCAGTACTGCCTATGTTCAGAAAAAGGACTAGAGAGCACGGTAATTACAGCCTGTAAGTCTAATGTCCATGTAAAAAATGTAAAGCATTAGAGTAGATTTAGGAGGAATTAATCATTGCAAACATACATGAAAAGGGGAAAAAAAGAAACCTACAAGAACCCAGAAATTCTGCATTAACAGTATACAGAGTCTACCAAACATTTGGGTACGATTACAGTGTCTGATACAGTAATATGTGTCAAATAATGAATTAAAGCCAGGGACGAGATTTAGCTGAAGATAGCAAGGTGAATGAGCTGCTATTTGAATGGTAGCATATTAGTATATATTAGCATACATATTAGCATATTAGTATGTATTACTCATTTTCTATCTATAAAACCAAAGTAAATTTAGTTACTTTTAATCAAAGTTGTTTTATCCTATCTAAGGTAACAAATACAGCCATGAATTGCTTATGATCGGTCTAGCTGTCTGATCTCTACCTGCGATGATCTTGGTTCACGTCTCCTTTCCCACACCTAACGTTATTCTGCTCACTGCCTTTTTCACTAGTGTGACTAAAGCTAAACTGAATAGACACTACCTTGAGTTCTTACTAATGTTTCGATATTTTGTTACTATATTCTTATCTTATTTCTTAAGGTAATCCTAATATTTCTTTCATAATTTTATACTGTGCAATACAGTAAGATCTCCTAGAAGAGGAAAAATCATAGGTCTATACTATTCAGCTGAACATGTCAAGTAAAATAATTTTTTTGTGGACTGTACACAAAAATCAACTGTCCATTGCCAAGTTTCAATAGAACCAGAAACAACCTCTTCATCCACCTAGGAAACGTTACTAGTACGTTACTTGGACTTGCTGCTTTTCTACGCTTTTCCCTTTCAATTTTGAGTGGAGATGGTTGAGTTTTAGTGGAGATAGCTCTCTTTTGCATTTTGAACAAACACCTTTTACCAGTTCTTTATTTTCATATGTGCTTCACCAAATTCTTTCATCTGTCTGGCACTCACTTTTCTGCATGTCAGGATCTCCGCCTTTTTTTTGCTGTCGGTGACACCAAACATCTTTCAGTCTCTGTTGTTGTCTTCTAATTTCTCCTCTGCCCAGCTGATCTGCTATACTCATTCGTGGCTAGTTAAAAGTTTTGGATTGTTAAACTGTCTTTGATGTAGCCTTCAGTCCTGCTTTCCTTCCATATTCAATCATCTCCAATATCCAGACTGAGCTTTTTCCTTCTTTTTAGCTCTTTTCTTTCTCCCTAATGCATTTGCTGACACCTCAGAGTTTTCTTATTAATGTCACAAGTAGCATTTAGATCTCACTTTTCCTTCAGTATCGACAGAATTGAAATCTGTTATTCACACTAGAAATGTACTGTTCTTTCAGCAGATTTACGTCAGGGTTTCTGCAACTTCATTTTTGAGAGTTCAAGTCTCAAGCATTCAGAAATCTAAATCAAAAGTAGGACTTGGATAAGTGTCCAGCACATAGTCAACCTGACTCTTTCCCAAAGAACCAAGATGCCCATGAGGTCCGCTTCCACTCTCATGAAAGACGGGTAGCGTATTACCTGCGGCCAGTCCAATTCTACTTTCAGCTTACTTCCTTTCTGTCACTCTGGAAGGATGTGGCGGTCTTTAATGTCTCGATTTTATTCATCCCTACTTTGTGGCAAGTCATGACGAATTAGAAGCCTTTTGTGAGAATCAGAGTATTTGACTTAGTAATCATTCATAAATATCTCCACTTCCTCTTGCAAAATTAGGGTATAAACAACCACATCATTGTGCTTTTCATCAGAATTTTAACGCGTCTCATGGACGGTAGCTTATTATGTACTCATTTGTAGCAGAGTTGCTCTAGGAGGTTTCTGATTCTGTCAATATCTCTAGAGCACAGTGAGTGCTCTGCCAAAGTGATGAAACGACCCTCACCCAACTGCCTCCATTCTGCCATACCCACCAGGCTGCTTCTTAGCCGCTCTAGCTGGTCTTTTATTCATAATGGCTTTCTCTGAAGTGTTCAGGTGTCCCAGGTACCGTTTTGTCTTTCAGTGTTTAAATCCAACAGCCACGACAGAGCTTTCAGAATCACTCTCCTTGAAGGATTTTCTAGAAATATATTCTCTCCCCTCTCCAATGATGCACAGATTCTCAGCTAATTAATGTCAGAATTGTAACCTCTGTTCACTCTGTTGCCAGTAAAAGGTACAGCAAATATCCAAGGAAGGTGGTATAACAATGCCAGCAACCTTAACATAGCAAAGGAGCAAGCTGAGATTGCACATCAACAATAGCAACCAAAAAACCGAAGGTGGAAGCACGGATACAAAACAGGCCCACGCCTGGGGGCACTGTATGGGTACTTTCCATTCGTATCCCATGGTCTCTTTTCGGAGAGTTAAAAGTTAGCTCCACCAGGTGAAAGTAAAGTAGCATTTTCTCTGCAGAATATGACTCTTCCCTAGAGGAACTTGCAAATAAGACATCCTGTCCTATTAAATATCCTAACTACAGGTTATTTATCAGGATATATATCCTAATTGATATATAGTCTGTTTGAACGCTGGCATTCAAAAATGAGCAATGGAAAAGAACCTCTATCCTACGAGCATGTTTTCTCTGCCAGAAACAAATTTAGATTGATATTTTCTTTTGGTTTTAGAAAAGAAAACTCACTCTGATCATATTACTTGGGTCCTTCGTTGCTAATAGAGTACACAGCAATGAATTTGGGGCCTTTACTTTCCTTTTTACCTTGCCCTCAGATATTTAAAACCCTTTTATCTTTATTTCCTTTTCCCCACTTTCATCCTTACTTCACATTTATGTAACTTTCCTTCAAAGCTCCCGTGTCTCCATCTCATCTCAGGTGTGTATCTTGCCAGTTCCATCACATAAATTACCTCCAAATTCCATTGCAAAAGCTGCCCACCTAGTAACAAGAAATTAATTGTTTTCTTTTTATTGCTCTTTCTAACTTCGGAGAAAGTAAATGGAAATACATATTTTAAAGTATTCATGGGAGGCAGACTATCAGTCTCTATGTGCATTTCTTGCAATTCATTTTATGTTTTCATTGTGTGCTTCCAACATAGGATTTAGCTTTGACAAATGTAACTTCAACAGCTGAGTTCTCCTAAAAAAAGATGATAGCAAAAAGTTGGGGGTTTTTTTAACAGAATAGAAGCTATATACTGAAACCATATGTGATGTTTTTACTCTGGAGTATGTAAAGATTCCTCGGTTTTAACTGACAACAATTCACATACACCATACAACATGATTTTTTCTCTGTGAATATCGATTTGAACTAATTGCTTATACAGACCCACATGTATTTGTCATATTTTATTTGTTTTGTAAGGAAATCATGGGAAAGCAAACATTTCTTGGTTGTGCGAATAACTGATTTTTCAGTTTGGCTCAAAACAAAAAGATAATTGGAATGAATC
Source organism: Aptenodytes forsteri (assembly GCF_000699145.1). NCBI lineage: Eukaryota > Metazoa > Chordata > Aves > Sphenisciformes > Spheniscidae > Aptenodytes > Aptenodytes forsteri. The sequence continues at coordinate 806,635 of NW_008794447.1, read as the reverse complement.
TGGGTTTTGCTCGTTTTTAATATTTCCTCTCTTGAATATAAAATTTTAAAACATTCCTCACTTGGATAGTCATGGCAGTTAGGGAAAAACAATGAGATTTAATAATTAATCTGAAAATTATACTACTTAGGTGAATGAATTAAGTGGGTGGGTGGCAGATCAGGCTTCTATACCCTACGCCAGTGAATGGCAAAGTATGCATCGAAGTTAATGCAGGATTATTGAAGGGGTTCTGAGACAACTAAAGAGCTCTGAACTGTTACATCTTATGGGACTGAGCTGCTCCTTTAGGATGCAAAGACTCATTCAGCCACTAAACCTGTGTTTTTCACATCAGAAATACACTCCCCAAGCTCCATAAATCCTGTGGTTTGAGGCACGGGGAGGGCGGGAGTGGAGAAAGCAAAGGAGAATACTTACTAGAATTTCTTTGCTTTTCAGGAAGTTTTGCAAACATAGATCTGAACATTTATGCTCAGCAACAACTTTTATGGATTTGATCACTTCCTCTGGATTCACTGTGTTCTTTCCATGACTTATATTTTGGAGGTTAACTAGTAGAGGCCAGAGCCTGAGGTAGCTCAAGGCTATCTGAAAGGTATAGGAATAGTGTCCAAGTCTTTGAATATGAACATCTGTGCATTTTCATTTTACTCTGACTTTTCTAGACTATGAAATCCTCCTTGTTCGGGTAACACGAGAAAAGACCTCCACGGGTCCTCCACTCTTCCACACTGGAGGAGTGAATCAGGCGACAAACAGGAACCTACAGAAAGCACTGGGAAACTGGACAACTTTTCAAAACATTAATGATGGCAGCTCCAATTTGAAGGCACTGAAAAAAATAAATAGTAAGTAAAGAAAGTTAATCGTTATTCACAGCATTCTCACAAATTAAAGGTTAAAAACAGGCAGTGCAAGCTCACTAGCAGTTGCCAGCTCATATTTAAAACATTGTCACATCAACGTATTCTTCTGAGATAATGTCACTACACTCACCCTATACACAAATGTTGCTTATTTCCCTTTGCCATTTATTCAGCTTTCTGGCAGTAATTAGCAAAGGACTGTGATTGACTCAGAGAAAACTGAAGACATAAAACAGGAGCAGGATGTGAAACGAAATGTCTATTCTCATATTTACACCTTCCTCTTACATTTCACTATACGAATCAGAACTAGGAGGAAAAATAGTGGAGTTTTTTTAGATTCTTAATAATCTTTTCCTCTTTGTTTTAATTGTGCATTTCACGTTCGAAGTTTTTTCTGCCCTCTGTCCTTTTTCCACTCAGTTGCCTCTGTTTACAGCAATTTTGTTCTATCTAAATATTAGACTCTGAGTTCCCAAAGCTAGCTAAAAAGCTCTTAAACGTCCCTTGAAGCTACTTCTGCTGCAGATTTCTGCATCCATTAGTCGTCCCGATACAACTATTCTTAGAGCATTAGTGAAACGATCAAGCTCAGAAAAATAATTTCAAGAAAGGTTATCGTTATTTGTTTTGGTTCTGTTTTAGCCATATAAGCACAGCGTAAGTAATTGATCCAGCATATTTTAGGAAGGAGTTCAGGAGGTCATACAAGAAGGAACATGACACCAGAGGTGGGATATGGCAGTAAGCTCCAAAACTAGCTTTATTCTCAGAGATTCTAACAGGGAAGCTCACTTTCCAACTTAAGTTCAAACTGCTTTGAGTATGAACTTACCTCCCACTTTTGCTGCTTTTCCTGCCATCCCTGGGGCTTCCACGAAACGAAGCATTAAAAAAAACCCCAACAAACTATGCAATTTACAGGAAACAAATGACTTGTGATTCATAGCCCGATATCCTGCTTCATACTTAATTGATTCCAGTTAGGCGTAGCAGGACAGTAGTATTCTGCATTTTATGGCCTAACAGAAATGTCAGCCATCTGTTTGCACCTGCTGAAGTTGCTACGGATAAGTATTACAAATCCTGTAAGCGTCTGGGCCTGCATTTCCATAGCAAGAAAGTGGTTTTTGTTGATGACTGTCAACATGAAGGCACTGATAACTGATGCTAGAGACATGTTTGAGAGGGAACGCTCCCTCCAGTACAAACAACATGAACATTTTCGTCCATACCTAACCTTCGGAAGGACTGAACAGACATTTAGTTCTTGCAATTTTGCTATTAAGTTATGGTGAATGAACTAAAGTGTAGAGTCTATATTACTTGGGACAGATGGGAAATTAGCATGTCATAAAATTCATAAAAAAGTGGTTGATGATGCTGTCTCAAGAAAATAATTACATAATGATTACCTCCTTTGAGAATACTAACAGACTAGGTTAGAGAACAGTCAGTTCTCTGATTTATCTAATAGCGATTTTTTAGATGTTTGATATCCTTCAGGTAGGACGTTTTGTATTGTTAACTTATTCCTTTAACTTACAGTTTTAACCCTTAGCTTTATATTTTTAGATGCTTTGTGTAACTGAGCACTAGTGAAATCCAAGTTATGACTCTTGTTTCAAATATTCGCTCTAATTTAGAAACTGATTATTTTCTTCCAATATTTCTTACTTAAGATGGTTAAAAAGATGTGCAAAAATATCTTTTTCTTAATAGACCTCATTGTTTCCATACAGCCTAAAAAGGTTGCGGGGTTCAGCACATTCATGAAGACCTTTGCCATTGTCTTTAGCAGGTCAGATACTGAGCACTAAAAATAGGTGGTTAGAAAGTGACCAGTGATGTATTTTCTGGGCTAAATAAAAAGCAAAACCCAAGCAGTTAGGTACAATACTTACTCCTGAGTACAGGAAATTTAGACCACTAAAGCCAACTGAAATGCTTGGAAAACTTTAGCATTCTTTATTCATTTTAAAATGTACATTCAGAATGAAAATTTAAACGTAAAAATAACCCTTTTTGGAAACTATATACCACAACATTTTGGTTTGCTTTCTGTTCCAGTATATGTCTTAAATCTTTGGAGGCAGGTCTAAAATGAGGGACATGTAGCATGGTCTGACTCCGTATCTGTGGAGAAGACACTTGAGCATAAGGGCCCATGAGCTAACTCATCCTCTGGGAGACCAAGATCTTGGCGCGCTCCTGAGGGACGGTTTAGACCCAACCATTTTATTGAAATGGACTAATTCCAGAAGAGCTATTCTTTTCCACCTGCCCACTTTTCACAGATGAGCTTTGAAGCTGAAGGGATGAAAGTCCATAATTTAGTTCATTGCAAATTTTGTCAGGTTGGTTCAAATCAATCCCATCTGCAATTTAAACTAAAAAAGCTAACTTTGTAATGAAATAAATGATTGATGTTGATGGAGTTCTGTCTCGATTTGCTGTCTACCAGCTGTGGGAAACTATCCGGTAGCTGAGGGATAGTATAAGTTGTTGAACTGAGACATAGTAAATGCGTCAGGATTGTCCTCTAGAATCCGCAAGCTTCCTGTGCTTGTGCTAATGTTCAGATATTAAACTGCAGTTTAATAACCATTTTATGTGCTCTGGAATTATAAATACAGAAAAAATATCTGCAAGCCTGAAGTTTAAGGACACTGGTGCACGTGAGGATTTTCATTAATACATTATGAATTGTTAGCAATGCAAAAAAATTAATTTAACTTTCCTATTTCTTTCTCCCAGAACTCTTCTTCTGTTCTAGGGTACCAAAGATGATCATTATACCTTTCAACTTATTCATAAAGCTAAATAACATAACACAGAACAGACAATACATTCGACATCTCCTTTGTGCAAGGAATTCAATGTTAGAAGCTGCAATGAATTAAGTAATTCACTTGAGAGTGATAGACCACAAGATATTGAGGGGGTCCAATTACAGAGAAATTTTACAGCAAAATAAACCTGGAGAAAAAGATAAGGTTAATAATAGAAAATCTATTTGCATTCTTTAAGACTTTTATTTTTATTTGGGGAATGAGAAAGTTCCCCTACAAATGTTCTCCTTTGGAAGGAGGGAGCTCCCCCACCAGTTCTCAGAAAAGCCCTTGCAGTGGCTCCAGTAAAGCTTGCAGTAGGCTGTCCTTGAATGCTAACTATGAAAGCAGTAACAAATATCTACCTGCTTTTCGTCTGCCTAAAACTATCCATCATTTTAACATAATATAATCAATTATTAGATGAGTTCGAATAGTGAATAGTCATCAGAAAATCAGGGATAAGGGAAGCTGGCTGGCTCAGGTCAGATAGCACAGTCAGGGATTGAAGAGAGAGGGAAAGGAGTTACAGTATGCAAGGAGGCAACAAAGTGTTTTTATCAGATAAGCGCTCCCTGCCAGAATAGAGAGTGGGGGAGTCACTCGCCCTCTTCCTTCTCTGCTCCCTTTACGCTCAGATCTGGAATGCTGCCAGATCCCTGCTCCGCCTCTTGTGCTACGTGCTGCAAGTTGGGATAATCATGTTTTGCTGGGTAGGACCAAATTGTCTTCTGTGCTCCCCTAACAGGACAAAAAATCAAGGGCGACCTTTGGCAAAGTATAGGTCTACCTCCAGGTCGTAAGAGCAGAAGCCCAGAGAAGAGCGGGAGGGCTGCTGACAGTCTCAGAAGTGAAACCAGTGGTTTTGCGGTACCTGGAGAAGCTCTACGGCGGCTTCCGCCACATGCTGTTCAGTGTGCTCAACTTACAACAGGCATGCTCGTGTAGTGGTATCTATACACCTTGGTGAAGCCATGTGCTGAGAATGCCCATTCTCGGTGCGTATCACAGTCTCTCAAGCGCTGGCCCTAGGCAGAGGGGGTGAGGACACTTGTTAAGATGAGCAGCATGATTCACACTTTTCTGTTTCAGGATACATTCATCTGGGAAGCGGGGGAGATTCTCAGCTGAGATCTCAATGGAAAGAACACTTTTCTGAAAATCCTTTTCTCTTAAAGCTCTCTGAAGTTCTCAGCTTCTCCAGGTATCTCTGATTCCCATGTTTACTCAGGACACAGATAGACGCTTTTTTCCCAGGCATGCAAGAGTGACTAACAGTGCTATCACTTACAGCTGGTCATCACCACTCCCGAGCTGGAAGTTATAAACCACAAAACTCAGCTGGCAAAATGGAAAGTCAGACGTGTCTTATCTGCACCCGTGCAGTCAAATTAAGTCAAAAAGGTGTAAGCCAAAATGCAGATTTGGGCATTGCAGTGCATGACGACACATCCAGATGACTGTTTTATGGCAGCAAACACTTCCTGCATGGGAGTAGTGGCTCTTAAGATATTTAAACTACTCCAGCTCTTTCCAAAAGGAACATGTGACTGTTCCCTCAGTTGCCTTGAAATCTGGTAGGCACCATAAGACTGAGGGGCCAGATTAATGATCCAAATATGCTGTCACTTAAACTAAGGACTCTCATAGTACAGTCACCTTAGACACACAGGTGTATAAACACACACACATCAAAGCTTTCCTAAAGACTGACAGATTCTGTCAACTTTGCATACACAGATGACATTCAATCCATTATTCCAACCAGTTCCCAAAGGTCTCAGTCATTCAAGATTTATATCTCAGCTTGTTGATGGAATCCACTTTATTTCTGGCAAAGAAATACTGAACAAGGAAATTGGAGTTAAGCAGTTCACATAAATATGAACCTAACTCTTCGGAGAAAAGATTTTGTGCCATATTTGCATTTAGCTGACAAAGTTCAAGAAAAGCTTTTTCTATACTCATTTACTGGTACAATCTATGCAATGGTATGCTGAAATAAGGAATACAGGATGTCTGTAGGATAATAACATCAGTAATCATATGTATGCATTGATAACTCAAAGACCATCCTCATCTCATATCACAGGTTTTCAATAGTGTTTTCAGGAAAAACAATTCACTATTCAGGGAACTCATATGTGAGATACAACCGTACACAATTTTCTTCATGAAAATTACCACTGATTCCTGCCAGCTCCAAAGAGTGAAACAGAAGATTTTCAGGACCCACGGCTTTTAGAAGTTCAAATATTGTTAGTATTCTTTATAGTCTGGAAGGGCGTAAGACAACTAAGCCTGACTTAATTATAGGTTATTGATGTATTTGTTACTGAGAAACAACAAAGTTTTTTCAAGTTCATGGTCTGGCTTATTTTATAAAAAAATATTCCTTTGCCTCCTTTAGAAAGGCTTTAAAAGCAAGACTGAAGTTCCTATGATTTCCTTTTTATAAAGCCTTTTTTTTCTTCCATCTGAATGATACCCTGAGCCTTTTTGTTTCCTGACAAGACTGTGCAGCAAAGTCATTTTGTTCTGTGGTGAACATACAGATGCGTCACCTGGCGTGGCATCGCTAGATGACCTCTTAGCACATCCAGATGCCAGCAAGCTGCTCCACTACCAGTCTCTCTCCGAACGTAACCCGTTGCAGCAGTGATGAACATCACGAGGACTACACAACTTACCCAACTGGAAATCAGCAAGTCACAGAATCACTGATCTTTCACGTAGGGGAATAAATACCAGAATTTTTATGGTGACTTTGATTCTCATTAATAGTTAGGCTATTTCCCATTACTGTAGAGATATAAGGGGGAGAGTCTAAATAAAGTTTAGTCCCTTGTAGGACCCAACAGTATGATCCTTTAGTAGTCGTAATACATATTAAAAAAATGAATTCTGTTTTGCGTATTCCTTCTGTGTGTAACCCTTCTAAAGAATTCTTAAGTAAAGGTCATTTTTTCTTCCTTAACATTATTTCCCAGAACAGACTGTTTAAGAACGACAGAATCGCCAATACTCAAAGCAAATGAATATATACAAAATATGCATGTCACTAAATTTAAGCATTTGTATTAGATTTAAAACAAACAGGCAGTTTACTAACCAGATCAGTACAAAAGCCGTTTCTGTAATCGAGTTGGCACCAGTTCACAGAAAATATAATTTGAAAAGGTTCACATTTAAATGAATCTTGCTTTTCATGCTCAAATGTCATTCCAAACTCCTAGGATGAGGTATTAACCCTTCATTCACTTCTATTTAAAGAAACTCGGCACTGAGCTTGAATAACCTTGACTGCACTTACTCACCAAAATACAAAATTAAAGGAAAAACCAACCCTTCCTCCCTGTATTGCAATCACTGAGAGTTCTACGAAATACCAACCACAAATAGGTGGATAAACCTACAGTTTGCAGCTAAACTTGTGCCGTTAGACTTCATCCTGGGTGGGACAGCCTAATCCCTGCCTTTACGGATTATGTCTTCAGAAATGAGCCGCTTAACCCCTTTCAAGCAGCGTTTGTTCCCCCGCACTTGGGGAACCAGCCAGCTCACACAGGGGCAGTCAGGGCAGCTTCACTCCTAGTTCCCCCCTTACCCACCTGAACGGAGGAGAGGGTTAAGCTCTCTTCCGCTCATTTAAGGCTCCGCTCCAGACAATGCTGACAAAAGTATTCGAAATACAGAGTTTTTCTAACTCATTGCCGTCCCGAGGGACTTGGCCAGTCCACGGGAAACTGAGCGTAAGGGGAGCGCACAGGGAAGTCCCGTATTAATCCACTGCTTCCTACAGTCAGACAGACCACTGGAAGACATGCGAACATATCTAGGCATATAAAATGTGTGTACGTGAGTACGTACTACATACACACAGACATACATATACACACATATGCATACATATATATACAAACTCGCACGTATTTGTGCCTATGCGTCTATACGCACAACCTGATCTGCCTGGAATCCTGTCTTTCTGTAAAAATAGAAGGAAATGGAAAGTAACTTCTGGTAAAAATGGCTATACCGCATGTTCAGCTCGGCAGGAAGATAAGAAAGCCAGCGCGATTTGTAACTTTACTTTCCACCTTGCCCCATAGCGACCTTGGTATGTCGCGAGCCTTGAACTCAAAATCCATCAGGGAGAGTGGTCTGATATACGCCACCTGCTCACAGCCAGAGCACGTACCAAAAGACACGAAGGTTTATCCATGCAAATACGTTTGCAGAGTTAGCGGTACGTAGGTTTTCTGTGAACTCTATCCATGCTGGTCCTGAGTGATTTCCCACACTGGAGTCGAAGGGTTCTCACTGTTTCCTGAACGGTCAGATTTCTTGCGTGAGATGCACAGTTTCAATCGCTATGTTTCTAAAAGCACCGACAAATACTCTTGCCGGGTGCTGCCACAGTGGCAGAGAGTGGTCACGCTGACCTGCTGCACAGCCACTGCTCCTTGTGGGCACGGCAGCAAACGGAGCTGCGAGCCGCTCTGGTGGCACTCGGTGCACTTGCTGGGCTCCCACGGGCTCTCTTCATTCTTCAGACCTGTTTGCCTTACAACTTTTTTAACAGGATGGTACTCCTCATTAGTGGAGCTTTTGAATTAGTGAAAGGCTGTGTAACATTTAATTAGTCTTTATCTTTACAAGTAATAAAACGAGTACCTTTTGGTAAAAGAAGGCAGTCTCCGGCGTGCCGCTGGATAACAGCAAGGTTTTGATTTTCTATTCAAACAGCTATAAAACAGATAATAATTTTAGCTTCATTATTTGGCTAATTCACATTTTCTTAAAAGACACATGAGAGCAGGTTTATAAATATTGCAACAAAGAAATGTGGAGTCGACAGTAAGAGGGGTTTCGAAGCTGACAGACGAGAACAATACTTGTAAAAATACAGTTTGTATTACCTGCAAACTGTTTGGTGTTTGCTAGTTTCATCTAAATAGAAATATTCAAGAACTTCTGATACTTTTGCAATTCACCTGTTGATTATTGACACACCACATCTTTGTTTTGAATCATCAAAACAACCACCTTCAGCATTATCGTATCTTTTTCAAATCTTGGACGTCTCCTTACGACTTTTAACAAATTTTTAGACTTTGTCAACCAACCAGACTGCAAAACAAAACAAAAAATAAAAAAAAACCCATAAATTTCAGTTTCAAATTCAGTTCAAACGTAGTATCAAGACTGGCTTTTCCCAAAGACATTGCTAATTTTTTCTCAAACCATCACTGTAAAATTTGCTCTCTGAAAATCTAACTCAGATGTCATATAAACTAGAGTAATGCCTTTTTCTACATGAAAGATACTTTTAATTTACATCAGTAAGCAGAAGACCAGGAGGAACTTCTTGACTATTGTCCAGTACCTGTATAGAAGCAGTACAGGGAAAACTATAGTGGTTAGACCAAGAATATTTAGTATGTGAAAATGGTTAGGATTGAACTAGGGGATATTTTCTTTTGTGAGCAGAAGAAGTATTTGGGTGAAATATGAATATGTAAGATTAAGTCTTGAGTTAGAACCACTTTACCCTTTTTTTCTTAAGCATTGTTTCGTAAACAAAACCACAAAATTAGAAAAAAAAAAGTTTTGTTTTTAGGATATCAGATTGAGATTTTGATAGTTCAATAGTGCAAATAAAAGTTGAAGTACTGTGATGAATGGTTTAAGAATTTACAATTTTTCTAATGTTGTTCACTTTGACAATTCTCCCTTAAGCGAACATTTGCTACTAACTCCTCCCTTCCCATTTATCCAGCAAACTTGTTCCAACCAGGAGTGAGCAGGTGCCAGTTTTAACTCTTGCAGCCCAGAAAACAGTAGCTGTCTTACCCTGGGTATGCTTTTGGCACCTGCAAAACTTGTCCGTGCGTGCACATGCCACTACAGACCATTTGCTTGTCATTAGTCAGTGATAAGACTGACTCCGTATCAGCAAACACGGCAGCCGGATAATGCCGAGCAGCTTATGACTGCCTGGGTCTCAGCCGAAGCCGGGAGCAGAAGGGGGAGAGAGAGGACTTTCTCCGAAGCATGAGGATACCCACTGCAGATGTCCACCTGGCTCTCGCCGCTCTGCAGGGAGGGTTGCGTGCACTGCCTCTGATTCTGTACGTGTCTGCTGCCCCTCCAGCTGAGCAGATGAGATGCCTCTTCTCCTCACAAGTGAAACCTCAATCTCTCGTCACAAAATGTCTGCAAAGAGAGGTAGAGCAGAGGTTAGAGAAGGAGGGACTTTTAATGTGCTACTTGGGAAACTCTTCTTTCTTCTGCTGTTTTGGTTTTTTGAGAGAGGTATCTGTGACGGTCATCCTGATCCACTTGCTAGAGGTTCTGAGTGTACAATAGAGAAGAATTTCCCTAGAGAAAATGTAACCAATCTGTTTGGTGTTTGAGTTTAAAACCTGTGACATACGTAAACAGTACGTAATCTAAAGTAGAGTGGGGTAATCTCCATTTTTGTGACATTTCCCTAGAGTCACACCGCAGATCACAACTACAAAAACCAAAAGTACACTCCTAGACACACATAAATACAAATCCATATATACATTACTACATCCTTTGGACTCAGCCATGCTAATTCACGATTCCGACTGCAGGATGCTCCAATGTTTTAATGATCAGACTGAATAAATGCAATTAACATCTACTTTATGCGACAGAATAAATTTGATCTTTTCTAATTCAGCTTTTCAATCTAGCCACCATTCATCAAACTGAAAGTTTGTTTCATTGGACTATTTGGTGCAGAATAAATACTACTTGTAAAGTAATGTGACATGAATAAATATTTTGTAACAATAAAAAAGAGCGCTTTGCTTGACTAAAGAAATAACAGAACACTTGTCTTTCCAATATACTAAGATGCCATATGGAAAACAAAAGAATTTCCAGAAAACCTTTCTGGTGACATACTGAGGTCAATGTGAATCTGTTTCTGGCAGGAAAACATTTGCAAACTCTTAACTTATGGGTGTTGTGGAGAAAAAAATGACTGATCATATTAAATAATTCTCATAGCTAGTCAAGGTCATGTAACTAGTCTTAGTAATGCACAGTACTGCTTATCATTGCTACTCATTTTGGACTACTTAGATGACAAATGTTCCCTCCACCATACTGCTCATTGAAGAACGAGCAATCAATTTGAGTTACCTCTCTAATATTGGTTTTGGTTTTCACAAGTGATCTTCCGTTTCCTTTTTGACAGGTCTTTTGATCTGTCCACTTCCCTGTTCCCCTCAACTTTCAATGCAGTCCTTACGGTTAATATTCGCTAGCATAGTAAAAGCAGAGGGATACTGCTTCAGTTTCCTTAGGAAAAGAAAAATTAAGACTACAAGCATAGAAAACTCAATTATGTTGCTTTCTGTTTGACATTGGATAGCTTGTGCACGTACACAGAAAATATTTCCAGCCTCAACACCATTTCAAAGATATTAAATGGGAATTATTCCCTGAACTCAGTATTTGTAAACACTCAAAATGTGAAAGACGGCTCTGTAGCGCAGAACAGGGTTTTAATCAGTATTTGGTGTAGTAAGAAATTATGTCATCCTGATATGTAGCAAATAAAATACGTCTTAGGTTAAAAATGCAGCTACGAGTATGACATTTCTAGAACTAAAAGTAGAAAAGTTATAAACGATACAATTAAATTTCCTCTTAAAAAATCTCTAATTGCTATAGTTCTAAATGGAATGACTTGTCTAAACAAAGCAAGCAATTACTGCTTAATGCCTGCATGACCTGGAATAAATGATGTTAATGACAGTTGGGAAGACACAAATAATACTACACTGTTGGCACTGATCTCTCTACCTTTGTTTTTGTTTTGTTTTGTTTTAAAATAAAAAAATGAGTTTACATTCTAAATTATAGTGGCAAGCCTTTTCTTCGCCTAGCGTGGAGTGACTCATAAAATGCAACAATGTATGGTAGGAAAGCAAGCCATCAGGACGAAAAGGAATTCATTTTCACTGTCTCACTGTATTCATTGGAGCAGCCTCAACAATTTATTCTGGTGGTTTTTTTTCCTTTTCTGGGTTCTACATTTACAGGTGAGTTCAGCATCTTTCTAGCTGATGAAAAAAGAATGTGTAAAAGGAACATTTTATTTCTGTTTAAACATAAAAGATCTCTGATAGAGGACTGCTTTTTCTAGCCTTTGGTCAATCTGTGCAATAAATAACAGCTGACTGTCTTTTGAGAGATTATGGTAGGCTCCACGTTTCTAGGATTTGCTAGAAAACATTTCCCTTAAATTCAAACCTGCGATAACATTTTTTAATTGATAGAGATGGCCAATAGACTTTTTTTTTCTTTTCTAGGCAGCAAGGAGATAACAGGGAATATTTTAATATTAATAAAATTTAATATCTATGAATACCACGCTTTTCCAGTGTCCCTGTTCTCATAATTGGTTAAAGCTTTTATAAACATGAAGTAATATGGACAAGTTTAATGAAAATGAAAATAATGCCTGGTAAAGCAATTTACAACTGAAAAGGGTGTGAGAATATTGGCTTCAGACATGCTGAACAAGTATTAACCAAAAGAATCTTGAGAATCTTGAGAAATCTGCCTTTTTAGCAGAAATCTGCCTTTTAGTTTAAATATGGCTCAGTGCAGAAGATGAGAGAAAAGTTCTCAAGAGCAGAAAAGGCACAACGTAATTTTACAACTAATTATTAAAAAGACGACACAGTTAGAAATACAATTACTTGCTACCTTCACCTTAGGATCATTACTGCCAAGGTAGACTAATAATGCAATTACTTTTCGAAGTTCTTCTTAGTTTGCTGAATTAACAGAAACTGGTAGATGTGCAATTTAATATGCAAATTGAAAAAGGGGGTTGTAGAATTCTGGCAAGAATTCCCCTTTTATTTGTGTGTGCTCATTATTTTAAAAGGAATCTACATACATTTCTTCAACTGAACTAGCTCTTCTTTCTTTCTGTCGAGTAATGGCTTCTCATCATAATTGCTACAAATGGAGATTTCCAGAATTGCTGAAGGGAGTTAAGTGTTCAATTCACTGTGAAAGCCAGAGGGAGAAGAGTGCGTTACACTGAGTTTGAAACTCACAAATGTTCACCCTCACACTGTGAAATAAAAGTCACCTGGATTTTAATAAACCCTTTTTATTAAAGGACTTGAAAGCATTTACGAAATGTTTCAGATTTAAGAAAAAAATTCTTTGGATTTTTTAGGTAAAAAGAAATCGCCATCTAAGATGTTCAGATTCTTTTGGTAGTTCTTATACCTGAATCTGCCTGTTGAAGACTTTCAGTATTACAACTTTATTTTGGATTGTTTTAAAATATTTAAATATTTTAAAAACAACTGAGGTATGGCATAATTTTTTTAATGTTATATGACACTTGAATCATATTGTGTTTTAAAACAGACTTGAGGTCCACTGTAAGATAATTTTTCCATTTAAAAGGTTTTTAAAGATTTTAAAATGTATTTTTACTGTGTATTAGTGAAAAAACCAAAGCACTTGGAATAGTTTCACAGACGTGTAATTGTGTTGAGAGATGACTTTGGAGATGGGAGGATCAAGAGTTAGTTCTAGCTTAGGAATAAATTGTTACCTGAAATATGGCAGCCAGACTTTAGTCCTTGCTTTCCCTATTTGAGAGTTTTTCATTCAAGCATTTCATTCTATTTCGTTCATTTAAAATTGGAGCAGATGCGGAAAGTTGAGTTTCCTATATTCCAGCTTGAATTATTAAGCACCCAAGCATAAGCACTCATTTCTTTTTCCCATTAGGAGAAAACCTGTGGGTTTGACCTGAAGAGCAGGCCTAAGGTCCGTAATGTCAGATGCTCCGTTTTTTTGATATCTGCTGATACGACATAATACCGAAACCTCTCTATGCATCAAGGTTATTAATGCAATGTCTGGAGATTGTTTTAAACTGCCTGCTGCCATTCTGACTGGTATTTTTACTGTCAGCTTTCCAAAGGAAAATGCTCCTGGAAAAAGTCATATCATTTCTTACTCTCTCCTTAAGACTCAGATGTCCATGCCGGGTTACCAAGAGAGGACGCTCCTGGAAAGCATCCTGAGGGTAGGGAGGGACTTGTTTTCTCTCCTTAAGATATGGGGTACAGTTTTCTTATAAAACACAGCTGAAGGAAGAGGTCCGCTCTGTTTTTCTAGATTAAGTCCACGACTGAGTTGAAGCTGGTGCTCATGCATCCTGAGGGTATTTTTTTAGTCACTACTTTTTATAAGAGCATGCCTGCACAAATGTGTGGAAGCACATACAGCAGAGTTGATGTTCTGGTTCTTCCTTATGTCCTTAAATGAAAATAGTTACTACTACTGCATTTGCGGTGAGGCTCAGTCTTGGATAAGACATCTTTAAAAAGGTAACATCCTGTAGCCACATGCTATAAACCTGCTCAGTCTTCTACAGACAAAGTTTTAATTAGATATGCTTCAAAGTCAATTTATTGATACCTGGGGAACCTTCTGATTAAAAAGGAGGCACCTATGGAGGTCAGGTGCCTCCAGAGTTAGGCAGTAGTTGAGCTGCATTTTAGGATTACAGTTAGGATTTAAGTGTCTAAATTTTATCTTCAGGCATCAAGTCGCTTCTTTTCAAAAATTACTATGTGGACTAACCAGCCCTAGCTACACCAACAGAAATAATTTTATGGAACATGCCCTCAGCAATGAAACCTTCACAGTTGTGAAATTTATGAATTTTCCTGATAGGCTTAGGTAAAGGCTAGAACCATTTCAATCCAATGGGATAGATATTTGATCATACTTTGCCAGGTAAAAGCGCACATCACTAATTTGTCCTTTCAAAACTTTCAAGAATTACTTTACTTACAAAAAGTGTAGGGCTATAGCTTCACTGTCCCTGCCTCAAGGTGTGTGTGATGCTACTACCTTTCTGCAGACTCATCATCATGCAGTTAATAGAAAGATGATGAAGCAATGGGAATTAAAGAGTGAAACCTTTAATAATCCTAGATATCCAGAGTCCTAACAGTGCTTAGCAACATCATGCATCTGGTGATATCGCCAAAACCAGTGAATGGCAAATTTAGGATTTACTACTTGTTGTGAAATCCAGTTCCAAGGTTTGCAGCTTTTTGGTAGCTGCTATACTTAGCCATTTTTCCTTTTTCTTATTTTTAACCATTTGGTATATATTTTACTGCTTCACTTCCCTATGATCTGATCCGGCTCAATGGAAGGTATTAGAATTTTCACAGCTGTGGGATATTTTCAGGCCAGAAGGGCAACAGGTGCAAAACTCCTCTTGAAATTCTCTCCTAGTGTTTTCAGTTGTCACAGGATCAGGTCTTGGGAAAAGAATACTACGGGACCACGTATTCATAGGTGCTAAAGGCCTAGATCCTGCAAAAACATATCTCATTGTTTAGGAGCGTAAATCTGAATTTCTGAAAATAACTCATGTTGCCGTAACTTTCAGCAAGTTAACAGATACGGCTAGAAGGATATGTACAAAGAGACCTTATCTCCCTCTCTGACCATTTTTCATGCTGATTGACCATAAAATAGCTTGGAATTGGAAGTTATAGGGCTACATTAGTGGTCACAGGACTGTATTAATGCACTACTTTTCTTCAAGCTAATTAGCTCTGCTAAGCACCTTGAGTACTGTCCAAGCATAAGTTACTGCAAATACTTATTCCGTATGAAAATATTAGTATGTACAATAAAACCGGGAATCACTTCAGTGTGCCCTAGAGTCTTCTTTTATGCAGAAACCCATATCTTTATCATTGAGTTCAGGGTCCTTTTGCTGTAGATCACATCCGTTACGTAAGTATAACAGGGAGTGCCAGCTACTTCATGTACGAGTAGGAATCTAAGAAGTAATGTTCTCGTCAGTAGGAACAGCAGCTCAATTCATCTTACTATGCCCAATCACAACCTTGTATAATAATGTTGTGCTCCCCCAGAGAGGAACAGAATGTTTCCTTTTGTCTTCATTTGCTGTTTGCCATTTACCCTTTATAAATAATACGCTGCGGTTAGGAATCCTCATGCTGCTAAAATTAAAACATTGTTTTCCTTTTGGCATCCAGGGATCTGCGAGACAACATGAAGAACTGGTGCATGTGACCCTTGTCGACAAGAAAAAGTTGAAAGGCTGCATTTTAGGCTTGGCTCCTAATTTGCCTTTTAACAAACGACACATTTGTCTTTTACCGCACATGCAATATTCCTTGCTCCAGCGATGTCCCTGCAATACCTGTGGGGAACCTACAGCAAGGGAAGAGGGGACTTTACGATAATATATCTTACTCTGAGTATGCAAAGCTGTAGAGGAGGCTGCGGCAACCCTTGCAGCCTCCAAGGAAATATTATTCATTATGTATTTACAGTTATTGGATTAAAACTTTGTAATGTGCTCTGTTCAATTAATAATAATACAGAGCAGAATGAGCTATGAAATGCATTGTGCCTTTTAAAAGATCTAATATAAGAAAAGACAAGCAGTTTGTCCTAATGAATGCATCTAATTGGTGCACTTTATTATAAAACACTGGAACAGCATTTTTCGCGAGGCAGTTCTATTTGTAACAGGCTGTCTCCAGCACGTCAGGGTGTAATAAATGTGCTGCAGACTAGAACTGCTGATTAGCATTTCTGAAAGCCCGGGAAGTTAGTGGAAGTTGTTTGCCATTGCAGAAAGACCTTCCGAATCCTTACGGAGGGACCCGCAGCACTTGTGATCCGTTAGGGATACGCTTACGTGACAGACCTTCTGGAGATCTCCACTACCAGCCCACGGTATGCATGCGCAACTGCGATAACTGAACAGCCAAAACAACAAAGAATTCCTACTACTTTGTTGTACCCCTGGTGACTTCCACAGTATTGATACATAAAAGAGGCTTTCAGTAAATACCGTCTTCAACAAAGTAGAGTTTTCACAGCAATAACTTGAGATAGACGTATGGTTTATGTATGACTGTAACTCACTGTCCACATCATCCTTTGTTCATTTTTGATGAATGTAAAGAGGAAGAAAGAAAGGATGCACGTGCATGATTTCTTTTGAGTTATAAGAAGAAACAAAAAGCCCTAGAGACACTTCTGAAAACACACCTTAAAGCCTTAGAGGAAAACAGTCAACAGTCAATAATCTTTTGGCAGGACCCATACAGAGAATGACATGACAGCGTTCAAGCAAAACAGTTTCGTAATACCAAATCTACGCAGAAATTAAATCTATACTGAAGAAATAAAAGACTAGGAAAGGAATGAGCTTTGACCCAGGATTCTTTTGTTTGCACTCTCAATAACTAAGAAGTAGCTTTTCAGGCCTTTATTTCCCAAAAAGCTGTACCAGTAAATACAGCCAATTTTATTTTCTTGCTTTTGAAATAGAGGATACCCAAGAAAGCTTCCCTTGGAAAAATAAACTCTATCCTTTCAGGCTCAGGAGAGAGACTTCATTCCTCATATAAGGAAGCCTTCCAGTCTCAGCAGTAGCCTTCATTCCCCTTCATATTCACGGCTGAAAGGTGCACCCCGCACTCCTCGCTGGGGCTTGCAGTCCATTAGCCGGAACCTGGGAAACACGTCTCCTAACTTTATGGTGTTATTCAGCCCAACTGCATTAATCTGCCTTAATACATTTTCCTATAATAAGATGGATCCACCCCATTACTTTTACTAATTTATCTGAAAGAACAGAGGCTTCCACAATGGTTGCTTGGGCACTGCCCTGGTAGCTATAGCATTCAAAAACCTGCTGATTCTCTCTAATGTAAAGGGATAAATTATACGGCCATATAGGGAGAGTATGACTGTATATTTACCTTCATTAATGCCCCTGTCCCTGAGAAAGGCAACTTTATGATCAGGAAGTAGTAAAAACGAGGTCATGGGTTACAAGTAAACATGCTTTGTGTATGTATTTCTGTTAGGAGTCTAAGATATAAATGTTCAAATGACATAAAAGAAGAGAATAGGCATCAAGCGAGCATAATCAGGGTACCACTTGCCGCCTTCTGTCAGACAATATACAAACTGACTGGCCTCAACCACATCACATTATGTTTTCACACCAACCAATGCTTTGAGACCAAACCACAGGGAAGCTGAGTGGACGTTTCGGACGGCGTACACATCCCAGGACTGGGCTCTGCTGCCCAGACCTTCTGTCAGACAATATACAAACTGACTGGCCTCAACCACATCACATTATGTTTTCACACCAACCAATGCTTTGAGACCAAACCACAGGGAAGCTGAGTGGACGTTTCGGACGGCGTACACATCCCAGGACTGGGCTCTGCTGCCCAGACCGCCAGCAGTGGCTGAGGCATGAGTGTACAATGTACAGGGAAAGCTGCAGAGCCTGCCTTGGTATCACTCAGTCCTGGCTGCCCAAGTCCTGGCTGCCCATTCTGGTCTCAGGATGAAATCAAAGAATTGTAATTGATGATCTCGCTAGAAAAACGGCAAAGGCTTATGTAATTCACAGCATATTTACTGTACTCCTGCCACCCCTTCCTGCCGAAGGGTGGGCGTCGTGGGAGTAATTATGTTGATTAAACAAGTCCAAGTAACCCCGCATCAGTGAGCTATGCTGGCTTTGGGCCGCTCTATACAGTATCTGGACCACTGTCTTTATTATATTAACATAATTTTATATGCTGGTACTTCTGAACATTATTTTCCTTGTCTTTTACCTACTTGTCTATTATCTACTTTTCAGCGGTATCTACTAATACTGATCCTGATCTGTATGTTTTGTGTCCCCAGATGTCTGAGGCCTTCTGTTCTTCCACCTGAAGCCCCATTTAGGGGCAGCAGCTAGGACTTGGTAGGCCAGAAGGGTGAACGGGAATGAGTTTGGAAGACACTCTCTTCATGACATTGTCTCCTCATGAGGCCCTGAGGCATACATTAAACTCCCACACATTATTTAATGCAGTTTCCCCTATGCTTAGATCCCCCCAATAAATTTGCTCGTAAGACAACAGCCCTTACAGATGGTTTGGCAACACAGGTCCCTCAGGAATCATGATTTCATGAGGGAAATATGTATTTCAAGAAAGAAACCCTTCATGAGAATCCTGAAATTCTTTGGAGACTTCAAAGACATGACTGTACAATAGTATGTATATGGCCTCTTGACATTCAATAGACAGCATGGAGAAAAACAAACCAAACCAAACAAAAACAAGAACAAAAGCCTTCTCTTTTGTGCCTTTGATGACAGGATATAAAAGAAATTGTGAGTTTCCTTTTTAAAAACAGTGGTGCTAATTAGATTTCTTACACACTGGAAACAATCTGCTTAATAGGTCATAAATAAATTATTGTTATTCTACATACACGGTCAAAATACAAACCTGGATTAGCTCAGCTTGATGGAAAATATTTGTGTACCTTGTAAATCAAACTGTGTCATCTAAAGGCATATTTCGCCCTGCATTTTCAATTGATAGAGCCTGAACTGAAATGTTCCCTTTTGGGTCAGAGGCTGGTATTGGCCTTTTAACTTGCTGTGCAAGAGCTTCCAGGGCTGAACTTTCTCAAGCATGAATGTCAATACAGTAGTCAAAGTGTTTGGCTTATTCCAGTTAAGACATCTTTTTGTGTATTTCCATATATAGGATGACATTAATATTAAAAAAATAATCCCCAAGTTCTGTCTATTATTTAGAATATATGCCAACATACAAAATAAACTAAAACATACCGGGGAGATTCCCCTACATGTTATCTCTGGAATACATACAGTACTGTAATTTCTTAGAGTAAGTGCATAATGCATAAACATTTCTGATGGCAGCTTACAGAAAGGACATGCACGGCGTATGATTATTACAAACCATTTTTCTATCTTTGAAAGGTTCATGATAAGTTTTGTTTCAGTGTTCCTGAAGAACAGTATCGGATGCAAAAAGATATCTGAAATACATACAGATAGGTAAAAAATAAAATAGAAAAATACATACTGAAAATAGATGAGAGTTTTTAGTAAAGGCACTATTATTTACATTTCAAATATTTTATTATCCCTTTGGTCTGAGCTGAATTTCAGGTTGTTTCTGCCGCAGAAGGGTTTTCAGAGCCTGCACAAATCTTCTCTAGCTGAACAGAGGAAGAAATGAGCAACAGAGGTGTCTGCTCACATTTCAAAGTCTCTTGCAGTCATCATTTTACCCCAAAACAACTTGGTGACTAACTACACTCTTAAATCACTGCTCATTAAGCTAGCATCATGGGTTTATAATGCACTGGCTACTGTACATCAAATTGCAAAAAAAAATCACTTTGACTGATTTCCATTTGCCTTGGTAAGATACAACAGCTACCCTTATGTTTTAGGAAGTAACTTCTCCACATCCCAAGCCTCTTGTTCACTGAAATCGAGTAAATACATTGTAAAAGAGCGGAAAGGTCTATTTCCTGGTAGATTACAGGGCTTTATTATTTGTAGCTTCAGGGCTCTTGGTGTTCATTTTTTAAAATATCTTTGTCCTAATGAGGATTTTTTCCCCTGATCCAAACATGGTCACTTTCTTCTACGTAAGTGAATGAAAATGAAGTTTTTTATTAAAGAATTTAAGTGTTTAAAGACAAGAGTGCAAATATGCAAATATGGTCTCCTCACAGGAGTAGTGAAAACAGCAATATTAAATATATTTCATGGCTAACGTATGTTTTAAAATATCTTTGTCCTAATGAGGATTTTTTCCCCTGATCCAAACATGGTCACTTTCTTCTACGTAAGTGAATGTGAATGTGGTTTTTTTTTTTAGAGTTTTTGTGTTTTTAGACAAGAGTGCAAATATGCAAATATGGTCTCCTCACAGGAGTAGTGAAAACAGCAATATTAAATATATTTCATGGCTAACGTATGTTGCTTTCACAAAAGTGAAAGCTGCGTGACTACATTATCATACTACTGTGACTATATTATACTACGTGTGGTTTATTAATATGATTTTACGATTTTTGGTTGGCTGGACTGCAGGGCTAAGGGAGCTTCCCTCTGTTCAGAACACTGTATGCAGTTAAGTCCTGTGTGACAGACAGCATACTTTTGCCAATATAATTCATATAATTCATTTCCTCGTAAGTTATTGTGCAAAATAAAAATCAAATTCTAAATTTATCTATTAACTTTGACACAATTTGGAGAGACAGAAAACACTCACTTGAAATTGCATGACCATACCTGCAGGGAGATAGCTTGATGTCTCTGCATCTGTGAAAAAAAAAATCGATTTCTGAGAATTTAAGAGGGGGGTAATAAATATTTATCTAACGCTTGTCCGAAAGTAGTCAAGCTTCTCAATACAGTCTTCATTAGCTGTGTTAAGTGGTTGGTTATGTTACGGCATTTCTCCTTTCTGATCGTGTAATCTTTTCTGTAAAAACCCAAGCGCAAATGCCGAGTAGAGTGTTCGAATGGGGAATAACTAGTTAATTTAGTCATGCGTAGTTTGCTTTGGAAAATACCTGTATTCCTCGGAAGAATATCGATGTCCAAACAGTCGAGTAGTGAGGATGTGAGCGAGCAAGCGAGCGAGCAAGAGAGGAAGCAGCCAGCAACCGTTCATGTTGCCAGCTGTTGATACAGACTAATGGAACCCAAAGGTAAAGACACCCCTTTAAATGCTGGCACGGCGCTATTTGATCAGTCGCATGGGAGGCACGTTTGCCCGTAAAGAAGTCTGGACTTGTATTACTAAGCAGATGAATGTACATAGTCGTCACAGTAGAGTCAACTACTCGGCTTCAAAGTATAGCCAGCACACCTGGCTGAGACATGAGACAGCATTAAGCACCAACCTCTCCAGGCCTTAGTGGCAAAGCTCCATATACACACACCGTGAATATATAGAAGGGGTGTAAACAGGTCTAGAAATAGATCTCTGCCTTTCCAATATATGTATACGTGAAATTGCTAAGAAGGCGATGTTGTAGGTATGCATGCTTCCGAATACACAGGTACCCTCTCAGACCAGTCAAGCCCATAAGCTCCTGCATGGTCATATACATGCCAGAGGCAGAAAGCAGATGCCCGAGCCTGCTTTGAAGCCCTTGGCCCTTTAGGACCCAGACACTTTCGAAAATAAATCTCTCCAACAGCATATCTATATCCATATTTACGCACGTGTACGTTCATGTGAAAGCATGTGTTCATAGGAAGTTTGTATGTGGCATCCAACCATAAAGTTCCTAAATCTCAAGCGTAGAGCCCTGTAGTGTCTAATGGATTCACCGTTGTTTCTTAGGAGTTCAGAAACTGAAATCGCCAGACTGTGTCTTCTTCAATTATTTATTTCTCATCTACAACCACTTCATCTCCAAGGATATGAATGTGATATTACTCAGCTGTTTATTCGTCATAAACCATTTTACTACACTTAGGTATGTCAAATCAACATAGAAATCTGTAATAGGCTTATTAAAACAGGTCATTACAGTCTTATTATTGCTCAGTATTGATAACAGGACTGAAAGATAATAAAACACGATGTTTCAAAAGTGAGCAATAAAGAAGTCACAAAAGAACAGAATAAAAATTTTATTATGCAGTGTCAGGAATGTAAATTGTTTCAAAAGTGATACTGTCAAGCCTTTTGGGACCCATCTCATGGTGCAGTCTCTTCTCAAAAAGAGAAAATAGAAAAAACTTCACAATGCACACTGATAGTGTATAAAATCAGTGCAGACAACACTGTGCTCAGTGATCTGTGTTGATTTACATCAGCCTAAGTTTTGGACACTAACTCTAATACATACTGTAGAACCAAAATTTGACTGACCACAGGAATACATAAAATCAGTTAATTTAGGAAGTAACATCCTCCCACAGTTAAATTCATCAGTCCATCCATCTATCCTCTGAAAAACTTTTTTTTGGTTTGTTTTTTTTTTCCAGTTCTCTAGAAACATTCCTTATCTCTAAAAGTAACATGCCTCTTTTTTATTGCCTGATTGTGTCCCAAGCCTTATTTATGTACAAGTCTTCCCAGCCCAAATATTTATGCATGAGATGATAAAATTCTGTTTCAATAATAACTTCACAGGGGGGTTGGAAATGCACTTCTTGGGAATATTCTGAACAGCAGAATGCAGTTACTTAACTGCTGCCTGTCTGTGACCTTTTTGGTACCTGCGTATGTTTTCCAGCAAAAGCGAATCTGGAATTGAATGAAAATTCCAGTGGAAAGGATCTTCTCTATCTTTTTTTTTTTCTTTTAATTTACTGTCAAAGTTCCACTTGGGTTGTATTTTAGTTGTATTATATGGAAGTCCCTTTACAAAATCTGGCCCTTATGTAACAGTCAAGGCTGCCACTGTATTTCTAATATTTTACATTTTTTTTCACATTCAGTTGTATGCAACAAATAAGTAAGATGAAAGCAAACAGTGCATTAGGTTTAGGGTTTAACAGGTATCTACTACATCATCAGTAATAACGGAGCAATTGAACTACTGTTTTTTTGGCCGCTGAACTGGAATTTTCAACAGAGTTATGTTTTGAAAATTTCTGCATAAAAATTAATTTTTAGGGGGAAAGTAGTTTAATTTAGTCAACACATAGTTTCTTGTAGCAAATAAAAGCAATTTTGACATTTTGAAACTGTGCAAAGATTTCTACAGAAAAACTGGAATTCTTTTGCAAAAGAGCATTATTGTAATTAATGCTTTTGTTTCTGTTTATCCTGCCATCTTGCTTTCCTGACCGTACATAATAATTACTTGCTCAGCTTTTTCAGCCATAATAATTCCTACAAAGGCTAAGCAATTTGAAAGCTGCCATTTCATAACATCCTCATGTAAGATGCTATGTTTTTTCTTCTTTGTCTTCAAAGATTAAACTTCATCATTTCATATATTGAAACGAGGAGGAAATCATTCAACTTTTAAGGACTACGTATGATAGAATACTAAATATGTCCTAAAAAGTGATCAATGTTCCAAGCTGAGCAAGTTGCTTTAAAACAATTTTTGTTTCCCCGGTCTTTGTTTTATGATATCTGGTTGAAAGATGACATACTTAATTCCAGTTAAACATTGTTGGAAGTACTGACACATGAGTGTAAGTTCCACATACATATCAGGAAGTAATGATACTGGAAAGAGTGGGGATCAAATGATGACACTTTGGCTCAAGATGGTAAGTTTTCTGATTAATTAAAAAGGGGAAAAGCATATTCTCTTACAACCTAGGAATTTAGGGTGCATTTTATCACTCAGAGGAACAACACTTTGCAGGATTAGGCAAATACCAATTCTGCAGCTGTTATTCATCAATTTTTGCAGATACTAGATAAAGCTAAATCAGAGTCTCACAGTCTTAATTTTTTTTCTAACTCCTAGGCCTTTCATTTTTCATCTTGACAATGTTTCTTTAGAGAAATGATACAGTATAAACACACCTTCTGAAGGAATTAAGAGAGACAAATACTTAGGAGTAACACAGAATTCCTACATTCTTGCCTGGACGGAGCGCATCCCACGAATAAAAGGGGAAGGCAGCTTGCTGCTCTTGGATTTTTCAAGCTACCCTGCGCTGAGAAGCACAGGGGCCAACAGCAGAAGCAGTGAAGGTGAGCATGTCACTGCCAATTAAAATAAGAGGGAGCTGGACCCGTATCAAAAAGTTTTTAACAGATGTTAGAACCATTTTCTTACGTTGCCATGTTTTGTGACCATGATTCAGACACGTCTGATGTTTTACCAGAACACAGCACAGTTTATCTGATAACTTTATTGTGCTTTACACATTAAAAGTGCAATTAATAGAATACATACCAAGCAATTAAATGACTTCTTGTGACCTTTCAATTTACACTGCAACGAAGACGCGCACTTGGAATTCACTAGTAAACCATTTTCTGGCTTTCATACAGCCGTTTTAATGGAGTTTGGCAATATTGAAATAAAAGGGGAAAAGATGAAAGCTAATTACAGCCAATATACTAATGCTCAAATAATTTTTATTAATAGAAATTAAAAAGAAAGGGGCAAAAAGGAGCCGGTACTACACGGAGCAAGCACATTTTTCTCTACTAATTTAAACATCACTATGGGATAATTTCTGTGTTGGTCTGTGCTGATATCGCATTACTTTTATTAAAATGAACGGGACCACTGAATTTATCTACGGTAGACTGTATGCAGTGGTTCTCACTGCATACTTCAGCATCTGAACCACACAGTTAAAACCCTCCCAAATCTTTGCATGGCTCCCCAGTGTGCTAAATACTGTATTCAAG
>NW_008794447.1:763453-781569 GCF_000699145.1 Aptenodytes forsteri | reverse complement strand
TGGTAAATATTAAAATAAAAGGGGGAAAGATGAAAGATATTTCCAGCCAATATACTAATGCTCAAATAATTTTTATTAATAGAAATTAAAAAGAAAGGGGCAAAAAGGAGCCGGTATTACACGGAGCAAGCACATTTTTCTCTACTAATTTAAACATCACTATGGGATAATTTCTGTGTTGGTCTGTGCTGATATCGCATTACTTTTATTAAAATGAACGGGACCACTGAATTTATCTACGGTAGACTGTATGCAGTGGTTCTCACTGCATACTTCAGCATCTGAACCACACAGTTAAAACCCTCCCAAATCTTTGCATGGCTCCCCAGTGTGCTAAATACTGTATTCAAGGTTAAAAATTTACCCAAGTAAGGAGCAAACTGCCATTTTTAGAAGAAGGTGCTCTTTCACGAGAGCCCTCTTTTTCCTAAACTCCATCAGCACTGCACTCCAGACTCCATCTCTCCCACGGGCGCAGCGGGTGCAGGACTGATGTGCAAGGGCTGCGGCTGCAGCCGTTCCTGCGGGGCCCCTGGGCGCTCTGGGGCTGCCGATGGGCCGAGCATAAACCCTGCACCGGGAGCGCTTCGATCCTCTGCCGGTCACCAGCCATGGCAGGAACCTGAAATTGTGCCTCTCCTGTTCACCCCCCCAAATAAGGGTCAATTTCAAGAAAGTCAGTTTGCCTCCGTGGCTCATCTTACCAGGAAATGGTAAGAAATGGGCAGTTTTGGTTTGTTACAGAATAGTACCTTTTCGCAAAATTCTTATGCCTATTTAATAGTTGGTTTAATCTAAACATTTCATTATGAAGTTTACAAAGGCATCTTTTTTGTTTTGGTTTTGGGTTTTTTCAGGATGCACAGACTGAGGTATGTTGAAAATGTGTGTGCCGTGTCCCAGCCTCTGATGCGGGTATAAAGAAATGTTTCAAATTCTTCTAATTTTTGTTTACAGTCAGGCTCTCTTTTCTTAACTGATTTGAAATATGAATTATTACAACAATGCAAAAGGAATGTGCTAATTATCACTGTTCACTCCAGACAAGCTCCATTTTACCAAATACAGAGGAAAATCCTGGGTAACTGAAAAACTGAGAAAAGTTTCCATAATAATTTACATTGAGAATTCACCATCAAATTTTCAGACTTAGAAATTCAATGACATTTACTGTTATTCTTTTTATAGTCTCTATACAAACCCGCCTACCTCTGAGGACATACACTTTGCTAAAAAGACATTTTCTTTCTTCCAAGAAATACCTATTTCCAGTGAATATGGTTCATTATTAGTAAGCAAAATTTTGTTAAAAATGTCACTGTGTTATTCCACAGGCCAAGATTTTAATGATGATCTTATTTAGCCAAAGACATGTTTTGAAAACAGATTTACTACAAGGAACAATTTATTAAGGACAGGAGAGTCTTACTTAGAAAACCAGCACTGAACCATGTACTGAAATGATGTAGTGTTTCCCCTTTTTTTCATTTTCTCTCTTTGTGTTGTTGAGTTCACTTAGGGCTCGATTATGCAAGTCAGTGACAAAGCTGCCCCTTGACTTCTGTGTTACAAAATCCAGCCTTATTGAATTTCCTGTTTATATTTCTAATCTAGTTGGTATTCCTGTCATGCGGCCCATGAACGCTTCCAGTACTGACTGCATGCTTTCAAGAAGAAGGTCGTTGTTCTTTTGGGATCATCAAGCGATCATGAGTGAATCATGAATCAAGATGGAAAACATGAGGGGAATGTTCTCCTGAAAGATAAGAAAACACACAACTTCTGCAGCGCAAGTCAAATGACTCATCCCAAAAAGGAGCATCGTTTTTCCAACATTGGAATGGCAGCCTGCAGATTTCCATGTGGCAGTCCTGGTTCTCGCTAAACTTTGATTAATACAGGACAGCATGAAGTGTTCTTGTTTTATAGCTAAGACCAGGCCAAATATTTGTCATCTGCTTAAATAAAAAGGTCTCCTTCCAGACAGATAATCTGTCTTTAAAGAGCACGTTGCAAAAGCCAATCCTGTGTGAATTTCACTGATTGTACTATGTTATTTATCTGAATTTGTTTAATAGCGCTTTTTGGAAGGTAAAGCTCATATGCTGAAGAGTTAGGATAACGGTGGTTATTATTGATTTCTTTTTTTTCAACCCTAGGGAGAAGTCAAGGAACCAGTAATTACTATTGTCTTCTAGGATCTATATTTGCCATCTGTGTCTTGAGAAGTTTCATACAAGGTTATCTAACTGCACTGTTTGAAATACAGGTTGTTCTTTCTTAACCTTGAGTTTTTTCCTATGAAATATTTAAACTGAAGTTGTTCAAATAATTAATCTTGTAGTAGGCTGCCAGAAATTCTACAAGAATGTAGAATTCTGTTGTCCTAAAGTATTACCCACCCATCCCCGGGGCAAAAAAAATTGCCCTATCTTGATCAAATCTTTTATTTTGATTGCACATTAACCCTTTAAATGCTTTTAAAATTATGTTTATCTTTACAATTATCAAAGCAAAATATAACTTTAGATGAAGAATCCTAGCATTGCACATTTTAAAGGTGAAAAAATGTCTTGACATTTTCATCTTCCTTTTGGATAATACAGAGTGGACTCCTAAAAGAATCTAGAACCGAACAAAAAAATTATTGAAACTTTGAAAAACCATAAGAAACAACAACAACAACAAAGAATTGTATTTGCTTGGTCTACATCATAACAGTCCACACTATTTAAAAGAAGGTTTCAGGGAGGGTGGTAATGTAATGTTGTGCTTATCTATTATGCAGAAGAGAATCTGCTGTCTGAAAGCAACAAATACAATGAGTTTGAATTTTAGAGTGATAGCTAAGCTAGACATTACAGAAACATCTGCCTAATAAGAGGTAGTAAGATGCTAGAGTAGATTCCATGGGACGTTACTCCAGGGACATTTTGGAATCTCTGAAACTGAACATTTTTAAAAGGAAGTTAGACAAACATCTTCCAGTAGTCTGTCTCTTCAGGTAATGGATTAGCTGACCCCGTGGCGTCCCTTGCAGCTCTATCTTGCACTAAGATTTGCATAAAACAGAACAAGTTGTCACTAACCAAAACACGTTATTATCCAAAAACATTTATAGCTCTTTAGAAATGCTTCAAATATTCTTTTTAGAGCATCTAGAAATGTTTCAAGGTTTTTAGAAATACAGCTCTATGTCAGGCTTATTCCTCTCATTTTAATAATTGTTCATAAGCTTTTAAAGGTAAATGGGAAGAAGATCAATAGTTCCTCTGGAAGTTTTTTTCATCTGGTGCTTCTCTGGTATTTCAGGTTTTGTGTCCCACTTGTATTTTGCTGTTCAATATCATTTTTCCTTAATCCTCTGCTCTGCAGT
Organism: Aptenodytes forsteri; assembly: GCF_000699145.1. Lineage (NCBI taxonomy): Eukaryota > Metazoa > Chordata > Aves > Sphenisciformes > Spheniscidae > Aptenodytes > Aptenodytes forsteri. The sequence continues at coordinate 778,193 of NW_008794447.1, read as the reverse complement.
TAATTGTATTTCCAGAACTTGAAATCCTCTCAGACATTTGAATGAACTTTTTAAATTCATACAAAAAAATCTCTAAAAATGGTAAACAAAATCCCTTTCACTTATTAGGCAAACTCATGTTTTCTCTAGTTTTACATAGGGTTAAGGACATCTTCTTGCCTGCTCTTACACTGTGTGGATTTTCTAAAAGCAGTCAATGGTGCTTTAAATATGCTCAGCACAAGTCTCCAACCTGGCTCTTAGGACAATATTTTGTTTTAAAAATTGTATGTAACATACATTCTTGGTCTTTGACGGGAAAAAATGTCAATTTTTTACGACATTTAAAGCAGATGCAAGTACTATGTGTAATAGAAATTATCAAGTATTTATAAAGAGATTTGTTTTTTGTGGTTCTGTAAGTTGTTAATATTTTGTGTTTGCTTATAATTTGCACAAGCTAACAAAGTGACTGGAGTGAGCAACAAAGCCCTTCCTATGGGCACTGGGTATATACCCAGTCTAGTGATGGTTAACGCTTTGAGATGCTGTGACATACTCATCTCCAGTTGCCCGGCATGAGGAAGATGACACAGACAGGCAGAACAACTTATGCAACCTGCAAGCAACTATCTGCTGGTTCATATCTAAAATGCCCTCCGGGAAGAGAATCAGAGAGTGGTTTGCGGCGTTAGCTCATCATTACGGTGAGCTGTGTCTCGTCTGCAGAGAGTGAGTTAGCCACTTCACCTCTTCTGCCTTCCCATGGGCCTTCCCCCGTGCGTGAGATATTTGAAAAGCAAACCTGGTGCACCGCACAGCCTACTGTCAAAACTGCTTTGAGCTAAAACACTGGAGTCCGTCCATGTTCTGCTGCACAGCCCCTGCCTGGCCGTTTCTAACTGATCTGCCTTGGTGCCGTCGTGGTGGCGGCAGGTGCAGTCAGAGGGAGAAGAAGTCGTGGGGTGCGGGGGGAGCAGAGCTGCCCCGCAAAGGCTGGGGACACGGGGACACACCGCAGCAGCCAGGCCAAATGTGCAGCTCAGCCCGCTCCTGCGCAGCAGCACTCCTCAAAAACCTTGGGCAGAGTGTATCGGCACACGTGCAAGTCATCACGGAAAGAAGTAAGCAAGGATTAATTTTGGTTTTGTTGCCTTTTTTTTTTTTTTTTTTTAACTAACCAGGTGGCAACCTTATTCTTCTGCCAATTTACAAAGCTGGACTGAAGAACCAGCTGAGATCTCTCAGCCAGAAAGCCACACTGGCAGCTTTCAGCACCTATTCCTGGCCACCGCTGGCACAGGGAGCGCTCTTGAGTTTGTGAGAGGGGAACTTGATTACAGTAAGCAGCTCTGAGACAACTCTAAATTGCACCAAGAGGTGCCTGGCCCTAGAAGCCCTCAAGGTCAGCAGAGGGGAAAACATAACTATCTTTTTCTCTCTGCAGATTTAAATGCCCCTTTTATTCTTTTCTCCAGAAAAAAATTATTTTGTTGAACTATTCTGTATTTATTTATTATGATTTCTACTCTCCTTCCTTCATTTCTGAATGCACACATACATGGCATCCGGCCATGTATACAGCAGTTCCAAGTTTGACTTTAATCCAGCTGCTGCCACGTAAATGTTGTTACCGATGGCATCCCACGGAAGTCACTATTTCTACTGCCACCTTTCTAAAGGACTGGTCACGATGGTAGTATTTACCATGAGGAAGAGAAGTAACACTGCAAGATAAACGGATTTCCTGGTTTTATATCTGGACATAAATAAAACTAACATTTAACATTAATTATCGTGTATTTCCATCTCCTGTCACAGAAAGAACCTACTGTTTTATCTTCTGCAATTTCATCCCCTCTCCTACTGATGCTACATACACAACGCATTTTACCATTAATTCTATTTCTCTTTCAATTCCTAAATGCAAGTAACTTCAATTTAACTTTTGTATTATTTGATTTCCTCAGTTCAGTAGTTTACTGCAGTTAGCCTACTCAGATCAACAGTTTACCGATACTGTTGGCTTGAAAGCTGCCAATGGTGTGTCTGTTTGATGTATAAGCTTTCAAAGCCTCCTCAAGGAAACTGTGTAGGCTTATATAGTCTTTTAGTTGTGACAATTAAAGTTCTAAGGGCCATTTGCATGACAAACTTGCTGTACCAGTGGAAGGCATCAACCATCATCTGAGGTAGGACTTAGATCTATATCTATACTGATTAAAGTTTTGATATTCATACCAGTCTTTATAAGTCTATCTTCAAATAATACACGTAAGATGCACAGAATGATCTACTTTAACACTATCTTATGAAAGAACTGATGTCTCCTTCATTTCTCCAAAGTCTCTGACCTATAATGACTTATATTCTTATATTTACTTCTTACGAGCCTTTTCCTTTTGGGGTCCATAAAATTTGTGTTGTTTTTTTTCAGTGGAAGCAAGATCAGGTCTGTTTACTCATCCTCATGGCTTGCACTTCTTTTACCCATCTGTTAAATGGTTTGTAAGTGATAAACGCCTACCAAACACTGCTTGTGGCAAGCTACATTTTCCCGTTTTACTCCTTCTGATTCTGTGGTTTATTAAAAGCCTTGCACTGCCCAGGGATAGTAACATCAGTGATTCAGATTAATTCTTTTTGGTCGTTAGCCAAACAACCAGCTAATTTTGTCACTTGGCTAATTTAGTGATGTGCCAGCAAAATTCATAATTACAGCTAAAAGTATTTGTACTACTATTGCTTGCTAAGCTAAGGTGACTTCGTGAATACCATGTACTCCTTCTGCCCTTCAGTCCAGAGGAACATATTTAATAAAAAAATGTAGAAGTGGAATCTATCATCTATCCATTAAAAACTTTTATTGCTTTTGTTTTTCTTAGTAAGACACGCGGCCATATCCTATTCGGTGTTACACAGGGAGATATTTAAGGAAAGGATTTTTTTCCCTGGTTAGGAAATACAGCTTGCAAGCAGACTATTTTAGACAGAATTTGAAAACCATGCAACTGCATATTTGAGTTAAAGCTCTGTTAGATGAGAGGAGAGAAAGCCCATAGGTATGGTGGCCTTACTGAGACACGTGATACTCTGTTCTTCACATGAGAAACAAGGAGAGCAATCCTTACAGAAAGCATGATTTAAGGGATGTTTTACTAAGCTTCTCTGTATTTTTACATGGGTAAGAATTTCCAATAAAATCTTCCATCAAAACAAGGAAATGCCATATCCATACAGAACTTTTTTTGGATGATAGGATTTAAAAGGCCACAGCCCCCCTTATTAACCTTATTAGAGACAGCGTCTGTTTCACATCAGGTTCACCACCACCCCCATCCCACCTCCATCATCACCAAACATGGCTGCATCCAGGACAGAGATTTTTCCCTAAATATTATTATTGGGGGCTTTCCAAGTGACAATATTTGATAGATACTTAGCAGTCAAACTAGGAGCCTGGCTGTTTGCTAAAATACTCCATGAATTTCTTAAGACTTGATAGAACTGCTCAGTGCTCCAGTTTGGCACCTGTCAACACAAAACCAAGCCTCCAGAAACATTAAACTACTTAAAACAGAGAAAACATGCCGGTATCTGGTGGGTTTTTTTCTTTTCTTTGCAACTCTGTGGATGATAATTCCTCTTTGCCCTTCTTATTAAGTGCAAGTCTAAAAGAGAGAGAGAGAGGCAGGCGCAAAAAGAAAAGTAAGTGTCTGGGGAGGAGGGGCTGGCAGGGAAGACCCGGCACCACAGGCCAGGAAAGTGCAGTTCCTCAGGCAGAAGCCAGGAGCAGCAGGTTTGGTACAGAATTAATCCCCAAGTACCTTCTGCTGCCACTGGAAGTATATGATAGTGCTAAGGGCTGCACATGTTCACAGGCTGCTTCCCCAGCTGCTTTGAGATTAAAACCTGGCTCCAAAGTATGAGATGCTCAAGCGCGCTATGTCCACGCCTGCAAAGAGCACCAGAGGCCCATGCTGGTCTGCCTGGAGGGGCTGGAAAGCATCGCTCCTTTGCCTGCAACTGGGGGAGCGGAGCAGGGAGAACTTGCAACCTGTCAGGGGTCTGGCAGCCTGTTATGGGGAGGGAGAGGAGGGGTGAGAAAGGCCTCACAGAAGAGGGAAGTGGAAATAAGGATCGTCGGAGGACTACAGAGGAGGGCAGAAAAGCACTTAGAGTGTGAAAAGGAAGAGCTCCAACTTGTTCGTATTGCTGACTCTGACTTGACTTGGAAGCTTAGCTGCCATTATGAGAATTGGATCAGAAACAATTTTGGAAGATGATGATATTTACTTGCCAAGCCAATCCCGATCACTTACTCTGAGTGCCAGCTCCCTCAGCTCTCAGAAATAGCCTTCTCTAATTTTCTTTACGCTGGAAGCAAATACCGATTCAATGAGAGCTGTGGGTTCTCAGCACTTTTCAGGACTAAGTATTAGATGCATGCTGAACTTAAAAACTGACACATAAATCAAGCTGGGTTTTTTTGGTATTCTGCCTCCTCTAGAAAACAAATTGTTGTAATACAAAATTGCACTTCTCGCTTTGATAGCTTATTTTAGTTACCCATGCTGATGCTCTGGGTAGTTCAAATAGGCAGAATTTGACACTGAGTTTTTCTGGCACATCACTTCTGGCGGAGCTGTGATTGAAGTGACACAGCGGTCTTTCAAAGTACTCATTGAGGGTACACAGACTTCACACAGACTGCTTATGAGCACAGGTACGGAGAGATTTTCAGTGACACCAGAAGCATTCATCCTCTCTCAGCCAAGTCTTGTGAACTTCCCCTTTCTGAGTCTGCCAATTAAAGGTGCTACCTGTGTGTCTTCGTACGCTCGTCACTAGAGCTTTAGATTTTCATCACAATAATAGTGGTGTAAATGTAAAATAAGTACATAAATAAATAAATCCAGTGAAGCCTTTATGTGTATGGTTTATACTGCTGTCATGTATACCTCTGCACATGGTGCGAAGGCGGCTAAGTACCAAAGTAACAGGAAACAAACCTGCAAACTGAATGGACATTTTCACTGTTACTCACCAGTTGTTTTCTGTCCTGAAGCTTTACATTATTCATATTACCTGTTCATCTACCACAGCATGTGACTGTATCTATATATGATCATAACTCTGGCTGCGATCAGTGGAATTTACTGGATTTTACTGGTAGGGAATCAGGACAGAGAGCTTGTCAGATTTACATTGGCAAAAAACACACGCATTACAAGTCTCAAAAGGTAGAGGGATATAAGCAATAATATTAGGGTCTTAGTACATTTAGTAAAGAATGTGCTTAGCTCTAAAATCTTAATCTTAAGTACATGTTTTAGTAGTTAGCCCTACTGTCTTCAATAGCCCTGAGTCATGTATTTAAGCAAATGCCTTGATTGGTACAGTCCTACACTATGTCAGGTATTTGAACTAATCACAGTTCAATTAAATTAATGCACTAGATAAATGGCACTTACCTTTATGAACATAATGAATATACTAAGCAATACATATTTGAAAGAATAACTTGCTAGAAAACACAGTCTGTGGGGACAACTTGTGAATGATCACATTTCTGTAACATACACACTGTTGCTTTTGGTTTTTATTCACGTTCTTGAAAAGTACGCTCTGTGTATTAGATAGGATAAACATACATCTGGAAATGGTGTTTGTCAAGTAGTAAAGGAGAATAAGAAAAAGGGAGAGGAAAAAAATATTCTGTTGCCAATTTAGTATTCTGTATAATAACTGTAAACGAATCTAAATCATAGATAGGGTGTAACAAAAAACAATAGGGAAAATGAATTGTAAATTAACCATTTCTCCAAGGAAGAACAATGCTTTTATCTCTTTTCCCACCTTTTCACATTGACATTAACATACAATTTCCAGATAACAAAACTGGATATTGGTGGTTTTCTTTTTCTCCATTCAAAAGTTTCACTGGATTTACATATTTGATATAATTTATGCAAATAACATTTCTCCAATAGTCAATACATTTTACCTCCCAGATAAGGAAACTATCTAAAACCAAATATTTCAAACTATAGTATAATCAATGAATATTCAGATGCAATATTTTAGGGAGTCTAATTAAGGACTTCTAATCATACTTTATTGCTACCAGCCAAGCCCTGCCAACTAATGTTAATGGAACTCAGACTTAAGATGGTTTACTACCAACAGTGGACTATGCAGGAATTAATTACCGCAAGCAGCCTAGCCACACAAGTGTCCTGAAATGGATCAGTAAACTTCTAGCTTAGCAGGACTCTGCATTTCCACTGTCTGATTGGAGTCAGTGTAGTCTTCAGGATGTTTATCTTGATTTTATCCCCCTTCCCTTTTTTTTTTTAATTTTAACTTTATGTTTCCTTTCCTTCTGCTGTATTCATTTGTATTCTATGACTTCTGTTCCCTTATCTATTTCCTTCCCAGGTCAGTATCCTGACCCTGCAATAATATCTCATGGAACCTGATGTAAATCAAGAGAACTTTATAAAAACCAAAAGACAAACCTTTGTGGTTCCAGTTTGGGGTTTGGGCTGACAGTGCCAGTTGTACTTCAGGATTTTCTTTTTCAACTTTTCCTTAATCTCTCACTTCCTTTTCTGTTTTTCCCCCCACTTTTCCTTTTCTTTTTCAGTCTTGTCATTCTGTCTCCCAGCTTCTTGACTATTTTCTCTCTCCTTTTTCTTTCCTCCCTCTGCTCTGATGCCTTTCATGTCTCCTAAACCATCTTGCAGCTCCACAGTCAAATTCTGCCCCTCACTGTTCAAGCCCTACTCTATCACTAACCTTTTTCTCATCTTGCTTTCACAGTCTCTTTGACTCTACGCACTTAACTTTCAATATTTCCTTGCCCTCACTCTGTCAACCTTCATCCTTCAGCCAGTATGCACCACTCGGTACACAGTTTAGCAGCAGCATCTTCAGTGGCTAATTATGCCAAAGAGAATATATTTCCTAGTCACAATCGAAATCCCAGTAACTGTACTGTTTTCCACTGCAAAATTCACAATAGAGGCTCTGCTAGAGACAGTGGAAGAATGTATTGGTCCTTTTGGTTTTCCTTAACAAAACAATGTCATTTAATAGTTCTGATAAATCATAGAAAGATAAAACATGCAAGTACTTTATGGCAATCAAAGACTTTACTCGCAGGTAAAAAACAGAGATGTGTACAGCTGTGACCCCAGTTTACTTATTTAGTAGCCTTTTTCCAGTCTAACAATGAACCAATATGAAACCATATGCCACTGGAAAGCTCGTGAGTAGAGAAAAGAGAAAAAAAAATCAAAGAAGAGAAGAGGTTATAAATATAAAATCAGTAAAATAAACAATACAATAATTTACAGATACCTGTCACTTGTTTGCAAAAGGATCCTCTAGATAGGAACAGAGGGAAAGGAAAAGCGAAATACTGTGGAACTCCAAAGGGGAGCAAAAGGAAAAACCTGAGGAATGACAAAAGAAAGGTGCTGCTCCTGCAGAAAGCGAAGGGGAACAGCACCCTTCCAGCAACTGAAGGTTCACTTAATCAATTACCCCTAGCTGAAAGAGGCCAAGACTCAGGGCTAAATTAGCATATCCAACCACCAGATGGGGGCTATAACATCAGTTGTAACTGCTGATGTGTCCAGAGATACCAGCACCACCCAACCCAGCTAGCAGTGGGGACTGACACACTGACGTTCACAGTTTTACCTGCTTCACTGAGGGCACGATGACAATTCTGCATAGCCTTCTTAGTATATGCAGCTAAGACGACAGTATTTGCAGGGCAGGAAAGCACTAAAACACTGACTGAAAGTCCTGATGCAGCTAGACAGAAAAAATTGTTGCTCTTGGCCAACGAAACCAACATGGCAGCTGCAGTTTTGACCGAGTTAGCAATACCCAGTTAACATCTGGACAGGATGTGTTCAGTACTGCAGGGAACAACGCTAGAGAGGCATCGTCAGTCCTGAGCTATTCCATGTGCTGTGCTAGCTGGTATAGTACTTGAAGAAGCACTGCCTTTTCCCAAAAATCTGAAACTGCAGGTCTTCTGACAACCTTTTATTAGTCATTCTCACAAGGCACTTTTTGTAGGCATGCAAGTTGTAACTTTGTTGTCTTGGCAATGACCAATCCTGTTAATACCACTGACCCAGTCCAATTTCCTCTGCCTCTTCAAGTGGCTTGGTGTTCTTCATTTTCTGTCTTAAATTGTTAGGTAGCAGTGGTATGTACTGTTAAGCTGTTGTCACATCTCATCCCAAAGGTGCTGGTATTTCACTGACTGATAAAGTGTGATCCTTTAATTTACAACTTAAGGGACAGATATTGATAGCACTTTATCCCATGAGGGAATCCACTGCTCAGAGGAAGATACTGTTCATTATAAATAAGGTTATCAGAATCTAGCTCACATAGTCTTGAGGTAAAACATGTTACTATGCAAAAATGTTAGTTTTATTATCAGTTTTGCTATGCAGGTATTGACAGGTTGCTGTGATAACATAAAAAGCCCAGCACTTGACAAGAGAAAAGAAGAATTACAGAGTAGGTGAATACTACTATTACAGGGGTGGAGGGAACATGGCTATAAAGAATTCAGGTAGAATCTTTATGTTGTTGGAAGAGATAAAGTCTTCAAAATGACAGAAAATAATTGCCTAATAAAGAGCTACAGTACTGCCCTAAGCTGCAGAATGAAACAATTATTTTTATGTAGCTCCTCATCTTTAGAATCTTAAATTCTTTTTGTTGTTCTCTCGTCTTTCCCTTGATCTGTTTGAAGACTTTTTCCTGTACATTTAACAAGTATTTCTTGTGTGTTTGCTCTCCCCCCACCCCCAGTGCTTTATCTATGATGCTTCTCTGTAACTCGCCTCTACAGTGTTGTTACCTTACTGACTGTAACATCACATCATGGACCAGATCATTACAACCATCTGTTATCCAGCACAGCTGACATATTAACCTACAAATGCCCCCCTCTCTCTCCATTATTCTCACAGGTCAGTACGGTTCATTGGTACCCCGTGATAGATGATGCAAAAGGAGAGGAGATTAGAGCATCAGTGGCAGGAGACTGACTCTGAATCTGATCAGTTTAGGCAGAAGGGATTTCATGCGATCCTAAGATGCAGCTGTAGTACAAAACAAGAGATACTTCTTCATGTCTGTCATAGTGAGTGCAAAATCCCAAATGAGCAGAGACACAGTGGGCAGTTGCTCATTTAATTAACCTGCCCTGACTTTATCAGGTTCTAGGGTCTAACGTCATTTGATAAGAGTTTTCACTTTGCTTCTCAGATTAGATCACCCATTCTGGAGACAGTCTGTGAGGCTGTATCTATACTGTATCTCATGTGTAAGCCCAAATGCATCTCACCTCCAAATAGCCTGCGCGCTCCTACGTATCCAGAATGCAGCAATGGAGAAGGCTTGAGCTTTTTCTATCTGTTGTTCAGTATCCTGGCTGCAACCCTGGTAAGCCTATATTCCTGAACAAGCCAAATATTTCCAGGCATGCCCAAACAGGCTATGGTGCCTCAAGCACGTGGTGGTGAACACGGGGGCTAGGCAGGTGGTGAAGCACTAGCGGCACAGCCAGCAGTCCTACAGCCTAAGTGATATGTTGGAGGATAATTGCAGGTTCAGATTCCTAACCTTTTTTTGTAAGGCTTTTTAAAATACCATGCTTTATATAATTGTAAGATTCACATGTGTTTACCTCTCCCTCTAATATTAAATGGGAAGTTTTCTATTTTGTCAAGTTAACAGCCTACGAGTTGAAACTCCTTCCTGGTGTTACAAAATAAAGCACAACATCCAGTTCAGTCCCTTCCCAATTGCTACTGAAAAACTTAAGCACTTTTGAGTAGATGCAGCAACACAGGGTATTCCCTATGCCTACACATCTACAGAAGTCTTAGTTAACGTTTCCAATGTATATTGTGCTCATACTGTGTCCTTTAAAATTGACTCCGCTGCAAATAACATAGATTTGCAGTATAGCTGTCACTTGCATGATCTCGATGAGAGAGCTTTTACTTCTTTATTTTCCTGATTAGAAAAAGGAAAATAATGCAGCTAAACAAAGAATGCAAAATGGATAATTTAGCCTACAAATTTTACCCTAATTTACTCGATCTTAATTTTCTGCTTTTAGAATACTGGCAAGAAGATAATGATTTCCTAAGTGTATTCATTATCATCTCTCTGGATCATTTCTTAGAGTATTTAAAATTCACTATTCAAGCTGTACAGTTTAGTTGCCACTGGTCAGCCAAATCACAGGGCATCGTGTCTGTTCTCTGACTGGCAGATGAACAAACAAAGCAAAAAGTATATGGAAACGTCAAAAATCTAGTTCTGCACATGGTAGTGCCAACTCGGTAAGTTCTTTGTACAGCTACTTATGAAAATAACAGTTCTATTACAAAGACAGCTGACAACACGAGCGCCTAAAAATGTGAACCAAAATGCCTTAGTTTTTGAAGAAGTATTCACTGAAAGTGATTTTCAATATTGCCTCAAATTAAGATAACAAACTATCCATCATATTCAAAAGAGAGGTTTGGCTCCAGCTAATGACGTTCTGTGATAAAGGCAATCACTGTACCTGATTGCCAACCAGGTACCAAATTTTCCCAATGATTGATTAATGAACTGAATGTGGATTACAGCCTATTCAGAAGGTTTGAGGTGGAAATAGATTATGCCTTTTGTTGCCACCCAAAAAACATTACATAGATTACAATAGACATTGGAAACTTTCCAGCAAGCCTTTGTGTGTCCTGCTACACTTTGTTAGAGGCTAATACTTTAACCCTTGCAAAGAGAAAACAAAATGCCAAGTTATGTGAACACAGGACCACATTAAGAAACAAGAAGGTCATACATTCATTAAAGCTACAGAGAAAATAGTTAGTCTAAATCCTGAATAATACAATTCTGGGCTCATTGATTTTAATGGGCTTTGGATCAGGCCATTATTTCTGTTGCGATGACAATATCTATATAATTTATTCATTTTTACAATCATGACAGTGAGTTACTGTTTGATAAGTGTTTCTAATTTTAAAGGAAAAAAAATGTGTCATTAATTAAAGATTATTCCTTGGCATTAATTTTATAAAGTGTACTGTAGAACTCTTTTTCAAATTAAGAAGGAAAATCTGTGCCAACAGAGTGCCAGTGAAGAACTTGTTATGAGTTAACAGCCCTGCCTGAAGACGAATAGGAGACACCTCAACTTCCTGTCTAGTTTTGACTCTGTACTGATCAACCTTTTCTTAATAGTGCCATCTCAGCAATGTGCTCATCTAAAAATAAATTTCAGCTTGACTGCAATCCAGATTTTCTGGCTCTAACAAATAATTTTTCTGTGTCAGGCTGATGCTACAAAGGACTAGTATAAAACCATTCACCTCTCTGTCAGCCACTTTGGCTGACAATAATTGGAAGAGTTGTTTGGTTTTTTAATTTGTTTATTTGAATTTATAATGGTTGGAATTTCAACCATCTGATTTATTTTTGTGAAAGCAGCTGAAACCCATTTATTTCATTCCATAACTTCTCTAAGCAAATAGCAGTGCATCTCTCCCCTACCTGAGAACCACCGAGTGAAATGCTTTATGCAAGTTAAAATGACAACAACAAAAAAAACCAGAACAAAGAACTTGAAGATTTTTGCTCTTAGAAGTATTAATACCAGAGAAAGAATCAGAAAAATTTGAAGGCAGCTCTAGAAATGTTCCTAGTCTTACTATTATATGTTTGGCAGAAGGAGAAAAGATATGGACATACAATACTCAGTGGGCCACAACAATTCTGTCGCAACATCTCTCAAAGGCAGGATTCAGGTCAATTCCCCCCAAATCCATTGATCCTAGTTATGGGACTGTATAAAGGAGGATTAGCAAGTTACAGTTTCAAATGGAATTTAAAATTTATGATGCCTTGAAAATCTCACTGGGATTTCCATGTTGTCCTGCCTCCCGACACAGAGCTTAGCCAAGGAATGGAGAAGCAGCTAGCCTGGTTTGTTACCATCACTCCCGAGGGATATTGGCCAGAGGGAACAGACAGTGATCTGGTAGCAGGTAGGTCAATGGTCTTTCTTGATGAAAGACTAAGGAACCTTTGGAGGAGAGAATCAAATCTGAATATATCCCAAATGCTAAATCTGGCCTATAAAAGCAAACATAGGGCCCTAAATCCAGATCTTTTCCATTAATGCCACCAAAGAACATTGTCTGACAGCTGGATCACAGTGAAAAGTGCCTGTTAATATAAGTAATAGGAAGTTATCTGTGTTAATTTAAGTAATATGGAAGTGTTAATTTAAGTAATAGGAAGATATAATCATTTGGGCTTTTTTTTAAGGATGATTTCAAAGACACTGGTACACAGGAAAGCATCCTGTTCCTTTGGGTCTGGTGATCCTTCAGCTCAGGTGGTAGAAGCAATTGCATTACTCACCATCCTATTCTATTTCTCCAGTGTACAGAGGGGAACATCTTTTTTTCTGAGCTGCACAGTCTATCTGTTTGAAAGTATAGAGTACATAAGACAACGTGGGAGAAGTATCTTTTGGTAACCAAAGAAAAATCCCTGGCAGCAGAAAGAGAACCCAAACTCTAGGGATTTTAAGGAGCTCTTAACCAGCTTAATAAAAACAAAAAAATCAAACAAGAAACAGAGAAAAAGATACTCTTCGGGGGAAGACTGATACCATCTGGGAAAGTTGCTAAGACTGCCAACACATTTCTTTGCTGTACAGAGAAGTAACCTAAATGCAGAAAATGATGACTATGTCAGGAGTCAGTGTGTTCACACTAACATAATTTACCCACAAATATGAGGCATTTTGCTACTGCCCCTTGTGCACATGAACAAAGATGCATACATGCATATATTTTTCTACACATACTCTTAAAGCCAAGTTTCACGGATGGAGAACAAAATCAGCGTGTAGGCTTTAAATCAATGGCCATTTTTTTATAGTCTTGAGTAACTTTGCATGGTTTTAATCACCGCTGATTTCAATAATCCACAACATACCCTCAAAGTTACTCATTTTCTCTTTCTCAAACCTTAGAAATGAAGATTTCCACATCCATTTTTTATGTCTATGGTGATTTACATTGAAATTACACAGTCAAAAGATGAAGAAATACAACATACAGTATAAAGCACATAAGAGATCTTCTCTCAGCCTGAAGAGACACGGTAATTTTCCATCAGTACTAGAGAACTAGAAATTCTGATTTATTGATCTTTGAGGTCAGATGTAGATATTTTTGGTTGGCTGGTTGATTTTTGTTTTGCTTGTTTTGTTTTGCATTGCCCTTTTGAATGTACAGAAGGTAAGGTCAAAGTGTTAATACATTAATTCAGTCAGTATTAAAGAGCCCCCCCTTACATCTTTCTGAGTATCCTTCAAAGCTGACATCCTGTTTAGTATCTGTATCCGTCATCTCTGAAAAACAATGTCATGTTGGAACTTTAAACTGCCATTTGATAGCAGACAGTTGTGGTCCTGTTTTTTACTTTAGCAGAGTTTCACTAGGAAAGGATAAGAGGGAGAAAACCCTGAAGGGGAGAGAGATAAGTTTACTTTCTTGAAAAAATGTCCTTTATTAAAGACTCAAGCTTCAACGAATCTGATTGAATTAAACTTGAGAAGTGTGAACAACACTATTTTTTATGGCTTGCAGCAATTTCTAACTGAAAGGCAGGTAACAAGTATAATAGGCTTATATCTGATATGCTGGCTTTTTGCACACCAATGACTTAATACTCAGAGGACATGTAATTTTGAGCTCCATTTTCCTATAATTTTAGTCTTTTCATGCCCAAATCACTATGTCCTTTCAGAACAGTTGCATGGCATTACTGCATTGTAATCTTTAGGTACACTACTAAATAAAAGCAACATTATTACTGCTTTACAGTTGGTAAAACAAAATGCTGTCCATGTTTCCAAAATGCTCAGTTCTCTTTAGTCTGTGATTTGCACAATTTTCCACAAAAAGAAGAAAAAGCAACTGTAAACCTCCTTCTTGACATGAGACTTTTATTTCAGTAAAACTTAACTAAATGCAAGTGCATCTTAGTGTTCATATTTTGTGTTTGTCTATATACACATATATTTATTTATATTTATATACACCCTGTACACACATAGATTTATAAATCAACAGTATTTTGACTCTACTGTGCTTCCCAGACCATTGATTTAGATTGAAAAATACCACTTGATATTTCCTAGGGTGAAATCCATTGTTGCGCGATGGCCTACAAACTACTTGAGGCCCACTTATTTCAGGGTTTAAGTAGCACTTCAGTGATGCATAGCCTTGTACAGATAGAATTTTACCTGTAAGGAGCATCCCACTTCTTTTCTTTTGATAGTTTTAACTATGCAGTAGGACTGTAAGTGTTGTGTAAAATAATACTGTAAAATTTAATGTTTCCTTCCCTCTCAGTTATATATATTCTTATTCTGAGTGGACTTTTCTCCTATTTGAAAAAAGAAAAAAAATGGGGGGAGGATTTTAAAGCAAAACATAGTCTTTTTTTCTTTATATTACCACTAGCGCTGATAATACAAATCTCATGACAAGAAGTGAGGTGCAATCTGATGTGTAAAGAAGAGAATCAACTTCACTCTTCCTTAATCATGCTATTGTGCATCACAGAATCATAGAATCATCAAGGTTGGAAAAGACTTCTAAGATCATCGAGTCCAACCGTCAAC
>NW_008794447.1:760997-762921 GCF_000699145.1 Aptenodytes forsteri | reverse complement strand
TCCAGGGATGGGGACTCCACCACTTCCCTGGGCAGCCTGTTCCAATGTTTCACCACTCTTTCAGTAAAGAAATTTTTCCTTACATCCAATCTAAACCTCCCCTGGCGCAACTTGAGGCCATTTCCTCTCGTCCTATCGCTAGTTACTTGGGAGAAGAGACCAACACCCACCTCGCTACAACCTCCTTTCAGGTAGTTGTAGAGAGCGATGAGGTCTCCCCTCAGCCTCCTTTTTCTCCAGGCTAAACAACCCCAGTTCCCTCAGCCGTTCCTCCTAAGACTTGTTCTCCAGACCCTTCGCCAGCTTCGTTGCCCTTCTCTGGACACGCTCCAGCACCTCGATGTCCTTCTTATATCCTTGATCCTTGATAGTCGTAAAATCATGTCATTTTTCAGGGAATGAACAAGTACAGGAACATTCTGAAAGATGGCTGGTGCACACAAATTTATTATCACCATAGCTGGGCATAGCGCTTTGAAACCAGGCTAGGTTTCTTTTCCTCAGAAAAATAAACCAGCTCTTATCTACTATACAGTGGAGTTGGTGGAAGTCCTTCCATCAGCTTCAAAGAAAATTGAATAGAGCCTGCAATGCACAGGCTAAAAGAAGATGAAATAAGATTAGAGAAATGCATGTGAAAAGGCACTAATTGAAGAACATGGGCATTGAGAAGAAAGGATTAAACAGATTATAAATCTAATGTATAGGGAACTGCTTCATGCATGATCATGAGTTACTCAAAACCAATTGCTATGTTGTGCAGGGGCTTCTGCTCCACGGCACTGACTGGGGAGGACTCTCAAGACAAAGCAAGCAAGCTTTTTTCCAAATTTCTTGACCCTGAATGATATCCGAACACCATGCTCCAGACTGATATAAGAGGAAACTGGGTGAAGTGAATTTTAAGTAACCTGTCAGAATTTATTCCCATAAACATAAGGCAAATAGTTTCAAGTCCAGATGAGCAGTTTCATTACATATACAGCTTTCTGTTTAACAATCTGTTAAGTTCTATAGTTTTTCTTCCCTGTGAATATTTAGATATCAATAAAATGTCTTGTACTAGTTCCAAGATTCTTGGACATATTAATAATTACGGGCACAAGATCTTGATGAAAATAGGTTTCAGAAGTTGACAGTGAGGGATGTTTCTGAGAAACTGTTCAGGACATCTCAATACTTAAGAGATTTATTGCAGGAAGTAATTTCATGAAAGTCTAGATGCGTGCTATCCTAAGAAATATCAACTGCTAAAGCTAAGTAAATGACCTGGTAAACAGTGAAATCTAAATGCTATGTATGTGCATATACACACCTGCAGAGTAGAGAAGCAGTATTTATTCACACTCATATATAAATTTTAGATAAACTGAAATAAACGTCCCATGTCAATTACAGATTTACAGATACTGCACTTCTTTAGTTTTTAAGATGAATTTTTGAAAATCATGGAGTATGAGAACACAAAATCATGCATATAGAGAAACTAGTAGCAGAAAATACCTATAGCATAATTTATTTCAGCCCATTTCATAAAAGCCAGAAGGTAAAGAAGAAGTAAGTGCATTTACTCTTATGACTACAATGTTGCTGCTGGTATCAGACTATCAGAAAGACTACCAGAAAGTCAGATCCTGATAATATACCCAAAAACCCCACGGCATACTAATAATTTCCATACTGAGTAGTAGTAAACAGATTTTTACACTCTATGGCTTTCACAGTTATTTATTGGTTTTGCTTGACAATAATTTGGGTAAGCATAAGACTAGAATACAAGCAAAAAGTTTACCACTTGTGGAAGAAGGGGCAGGCGACTCAAGAAGAGTACAGAGATCTCGTTAGGTCGTGCAGAGAGGAAATGAGAAAGGCAAAAGCCCAGCTAGAACGCAATCTGGCTGCTGTCGTTAAAGACAACAAAAAA
>NW_008794447.1:677897-759654 GCF_000699145.1 Aptenodytes forsteri | reverse complement strand
GGACGTGAGGAAAAATGTCTTTACTGAAAGAGTGGTTAAACATTGGAACAGGCTGCCCAGGGAAGTGGTTGAGTCCCCATCCCTGGAAGTATTTAAAAGACGTGTAGATGAGGCGCTTAGGGACATGGTTTAGTGGGCACGGTGGTGTTGGGTTGACGGTTGGACTCGATGATCTTAGAAGTCTTTTCCAACCTTACTGATTCTATGATTCTATGATTCTAAGAAACATAAGGAGCAAGTATTCAGACTTTGGCTCAGGTTTAGGACATGGTGGTAGATGACAGTTCAAATGTTATGGAAGACTAGAGTAATTAATTATACCACCAGAAAACAGACTTGTGAATTTACCATCTGGAAGCATTATTACATTGTGTGTCTAAATTATTCCCCTACGCTTAGCACAAATCTTCAAAGAGTGGCAATTTAATTACACAGAGGGTAAAAATTAAATTCCTCAAACAATTGGTAGGCCTCCTCTCCAGAACTGTATTGAAGAATCTTAGTAGGAAGATGGTATTTGATGAGACTATTTCTTATGCCATGAAGATGAAAGCAAGCGATTGCCTGTATCTACTATGCTGCTTACCTGTCAAAGGAAAAGCCTCTGATACGTTTTGCAATCAGCGTGGACCTAGTTTTGCACACTGTTAACAATCAGCCTGTGCCAGGTGTAATTGTATACACCTTCAGCTTCCACAGCTAAAGATGATGACTTAATAAGTCTTTCCAAGGCTACTGTGCAGCCAGGCCATTAGCAAGAATGCATTACTACATGCGTGCACTGACTGTAAGTTTATACTGGAGCTTGACATTAGCCAGGTTATAGGCCTTTCCTTCAGAGTTGTATAAAGGAGTTTCTGGAGTTTATTCTTTCAACTTCCAAAACAAATACCCCTCAACACGAGGCAAGCTTACGTCCAGTTGCCAGAGATAATATCTGAGTGTGTATTACACACCTGATATTGCAAGTCTCCAGCCTTCCCTTAGGGATCAGAGAGAAGGCAGACTGTGTGGCAACAAATTGTCTCGAGGCTTCCCCTTCACAGGTGGGAAAAAAGAATGGAACAAAACAAATAATACACGCACACACTTAGCATTAGGGAGTATCTGCTGCAGATTTTAGGTTTACTACAGGAACTTCCCATACTTCCTCAAGAGAAAGCTGCAGGTACAGCTGTACCTGTGAATGTGAACAGAGAGCACCAACACAGACCTTGGGGCAGGCAGCTCCCTTTATGCCTGGAATAAGGATCTCCACAAATAATTGGAGATGCTGGCTAGACATCAGTATCCCAGTGCTCCTAATATATTCATGACCTGTTTGTGTAAATGAAGGCTAAAATCTACCGAGTGCATTAATACTTCTACCATAGTACTTCTGAAAGTGCAATGGTTGCTGAGTGAGGTTGGAGAGGGTAAGAAGTACATGGCAGAAACTGCTGCTTCACAATTTTCATGCCTGCCCTCCAGAAGAGTTACAGAAGTCAGTCCACTCTCCACAGTACAAAATGGATGAATGGGCACCTCAAAAATAAGAGCCAGCTCAGACTATTGCCAAACTTCAAAACAACTCTGAACTTGCTTGGTGTTCGGAGTGCTGCTGTTCCTGTTTCGGGGTGGTTTTTTTGGTTTGTTTTTTTACTTTTCAGCATGTTTGTGTCTTTGCACTTTCTGTAAGAAGTCAAAAGGAGAAGAAGAAATGACACAATAATGTGAGAAAGGTCAGTCTGTTGACAGTTCTAGCCTGATTTTCAGATCAGAGAAGCCAGGGAGGGATAAGCATTGGGTAAGTACCGGAGTGTGTGGATATTTCAGACCTTTTCAGGCTTGCTTATCAGAATCTGCAAAATGGAAGAAACCAAAGACTAAAACTATTATAATAAAAACGTGAACATTCACATGCACGCACGTGTTACTCCCATAGAGGGACTGTGATTTGGTCTTGTTTTCACATGAGAGTCTCATTTCAGGGGTGATGACTTAAGCAACAAAAAACCACCACCACAAAATCTTGGTCACAAATGGCGTTCTCCAACATGCGGCATTCTTCAGACATTTCTCATTAGGGTGGGGTTATAGGTGGCACTTGAAGCCCATCCTGTCTTTTCTCTTTACTAGAGGGTACATTTGTTTACTAGAGAACAATGGGGAAACTTTACTTGGTTTAATTGTACTCTTGCTTGCAAATATACTTGACTGTATCCCCGTATTATTTATTGTTTCTAAAGATTCTGAAGAACTAATTAAGAGCTAAAAATCACTCAGGAGTAAGGAGGGAATTGCACCTGTAACGTAAAATTTTAAATATTTTAAAGTTAGCTTTTGCAGGTCTACATTTTCTCTTAGGCATATTATTAGTCATTTCTGAATAAGCGTAAAATGAGGATTATTTTAGTTGAATGAAAACGTATTGCACTACTTGATCTGAAAACCAACCCATCAATTAACTTAAATACATAATAAAGAATTTAATTGTATGAGCCACAAACATTTTTTTTGGTGAAAACTTTTCAAATTTCATGTAACCAAGCCGAATGTCAAGTGAGCATGCTCCAGAAATAAAGGTATTGCCTTTATAAAAGTGGGGCTTTTAGCTTGATTCCCTAAATAATCCCAGTCCAAGGAGTTCTTTAAAAAACATCTATAATAAAAAAGTGTTGAGTGAAGGAACCTACACTGAAATACCAGTATATGGGAGAGTGCAGGAGAGCAGTGTGTATGGAGACAGGTAATTGTTAGCCTCCCTACACTTTACTGAACAGATTTTACTAACCTAAAAATGTCCGATTTAATTCACGGTGTGCAAAAGCAGAACAAAACAAGAAAGACCCTGTTTCACAGACGTGATTTTGTATATTTGCACCTTGTAATGGCTCCCCCGCAACTGCCCTTTGGAGTTTGTTTTGTTTGTTTATGTTTGCTGGTTGTTTTTTAGAAAGAGCAGTAAAAGACATAATCACAGCAGCGACACTAACCAATGCTACTAACTGTGCTTTTGTACACCGTTGCTGTAGCTCTGACACTCAGTCTTACTAACTACATGGTAGAATTTAAGCTGGATCATTTAAATAATGATAAAGCTGTCAAGACTCTGATGTGGTTTTCTTCTTGAGCAATTCACCTTCTATTACAGGTTTTATTGTACTTTATAGTGGGCATCTGTAAATCTGTGGATCAGTTTAGCTCCCTAATTTACACCCATGGCACGTACTACATGGTTTTAACTGACTTACTTTAGAAGGATTCACAGTAGTTGCTAGGAAACCTTTCTGTGTTCTTTTCACTTCTTATATAGCATTAGCTTTTCAATTGATAAGGCTGTACCTTTAGGTACAGAGGGATTTAAGCAGAATCAAACAATGACGGTAGGACTGCAGCATAGATAAGCAAAAAAAAAAAAAGGGGGGAGGCGTGCAAATCCTTGTTCTTTGTACAGGTAATACAGAGGATTAGAGCAAAAGAAAGGACATAGCACATTTTCCATGAATATTTTTTAAAGATATTCTGCATCATATTAAGAAAAGCAGCAAAACAAGACTCCTTACTATAGCTTAAAGTTTATAGATTTGTAAATGACTGTAGCAGAGAAGCCATTTCATTGTGCTACTTCTGTTACATGGCATGTCTTCCCAGGGATAATTTCCAGTGGTAATATTGTAAAGCATTTTTCTGTATGAAGGAAGGATAACTCCCATACAGCTTTAAGGAAGTAGATGTTCTTGCCGAAAGTATCTCTGTTGCAAATGCATTCCCACCAAGATCACGCAGTTAAGAGTCATACTTCTTCCTGCTGAAACATAGTCTGATGCCCTCAGGTTAGCAGATACATAGCCTATGTGAGAGCAATATAGAGCCATGTAGGGAGTGGGGAGCTAAAAGAAAACTTTACCCTCATCTACTGTAAACTACATTGTCTTACTGCTTCTCATCTCTACTAGGATTAAATAGTCTCGTCTTTCATTAGGAAGCAACTTTTTCCCAACCAATTCAAGTATACAAATGTGTACCTGATGCACAGCAGTAATTATATTACTTTCAGAAGAAGATTTTCTATTATGTCATTTTTCTCCTCCCCAAAGAATCCCGCCTCTTTTCAAAAGTTTCAGATGTTATTTGAGCAGGCAAACTGTGAAGAGCCCACCGATGCTCCTCCATCTGCAAATCTTCCTGTTCCCGCCGCACCCGGGCACTTCACTGTCCTCAAAGCCTGCTGGTTGCTGTTCAGCCAAGATTGTAGTACACTCGTGGCATTGCAACTCATTAGCTTGAACAGCACCACAGCGATCTTTTAATAGGCCTTATAGTAAATATATGGATAGTGGTAGATAATTTTTTCCCTTCACAGTTGAAAGAGGAAAGATAATTAGAATTGTCTTTTCTATGTCTTTTTAAGCTGGGACAGCTACAAAATTGTAAGTGTAGGTGGTCCTGCAGGTATTTGCTTTTTTCAAAGATCCTGAAAGCCAAACCCAACAAAATTTTTTTTCTTGTTTTTTTTCCATACTGTCCTGTAGAGATCAGAGAGTCTCATAACATAACAGGCTCACTTCAGAAAAGAATCTAACTCATTTCTTCCAATAGCCTTACTCAAATCTCCTGGGTTAACAAATCTGGGTTTGCATTAGCACTGTCTTGGGTAGAGTGAGATTTTTTAAACACCTACTTTCTACCAGTCAATATGAAAAAAGGAGAGAAAAGTATCCCCAGCATCTTGCTTTCAAACCAGCCAAATCAGAGAACATAAAAGCATGTGAATGTACAGAAATAAGGCGGCTATCAAACCTTCATTCCTAATATAGCCTGGCAAAATAAATATTTCAAATAATAAGACAAAAACACCAATAATAATTCATGAGTGAGTTTAAAGTTCATGAAGTTTAAAGGCAAACAGACCACTGAAAGAAACAGTTACTGGCTACATTCCGTAGATCATTAACTTCAACCAGCAACCCCTGCGCCAAATCCGTATCAACCCTTCTTGAAAGGTGTGTTTGTCTAAAGCAAACGTCATCTCAGATGGATTTGAAAACATCCCAAGATAAAAGAGAATCCGCCACCTCCAGTCATAAAGAATATTCTTTCCATTAAAAACATTTGTCAAATTCTAATTGTCTGGTTTAATCTTTTAGCCTTTCTCTTATTACCCCTTTTTCCACTACTGTTAAAGAGTCTTTAGTACTCAATATTGTCTTAGCATCAAAACATTCATTTATATACTGCAACTAAGTCATCTCTCAATCTTTTTGATAAGTTAAACAGATTCACTTGTTTAAATCTTTTATTGAAAGGCACTTGATCCAGTCTTTCCTTTTCTTTTGTAACTATTTTCTACAATCCCTCCAGTCTTTTAACAACCCTTAAATTAGGGACAATAGTCTTATGCGCAAAATGGTAATATCAATCTCTCAGTGATGCATGCAAGGTAAAGCCTCCACCCCATTCCCAAGAAAAACTCCCCATTTATGCATCACAGGCTTGCATAAGCTCCTTTAGCCACAAGGTCAGACAGAAACCTTCATATTGTTATTGTGGAAGGAAGGCTAAGTTTTAAAAGAACTTGTAGAAGTAGAGAGTTATGTAAGACATCTTTTGTTATTGTACAGCCAAGCATTCGAAAGCTTGGATCAGCGTTACGCTGGCTACTACTTCTCTTTGAGGCGTATCTTTCTCCTTGATGACGTCCTTTGAAACAGTAGAAGCAACTGAAAAGATACCAAAGTAACAAGAGAACCTCCAAACCAAAAAAAACCCGACAATACAACCCCCAGATCTTAAAAAACAGAAGAGCAGCTCTCCATGCAGCATATGCTCTTATTAACTCTCTTAAGGGTCATTCTGAAAGTGGCAGAAGAAACATTACAGCACACAGGCCGAACTTCTCCCGTAACATCACAACTGACTTTGCATTGTATGCTTTCTGTTATTCTTCTGTGTATTTCCTAAAATGTCATATGAGTTAAGTGGCATACCATAGATTTACGTTGCTAACAATAAAAGAAGAAAGGAGGAGGGAGAGGAGGAGCAGGGACTTAAAACATATTTCAAAAGGCTCAAGATAACTCTTTGCTTGAAAAGGAATTCTTAACACCAACAGATGGAAATTTAAGAAAACAAAATTCCCAAGAATAACTACTAAAAGCTACTTTCATCTTTTGGGTTAAATAGTTTGGATCACATTGACCTGAAGAGATCACTAATGAAATATATAGATGAATCTACATTTGAAATACTGCAGAGAGCCAGTAAAAAAAGACTGGCAAAGCAAAATAGAAAATTCAAATTATAACAAAAGGAGTTTTGCATTGGTATATACAAACTAATATACCTACAAGAATATTAGACTATTTCTCTTTCTAAAACATGTAAAGATCATATTAGCTAAAAGTACACATAAAAGACTGCTTTCTCTCAGAACTGTGTCTGCAAAGGCACTCTGAGAAAATATACAGAACTAGACTAGATTAGCTCTCATGTACTTTATTCCCATCTTCCTTAGAAGGAGATATATGAGGCTATGAAGTACCGTATTCTTCCAAGAGGAAATGCCTGAGGAATGTTGCTGCACATCTCAAACCAGCAATGACAGACAAAGTACTAAGATTTTGTATGGAACTAGCTTATATTATGCAGGTTAATACAAGAAAAATCCAGCATCCTTACTGTACAACTGACTTTGTTATTTGGTCTACTATTCAAGTGTAAGTAAGTTAGGGTTAAAATATGAGTGATGAAAAATGACTCTTCTATTTAACTTTTGCTTACTAAAACTAAATCATGCATATATATAAAGAAATATTCTCATCCTTTAGAGAAATGCTAGTCATGCACAAAAAAATATAAAAAAATAGAGAAAGGCTTCCTTAACAATCAGAGGTTAAAAGCACACAGAAATAGATTGTTGGCATACGTAGATTATCCTTAAACTGCAAAGCCAGTGGTCCTCATATGCCTCAGTTCCCTCCATTGCTGTCTCACCAATGCTGCTACACTTTACTGCCCATTTATCAGCTTATAAGTATCTCCACCTCCAGTCACCTCCCAAGTACGATACAACTCCTTGTATGCAACTACGGTTCCAATCAAGTCCAGATGAAGTCCTTCTCAAGTCTTGAGAGGGCTGACAGAATCAGACACATACACTGAAAAAAAAGATACAATTCTCATATCCTAACTACTGGTTATGATCAAACCGCCCTTCAGCTTGTGAGCATTTCTTATCAGTCTCTTCAACACAGCAATCATTGTCAAGTGATGTCAAGTGATACTAATGACCTCATGATTTTTTTCTTCATCTTCCAACTACTGTTCCCTCATCCATCACACTTTCATGATGTCTGTGTAACTATACCTGAGCTGAAGGTTTTCTCATCCTCAATAGAGTAACAAGTCAAAAGACAGCTTCTATGCTCTTCCTTGTCTTCTGTCCTCCTCCTCTTCCCCTCTCCTCCCTTCAATGATCAGCATGCTTGAGCGCTTCTATCCAAAAAGCCCTTATAGCATGTCTTCCACTCTTCAACACCGGGAGGCTTGGCAAACCACACCCTCCGCAGTGAGTTAGAAGGAATCAACCAGCACTGTTCTACAAATTAGAAAACCTGTATGGCTTTTACTTTTAGAACAGCTGCAAAGATAGACTTGCGAATGTGTTGCTTTTTCTTTCCTCTTTTGACTGCTGAGCAGGTCAGCATTACCTATGGAAGTGCTTGTGTACTCAGAAAGGTAGCTTCTAAATACACACGTGGGATTTTTGAGGGGAAAAACCCTGCAAAATCTGTTGCTGCATTTCCCCAAATAGTATTGCTGTCATGAATCCCAAACATTATAACAGACTGTAGTGACATATATGGTAAGCATTTGAAAACCGATGATTAAACAAGTTTGTTTTCCTATGCCAAATGTAGACTTGAGAAGGAAACAGCTTACATGGGTAATAATGTTTGTTTTGGATCGATACACAGTAGATTGCCCAGTGCTGATTATTTTGAACAAATGCACAGCTCTACCCCATGTAATAAAAATCTGGCTGCCCTTTGTTACTCATGAAACTCATAAAGGTTAAACCTTTAGCCTGAAGGAAAAAAAGATCCTTTTCATCCAATGAAAATTAATAGGACTGAGCAACCCTCCCCTTGCAGGCAGCTGTAATTTTGCAGCTAAGAGGCATAGAGGCTTAAGAAGAATTGATGATGGAAAGTTTTTGTCACCAACATAAACTCATTTTAAAAGTGGCTAGCAGTAGGCTCATACTGAGAATTGTACGTCTGAGGCGATGCCAGTGGTACTTAGCACAGCTGCTCATGGCTGTGCGCCTAATTGAATGTTGTTTGTCTCAAGATTTTCCAGTGGACCATTTCAAGTGGCAGCACACAGCTGATGTGCCATATAACCCGCATTAACACCTCACCTGCAAAATACATAATTACATTCAAATCTGCTGATTAGATGCAAAATGCAAACACATGCCAGTGGTTGCATTTCAGAAGTACCGTGCCCATCCACAGTGAAGAAAATGAGCGGATTGTTATCTAGAACTGGTGCCGCATCCCGCCTCTCCAAAAAAGATTATTAGTAGCATGTGTAGAAATTAAAATATCATATGATCATTTTTTGATGATGGCTCTTTAAGGCTAGGTAAATCTAATTCTGTTTCCCGCACATTTATTTTGCATCTTAACTCTTATGTAAAGGTTTGTAAAACATATTTCTGTGATGCTACAAAAGGAAATCTTCTGATAAATTACTTCTTATATACATAGAATGAGCTGTCAAATTGCGTGATTTATAAAATTAGAGGATGTTAATCTAATATCTCTTAATATAACTGCTACTCTCATGTCAATCTTTTTTTACTGGAGCATGTTTGTTCCAGATTTATTTATTTTTTAATAACTAGTGTTCACTTCACAGTGAAGTTTATGTTTGTATTAAACTAGTTTACCCCATTTGAAAAATGCTCAATCCAAGCCATTTCCTTTTTCCACTGGGAATGCAGTCAAGCACAGTTGCTGCCAAATAACTATTTGGAAAATATATTTTTATTATCGTTGTGTCTTCAGGTGATTACATGCAGTGACTGATCTGAGAGGTCATCACTGTCATTGTGAATGCAGTGGACTAAGCTTTGTTCTACCAGAGTAGGTAACAGCTAAAAAACTCCAAACAGAACCTAAACCTTGAATTTAGGAATATTTTCTTAAGATGTTTGTATTAAAATTGTTTACATCCATTTGAAAATGCTCAATCCAAGCCATTTCCTTTTTCCACTGGGAATGCAGTCAAGCACAGTTGCTGCCAAATAACTATTTGGAAAATATATTTTTATTATCGTTGTGTCTTCAGGTGATTACATGCAGTGACTGATCTGAGAGGTCATCACTGTCATTGTGAATGCAGTGGACTAAGCTTTGTTCTACCAGAGTAGGTAACAGCTAAAAAACTCCAAACAGAACCTAAACCTTGAATTTAGGAATATTTTCTTAAGACTTACTTAAAATAATGCATTTATGTAGCATAATCAATTAAATTCACATCCATAATGAGACATGAATTGTGGTTTGTTTTTTTTTACGTTAGAAAATACAAGTAGATAGTCTAGCAGTATGTAGTCTTGCTAAATTCCATGTGTTTTGAGGTTATCTTCATTAAAATAATGAATTCTTATGTTAAAAAAAAAAAATCATTGTTTCAGATATGCTACCCCAAAAAAGGAAGAAACAACCTTGAAAACCCGTGTTATATTAAAAGGATACCTAGTGGACAAAACCAATCTCTTGAAAGGGATTTATGACAAAGGAAAAGCTTAGGGAAGCAGGCTTATAACGAAGGTGAGAACTTAAGTCTGTCCCTTCATGTCTTCAGAGTTTGTGCACTTTGTGAAGAAGGGTCCCTCTGGGGAAAGTGGTGATCTGAATATCTAATTAAAGTCTATACGTGTTCTATAAAATGGTATGAATGAAGCTTCCACAGACAATCATGAAGCTGATGCTTCCTAATTTTACAGACTTCAAAATCTACTTCTAATCTAGCCTTCACGTAGACTCCTAAGCATGAGATTCTTGCTAGAGAGAAAGGTAGGAATAGACTTTGTTACCTATATACGTCCCATAATGAATCAGCTGAAGCGTTTGAACCTTTTTCCTTCAGTTACTGTAAAACCAGCTGCTGTTACTGGAATTACCTGGCTAGCAGTACTCTGGGAACACACTGCTGGTGGCAAGACCTCAAAGGGGCTGGAGAAAGAAGCTTCTACTACCCTGTTTCTCCACCAGTGCCATCCCTGAGCTGAAGCTACAGGCTTTGGAGCTGGCCATGTATTCTGCAGGTGGGATGCTGCTAAAGGCCATCAAAGCGGTTTTGAGACGGGTGAGATTTGGAAATAAAAGCCATGTCATTCCTCTGCTTTTTCTCTTGCGTACTTCCTACCCCCAAAGCTATAGTAACGTCTTGGCATCCCACTACAATGAGTATGCTGCCATCAGTGCTTCGTTTGAGGTATGTTCTTTACTCCACGGGCATGGGCTTATTCACTCCCTTTTTAATTTTAACAACATTAATGGATCTCTTAGAGGTTTTCCACATTTAAATCTCTTACTTTGTCAAACTAATTAGTGTTGTTTTAATCATTTTCATATCTCAGAGCATCCACATCCTGATAGGTGCTTAAGAGAGAAGAATAAAGGAACAGCTCCTTCCCTGAAGAGCTTGAAGTCATTCTCATTGAAATAGTTCAAGAAGGCAGCAATTCTTAAAACAGACTTTACAAACTATACTTGAGGAACTTATAAATGACATATATTGAATTGTTAACCCTTACATTACACCCATCATGATTTTTATATCAAATCTTTCTATGATAAACTGATCAACAATTCCTTTTTAATAAACTCTCTTCTTGAGAGTGTCTCTTACCTTGATCAAATAATTGACGTGTTTTAAGGAGCAGAGCTCTTTTACACAATTTGTATATTTTTACAAAGTATTGTATCACAAGGAAAAAGAGATTGACTTAAAGCAACTTTGGTAAACTAACAAGAGAAACAACTGCTGCAATGAACTGACTTTACAAACAACAGCCTTTTGTACAGACACCAGATTTCACCAAAATTAAAGTGCAGTGAGGCAATATGATACACACTGATAATGTGCAGTGTTAAAGCCTTAGAGAATAAATGACTGGGGGGTTACTGTAATAAGATGCAATTAGAGGGGCATTTTAAATTTCTTATTACTAGAAGTGAATTTTAAGAGAGAATCTGACCAAGAATTACGACTCAGACTTTTGAGAGCGCCCTGTATTTAATCTCCTTATGAGTGAATTTGAAGTCTTGATTTATTCTCTGTCACCCAAATTCTGTTAACAAAGTAAATAAACTACATATTTTTAAAAATCTCATCTATTATTCTCAAATCTCATATGTCTTTTTAATTTTAAAATTAAATATTCTGGATATGAAGTTGCAAAATACTGTCTTTAAAAAACTCATTTCAATGTATTAATAAGATAAGCTACTGATTACACTAGTCCAGGTGTTCAGAACTGCTTAGATATCTCTATGGAGCACGGCACTGTGCCATATCATCATATTCTCTCTTTTGTCTGGCTCATTTTGTTAGCAGAACATTTCAATAACATACAAAAAAAAAACTTCTATGTTTCACTTTATTTCATTCATTGCTGTTCTTATCCACACCAGAATTACAGTTTTTATTTGAAGGTGTTACGTGGGAGGTGATGAAGAGCCCAATGAACCTTCTTTATTCCCTTTCTTCCCACTTGTGGTAACAGGTCATATTGGGGCTTACCTAGGAGAAGAATTTGAGTGGCCTCGCTTTAACAGAATAATCACAGTGCCATAGCTATGCTGATATAACTCCCCCATGTGGATACTTTATTCCAAGGATAAAAAATATTTTATTCTAGAATAATTACTCTGCTTTTTGATTCTATCTGAAAAAAGTCACTTTCCCTCCGAAGGGAGGGATCACATGGAAAGCATATCATGAGGTCTACAAAGTTTCGTTTCTTCTTGCGGTCCAACCCTCCCAGGGGATCCTGAGATGCTGGAATGGCACCGACTCTAATTCACCAAGACTCCACTGTACTTCAGTCAGGGGAAGAGCATGATCTGCCATCTAGTCTAGTCAAAGAGCCCTCTCCACAGAGAATAAGAGGATTGAAAATGGGATACCATGAGATATCTCAACTGTACTGGGTAAGTAGCTAATATATAGGTTAATATCAGCCTGAACTGACAGGATGAATTTTCACTTGGTTAAATGTCTAGACTAAAATCAAAATGTTCATTTCTTAGGGATTTTTTTCTGATGGACAGTTGAAAATTTTCTTTGACAAAAATAGCTTGATAGGAAAAGGCCAGGCAGTCGCAATTACAGACTTAACTAAACTGAGTAATTTAGTTTAGGGACAGAAGTAAGGTCACTAGCGTCATAGAAACTATTCACTTTTTAACATATACGAATGCTTTTCAAGTTCTTTTTCAAAATGCATCTAAGAGGCTGCATACAGACACAGATAGAAGATCTGTCTGTACAAGTCTCCCAGTGTGGAATGTTTTCTAGACTTGCAGACAATTTCCACACTTTCACTTCATGTATCAAAAAGACTTCATGCATTAAAATGCCAAAATAGGTTATTTAATATAAGTGAAAAGAAATAGGTATGATGTTCTATTATTTACTCAGCCTGCCTTTTCTCTCTTTCTGAGTGAAGCTCTTCAGTGGTGTTAGATAAAAAATCAGACTCTAGCTGATCTAGAAATAGAACAAAAGGTTTTCTATTGCTGCCATGATAAATAGTGTGGATTATCTAGAGCTGCCTGCTCAGAATTGGTGTCAAGAATACATTTGGCATCATCAGCATGGAAAGAAATTTTCATTGTAACTAGCAGAATCCCTACCACAGCCTGAATACAAACAGTTAAGTTCACAGCATCTGAACTTTCAAAATCACCAAGACAGAACTATTTTTAGCTATAAAGCGATTTTGTAGCATTTGATTTTTCTTAAGAGTGCAATTTTTAAAAAGAAAGTGCCTTCGTTACTGCTTTGCAGCTTTACACTTCAGTTAGTAAAGTGTCACAAGTTTTAAAGACCATCTGAACTTCCCCTTGAAAGGTATGAAAATACTCCTGAATGACTTCTAAACAATAGACTTAAGGGCAGACACTTAGCTTGTGTAAATCAGTATCGCTCCATTTAAGTTAATGGAACTATGCCAAGATACCAACTTTCATCTGACATGGTCTATTTTTTGCTTCCAACTATTCTTTCATGGAGTTAGAGAACAAAAGAGTTTCAGAAGATATCTTTCTGGGTACAGAGTGACCTCCTCAAGCCTGACCGATACCATAAAATGGAACTTTAGCTGTTGAACCAAACGCTGCATCACATTTCCTCCAACAACAACAATCTGAAATAATGACCTATAGGCGCTTACTGTTGCCAGCACTTTTTAAACGTTTCCGCTTGTGCCTCAACAGTTGAAATCCCAGGAAGTTAAATCAGCTTGCAAATTTGACTGAATCAACACCTGCTCATCTAAAACACATTTTAACTACAGGAAGGAATTCTTCACTCTCATTTGGAGCAGCAAAAAACAAAACACAGAAATCATGGCCAAACAATTTCAAGGCTCTGCAGGAATACAGAATTAAGCCATAGTATGTCCTTGCTGTTCCATCCTGTTTTCTACTAGTTCCAGTACACAAGCAGGCCCAGGCTAGAGGTACATTTATGGTTTGCCATGCTTCTGTTGAAAAATAGTCAAATATAGCCACACATCTCTCACATGATGTGAATCTAATTGAGAAATGGGAATTAATATCACAGTATCATTAATGGTTCCTGCTTCCCTTTGTTTTCTTATATGCCTACACAACGATACACATAATAGTGTGATATACTGAATGCAAAAGTGGGATATATAACATCCAAATCAAGTAAGTTTTTTCTGATGCTATGAATTCTGTCAAAACTGGTTTTAACTTGGCCTTGCAATCCTAAAAAGATATAAGTTTATGTATTATGTATCATATATGTTACACCAGTATTGAAATTATTCTAGAGAGTTTAAGAATATTTGATTTTTATTTTATATTTATGTACCTGAAAATTTGTTGCTACTGGAATTGATAAGAAAATTTTTAAAGGCATTTCAAATGTACTTAACTTTTATTGTTAGTTTATTGCATCTTTGTAACGGAAGGAAGGAAGGTATGCAGTGTAATGTTAATGAATGTATTCCCTTTGTTCAGAAGACCCAAAATCGAGACTTAAATCTTGGTGACTTAGGAACTCATGAAAAAAACTGAGAAATTCAGATTTACAAACCTGTTATGAAGCTGGTGCTGTGGCTCTCTACATGTACTCAGCTGGGGTTGTTATACGAGAATGGCAGCTGATAAGTCACAAGACCATGGCTGGAATCAAGGAGAGAAGGAATTGGCACTATCGTCTCCTACATACCCAGGAAGCGCCATAGCCAATGGGACTGTGGCAGTTTTAATATGAATCTCTCCCTAATGAATATGGGTTTTTAACTACTAACATTTAAAGAAGAGAAACTGAATTCCCAACTAAAATGTCCAGGAAGCAGATTTCCTGTTTGCCAGACAGCCCTAGCTGACAAAGACTTCATATTTAAGATGATACTTGAGCAGCTACATTTGAAATGCCAGAGTAAACCCCAGGAAAGAGGCCAAGTATGCAAAAAATAGGTACAAGAGTTTTAAGTGCATTGCGTATTTGTTTGTCATGCAGCAGTATTATACATCATGTGTGTTCTCATTCTTAACTTAGGGAATCGTACAGTATTCCTATAAACCCACACTTAGACGTGGGCAGTGGTGCCCCGACATACACGTGTTCATTCTTTCACTGTTGAGTCGCAGTATCACAGACGCCAGGAACACCTCCACCACTGGACCCTGATCCTCATAACAACTAACACATACCTAACTGGATTCACAGAAGCACCTTATCTTGAAAACAGTCCCTTGATTTTCAAGCGATTCACTGTTGTGAACATTGCTATTAGTCTTTATCAGTGCATCACCATCTCTCAACTAGCAGCAGAGAGGTGACCCTCCCTAGAAATGAATGACAGGAAAGCATGAAACACTTATACACGCAGAGAAACAGAAAAATAAAAGAGAGGACATAAAAGGGTAAAGGGGTCTTAACTGAAGTTAACTTTTAGTTATTGATAATAAATATCTCAAGCTATTTTACTGAAGTTGTATCAAGGGAGTGACACATTCATAATTATGCTGCAAACATATTCTATGTATATGCAGAGCTTATGCAGTATTTTTACTGGAAATTTCCCTGCTTCTTTAATTTTGTGCCAGCTCTTTACGGAGCCCTGTACTAACTATTGTCAGGGGAACTGTGTGTATTTAGTTCCCTGTAGAAGGGGGTGAGGATTACACTAAGACTTTAAGAAGAGGAGAGATAACAAAGAAAAAAGGCAATAAAGAAGAGACATGGGGAAAAATAGAACATCCATAATCTTGTAGTTCTCAACCTTTTAAATCAGTCAAATAAGGATGAACAGTAATTTAATATATTCTAAGACCAACAAGAAGTGAATTTTCGAAAGCCGCACCCTACAGAACTGGAACAGCCACTTTTTGTTAAAGCTTTTATAGTCCATGGCAAGTTTCTGAAACAATTTAATAAACAATAAACAAAAGCTCAGTGTTTCTGAGTTTTGGACTGTGCCATAGCTAGCATTACATTAGGTACTGTGATGCTTGGGAAGTATAGTCATGGAGCTAGTATAAAATCTCACTACAAAGAGACAGTTCGATTGTAAATAGGCTCATGTTGACTATTCATGCATTACGTGGAGAATTACCAGCTGGAGTGAACAGCAACTGCTGGTCAAATATTGTAACAGTAGTAGAAATAACTAGGGGGGAGCAGGTACCTTTACTGTTTCAGGCCAAAACTGCAGCACAGCATCACATTGTCCCATATTGCTAATTGCAGCATTACACAAGTATACCACAAACCTGAACCTCTCCATCATGAGTATCAGAAATAATGTTTATGCCAGTAACTAATGTTTAACGCCCCCAATGAAACTGCTTATGCCTGATAGATTTTTGAAGACATGAAAACCTCAAAACACTTAAAAAAACCAAGTAATCCGCTGCCTAAGTCAAGACCAGAGAACAGCGCAAATCTCTTTCTAGTCAGGGGAACTGATCAGGCGATCCCATAAACGATTCCATTGCCCACAGAATGGATGAAAACACCTGGCCAGCGATGCACGCCGACTCAGATGATTCAGGGAGAGCACTTAACCTGCATGGGTTTCTTGGACAATAAAAGCTTGCTGGGTTTACAGTGCCTGCACAACAGATCTAGTAAAGAGTCGCAGTGCCTCTGCCTCTGCCCTCTGCTGCCAGTTTTCAGTCTCATAGTACAACAACTTCCATTGAAACACAAGAAATTTGAAAGCTGTGGGAGACAAAAACCGTGCAGTGTAGGGATGCCAACCAGTGCCAGGGATGAGAGGGATCTCCTGGATACTCTTGGGACAAATGCAAGGGATCCAAGCTGGCACTAGACCTGCAGTGCTTGAGACAAAAGAAGACTAAATCCTGAACAACAGTTCCAGTCATGGAAGTAGAAGAGGGAACATGGAGTTAGACAGAGAGAAGTGACATGATGGAGTGACAACTTGCTCCAGAAAGAGGGAAGAGAGTGTCAAAATTGACATAGGAGTTGTAAGCCTGAATGACAGGGAAGATGCTGAAACTGCTGATGGACGTGTAAGAGGAGATGTCAAGAAAGAGAGAGGTGCACCTGTGAAGAAGAGGTAGATCTAGGCCAGCATACTGAATGCAGCTAAAACAGAACAAGGCCATGGAAAAGGTAAGACTGGGCTAAGACCTAAGGCAAGAAGGCCTTCTCCAGGGACCAAGAAAGTATGGAAGAGGAACAGAAATAGACTGAGAAGTAGGAGCAAAATTTTGGTATCTATTCAGAGAAGTAAAGCGCTAAAAGCAGAAGTTATATTTTTCTGCCCTGAATTGTTAAATCCATTATAGATAACTGTATTTGGTCAAGAATGTAGTTTTGTTGTGTACTGAATTCTTGTCAAAATTACTCTTGGGACAGCCAGATGTCATGTAACCCACACAGAAGTTCTATACAGAAATGTGCTTCACACATCGTAAGAGAAACCATCTAGATGGCAATCTAGGGGCATTGACCTTGGATGTCTTAGCTGTTGTTCCAGAGGCATGGGTAGGTGAATCTGAGTTTGACCTTGGGAGGTCTAAACCCTACTATGGTGGACATCTGGAACAAAAGAGACAGGTGCTGAATCTATATTATATTTTGAAAAGTGACTGAAATATAGATGGTAATAATGGAATTCTAGCAGCATGGGGTTCGGTGCCCATATCTCTCATTGCAAATACAAACCTTGGGGATAGAGAATTGCTCAGCTGTGGACTTAATGCTAGACAAACAATAGAAAAGGAGGAGGAATCCCAGGAAACATGAATCACAGCAGGGTTGAGATCACAGTGGGGGAGGAAGCAGTTCATGAAAATTGTTGTTCCAATATATGTACCTTTCAGCTGAAAATAAATTCCTTCCTAACTTCTATTCATTGCTTGCCTGCCATGTGTTTAGTTTTACTTTTTGCTTTGCTCTTTCTCAAGTGTTAAAAGGAAAAATAAGAGTACCTGAAGTACAGGGAACATAAACTGTGATATGCACGTTTGAGGCCTTAATTTCAAAGACTAGCTACGTAGAAGACAGATATGAGTTATCTGGAAAAGTGTTAAAGGAGTAAGGTAAGTGGATGTTGTATGCAGGAATAAAGGGAGGCTCATCAAAACCTATCTTAAAATTCAGTAGGAAGTTTCTCCCTACTATCACTTGGGATCTTGGACTGCTAGAAACCTCCTTTGAATCTCCACCCTAGAGTTCCTCAAGGCCTTTAAGATCTAAATTTCCTTTATACAGTCTAACACAGATTAAATACTAACAATTCTCACTTAATCCTTACAGTTGCTAACCTCCATGATGTGGCTGTCTTTGCCTCTTAGCCTATCTTTCCCTTTCAGATATTACCCTAACAGTCTCTTTTAAGTTATTATTTATCTATGAAGCCTGAGGGTCATCCTTATAGTTTTTCTGCTTACATAGAAATAATTTCTAGATATGCAAGCAATCAGTATTTTCAGTTTACTTCACCAACTGGTTTCCTAAATATCTATTTTTTTGCATGTCTTTAAAGTGAAGCAATGGACTAATTTCTTAACCTCCCATTTAACTGAATTCTTAATCAGGTGATCAAAGTTGTTTGACAGTTCTTTGTGTGTTGCATTTTTAAAGACTGATCTTCCACAACATGCTCATTACTTTCACAAACTGTACTGGTTATGCCATGATCTGGTCAGGAAACCTATGCAAAAATATGTCTGGGTCCCACCATTGCTTGTAGTATTTTTCTTCCGATCAACATCTGGAAATTACATAATAACATAACTCCTGGGAACATTTATTCTTGTAATAACATCATAGAGACTTTACATATCCAAGTCTGATACTTGCCATATGGTGGCTGGAAAGGTGAAATGAGATTTTTTATAAGCATGACAAGAGACCACAAAATACCTGAAGGAAAAAAAGGAAGAGAGGAAGAAAAGAGAAGGCAATAGCAAAGCAAGGAAGATGTCAGAATAGCTGCTGAGAAAAACAGGCAGAGGAATCAGGGAGAAAGCAAGCAAACAAACTGGTGATAAAAAAACCATGCTGAGCAAGATTTCTACCTGGTCTCCGTTTCAGGACTGGAAGGGAGGGGGTTTCTCCTGTAATTCTCTGTAGTTCAAAGGCTGTCAAGAACTGATATACAGGGGAAGAGAAGATACCTCAGATGGTACAATACTTTGTCTAAGTATTCTACAAAGCCTTGGCCCATTTTACAAACACACACTAAGGCACTGTGTTTAGGCAACCCTAAAAGTCAGGCTTACTCAACTCTGTTGTGCCTGCCCAAGAAGATGACAGTCCTGTAGGCTGGAGAACACAGCTCTGCCTGAGTGGCTGCTACCGGATATCCCGTCTGCTCTTGAGGAGACTTCAGATAACCTTTTCTAGAGGGTGTAGGCACCACTTGCTACAAGGAAAGCAAGGATTTTTAGGCAGTGTGTGACTACTAAATACAGGGACACTTGCATCCTACCAGCCATATGGATATGTGGATCCAGACTGTGATGAGCTTTGGCTTTAGCCCATTACCTGGCTTAGCCAAAAGTATAAACATAATCTTAGAGTGGAAGGTAAGAAAATCAAATGAGAGAAGATCTTATGTAAATAAATTAGAGGTTGTAGAAGTATGACAAAAGACAGAGCTCAACAGACAGGGTGATGTAAGACAAAATAAGCTCATTATTAAAGAAGAGAAATTTGCAGCTAGTAGACCATGAAGAAAAAGGTCAGGTAAGTCCCACATCAGGAAGAGACAATGACCAAGACTCTAAGTGAGGGAACTGATCCAGAACTACAAATAAAAACGGTCATGTCAATGAAAAGGAGCAAGATGAGGCAAGGTGCAAAGCTAAATAAAAGCTAAGTAACAAAAAGTGAACGGAAATGGCAAAGAAAAGAGAGCTCAAAGAGTCAAACTCATTGAAGAAGAAAGAAAGAAAAAGACAGCTGAAACTACAATAAGACCCTGAAATGTAAGAGAGCCATCATTAGTTATCAGTGTCTGAGAAGGGATAGAAAAAGAAATGAAAATTATGTCTGACCTACACCAAAAAATAGAGACGGTATTAATTTTAAAATAAAGGAATTATCTGGCTGTAGATAGCCAGTGTACTAATAGGACTGGCACCATCCATCTTATATACCCATTACTATGAGTAGTATCTAAACACAGGTACTATTGTATCTATCTAGTACAATATTACCAGGCAACTAATTTAACCATATAATTTAGGGTGAATATTCTAAGACAATCTCAGATTCTCTAGAAGAAAAACCAAGCTGAGTTTGCAATACCCTGGTTTATACATCTGTCCCTAGAGACACCATTTAATCAGATTTGTCTCCAGTATTAATTTCTATACAAATGAGTTTCATAAAAATACAGTTAATTGATATACTCGAGGAATAAAGGGAGGCTCATCAAAACCTATCTTAAAATTCAGTAGGAAGTTTCTCCCTACTATCACTTGGGATCTTGGACTGCTAGAAACCTCCTTTGAATCTCCACCCTAGAGTTCCTCAAGGCCTTTAAGATCTAAATTTCCTTTATACAGTCTAACACAGATTAAATACTAACAATTCTCACTTAATCCTTACAGTTGCTAACCTCCATGATGTGGCTGTCTTTGCCTCTTAGCCTATCTTTCCCTTTCAGATATTACCCTAACAGTCTCTTTTAAGTTATTATTTATCTATGAAGCCTGAGGGTCATCCTTATAGTTTTTCTGCTTACATAGAAATAATTTCTAGATATGCAAGCAATCAGTATTTTCAGTTTACTTCACCAACTGGTTTCCTAAATATCTATTTTTTTGCATGTCTTTAAAGTGAAGCAATGGACTAATTTCTTAACCTCCCATTTAACTGAATTCTTAATCAGGTGATCAAAGTTGTTTGACAGTTCTTTGTGTGTTGCATTTTTAAAGACTGATCTTCCACAACATGCTCATTACTTTCACAAACTGTACTGGTTATGCCATGATCTGGTCAGGAAACCTATGCAAAAATATGTCTGGGTCCCACCATTGCTTGTAGTATTTTTCTTCCGATCAACATCTGGAAATTACATAATAACATAACTCCTGGGAACATTTATTCTTGTAATAACATCATAGAGACTTTACATATCCAAGTCTGATACTTGCCATATGGTGGCTGGAAAGGTGAAATGAGATTTTTTATAAGCATGACAAGAGACCACAAAATACCTGAAGGAAAAAAAGGAAGAGAGGAAGAAAAGAGAAGGCAATAGCAAAGCAAGGAAGATGTCAGAATAGCTGCTGAGAAAAACAGGCAGAGGAATCAGGGAGAAAGCAAGCAAACAAACTGGTGATAAAAAAACCATGCTGAGCAAGATTTCTACCTGGTCTCCGTTTCAGGACTGGAAGGGAGGGGGTTTCTCCTGTAATTCTCTGTAGTTCAAAGGCTGTCAAGAACTGATATACAGGGGAAGAGAAGATACCTCAGATGGTACAATACTTTGTCTAAGTATTCTACAAAGCCTTGGCCCATTTTACAAACACACACTAAGGCACTGTGTTTAGGCAACCCTAAAAGTCAGGCTTACTCAACTCTGTTGTGCCTGCCCAAGAAGATGACAGTCCTGTAGGCTGGAGAACACAGCTCTGCCTGAGTGGCTGCTACCGGATATCCCGTCTGCTCTTGAGGAGACTTCAGATAACCTTTTCTAGAGGGTGTAGGCACCACTTGCTACAAGGAAAGCAAGGATTTTTAGGCAGTGTGTGACTACTAAATACAGGGACACTTGCATCCTACCAGCCATATGGATATGTGGATCCAGACTGTGATGAGCTTTGGCTTTAGCCCATTACCTGGCTTAGCCAAAAGTATAAACATAATCTTAGAGTGGAAGGTAAGAAAATCAAATGAGAGAAGATCTTATGTAAATAAATTAGAGGTTGTAGAAGTATGACAAAAGACAGAGCTCAACAGACAGGGTGATGTAAGACAAAATAAGCTCATTATTAAAGAAGAGAAATTTGCAGCTAGTAGACCATGAAGAAAAAGGTCAGGTAAGTCCCACATCAGGAAGAGACAATGACCAAGACTCTAAGTGAGGGAACTGATCCAGAACTACAAATAAAAACGGTCATGTCAATGAAAAGGAGCAAGATGAGGCAAGGTGCAAAGCTAAATAAAAGCTAAGTAACAAAAAGTGAACGGAAATGGCAAAGAAAAGAGAGCTCAAAGAGTCAAACTCATTGAAGAAGAAAGAAAGAAAAAGACAGCTGAAACTACAATAAGACCCTGAAATGTAAGAGAGCCATCATTAGTTATCAGTGTCTGAGAAGGGATAGAAAAAGAAATGAAAATTATGTCTGACCTACACCAAAAAATAGAGACGGTATTAATTTTAAAATAAAGGAATTATCTGGCTGTAGATAGCCAGTGTACTAATAGGACTGGCACCATCCATCTTATATACCCATTACTATGAGTAGTATCTAAACACAGGTACTATTGTATCTATCTAGTACAATATTACCAGGCAACTAATTTAACCATATAATTTAGGGTGAATATTCTAAGACAATCTCAGATTCTCTAGAAGAAAAACCAAGCTGAGTTTGCAATACCCTGGTTTATACATCTGTCCCTAGAGACACCATTTAATCAGATTTGTCTCCAGTATTAATTTCTATACAAATGAGTTTCATAAAAATACAGTTAATTGAAATATACTCGAGATGGATATGGATGATTCCTCCCTCTCCATCAGAAGGTAAAGTACTTACTTCTAGTTTTAGAAAAGATAAAAAAGATCTACTCCAAATATTGGAATCTGAAAGTGAAATAGACTATAATTGACTATTTCCATTTTTAAATGAGAAAATTAGTGGTAGTTATAGCAAAAATAGCAGCATAACATATTTCTTTACTTTTTCAGTTTAAATAATGTAATTTGTTAGTTTTAACACAGTCTAAGTAAAGATATTTACATTAAAATTATGAGCCTAAATTGCTAGTATAAACAGATACAAGTCCCACGAAGTCATGTAAAAACAGGTCTTTGCATACTCGCTATGGAACTAGCCCATCATTTCAATTGGATGGTGCCTCTTTAAATCAATACTCTGTGCACAGAGCACAGTTGGATGTTCAGTCACTGGAACTTCTCACCACAGGTGGGAAAGCTAGATTTTTTACTACATTCCTTCATTATTTTTCTTAGCCCTTTTTTCTCCTAAGCTGGATTGAAAGACCTACACCTATCTCAGTATGTGAATAAAACATACAACAAATTAAGAAAGCTCAGTTGTGAGATTGACCCTCCCTCTCCCAAGCCTGATAGTTCAGACTGCATGCTTGCGTTTCTACTTCTGCGCTACCACTAGACAGTAAGATGGGTGAAAGCGTGAATCTGAGTGTCACTGAACACTACGAAATGACTAGCCTTCACGGGTTTTCATTTACTTCTAAAGCACAGAACATCCATTACATGACACAGACCGAGCTCCAATCTAATTAAAATTTATATATATTTTACCCTTTGTCTTTGCACAGAACTCTTCATGTCACCTACTCTGTACGTGTACGACTCATTCTCATGACCTGCAAAACGTATGCATAACATGTATATTGCTATGACTCATATCACGGTAGTCCAAGAGCTACACAGGTACTTAAAAAATAATTAATTTTAAATAAGAGGTCATATATGTTTCAGAGGATCCATGGCAGACTTGTATGCGGAATTCAGGTGCAAAACTGTACTCCCTTTGCTCCAGGTCTTGTCATAGATGTGTATTTTATCTGCCTATTCTGTGGTGCAGCAGAATGAGAATTCATGGGGCTGTAACAGCCCCAAGGAGTTACAAACACAGCCACGGTCAGAATGAGGTCAGGTTATTCCACATCCCTTTTCTCTGGTACAGCAGCAGCAGGAAAAACATATGGCATAACAGACATTAAGTCATATTGCTCGTTCTAAACTTAGTCTTCTATTTCTGCCACATGTGGAAAGTTCCATGTGTAATAAATGTCAAGAGCCCTTGCATTGCCCCAAATTTTTGAAAATTCTTCCACTTGTGCAGGCAGCTGAAGCAGGAGGGACACAGACTAAAGCCTGTGCACTGACACAAAAGCACTCAAAGACTTGTATTTTTCTTTAGGCTGCAAAGAAATGAATTTACTCACTACAGCATCCCAGAGAAGAGAACTATAATCAGATGTGAAATGCCCCCAGTTTTTTATTGACGCCATTGATCACACACCCATAATAAGCTAAGATGACCACATTTGGGCTCCTTTTCTCATTGCACGTTATGAACTAACCCCGAAGTCATCCTGAAGATCATGCTTGCTGCCAAGAGGGACAGGGAGCGTTCAAAGGCAGGCTGAGGTGTAGCTGGTATTTCTACGTTGT
Source organism: Aptenodytes forsteri (assembly GCF_000699145.1). Classification (NCBI taxonomy): domain Eukaryota; kingdom Metazoa; phylum Chordata; class Aves; order Sphenisciformes; family Spheniscidae; genus Aptenodytes; species Aptenodytes forsteri. The sequence continues at coordinate 735,512 of NW_008794447.1, read as the reverse complement.
CCCCGGCATAGCCCTCCTGAGCACACCCGGTGAGGCAGCGCACTGCCGGGCACTCCCAGGTAACCTCACCACAAGCCGTGGACTTTTGTTCGCAAGCTATATGGATGAGAAGCAGGCAGCTGCTGGATTATTCAGTATGCAGAGATCCTTTGGGCATACATGAAGAGACACAACTTGGAAGTAAATTATGGCAGACACTATACAGATTGGTAAGAGAGAGGGTGCAAGAACCTTCTCCAGCGTTCCAGTACTGAACTTACAGGGAATGTTTCAACTTGGACTAAAACCTGCTTATAGAGAGCTAGGATCACAAGCCCATTTATCATTATACTGGGAAGTGCTCCCTCTGCATTCAAAAGGAATGGGGGAGTCTCACCAGAAAATGTGCTGCCTTCTGCAGTGTCCTCTGGGACAGCATGGCCCTTTACTCTTACTCAGAAAAATGCCTTAAAACCCTTTCATATTATATACGCTTCACTGGGAGTGTTACATAGTCATTCAAGAGGAAAGGGAAAAAAAAAGGGATAATTAAAAGGACATTCATATATCGCTTTAAAAAATGTTTATATGCATGCATACATCTTCAGAGTATTTTTATTGGAAATATCATTAATAAAATCAAGTTACTGATGTAACTCCACCCTAAGGTGAAATTGTCATTGACTTCAATGGGATATTTGCCTGAGCAATGCCACAGGAATTAGATTCAATACAATTAAAGCTATAAAATAGTCCCTCACCAAAATAAAACTGTAAAAAAGCTGCTACCACTACCGTAACACTGTATTATTCCAAGTGTGTGCTACGGGGCTGTTATTATGCCCGCTAGACAGTCGCAGGGGAAACAGTGCTCTACGTTCTCTTCTACCAAAGCAGATCTCTGCAGGTAATTTTAATGGGGCTGTTAATAACCTGGCAACCGTCCCAGCCAGATGTAGCACATTTAAACATTGTCCTTATAGCTTTGTCAGAACTGTTGACATTGCATGTCAGTAATGGAAAATTGCCACTGCACCAAACAACCATCTTCATTATATGGAATCACATTGTTAATCTACAGCCAAATGCAACTTGAGGCGGAAAGAGAGTTTAGATTGCACCCATCTGTATACTATCACTCCAGGTGGCAGGTCGTTCTTCAGGATTAGAGATTGAATCAGTCTTTCCGTCATCAATAAGCCCTCCTCCACAACGAGTGCCTGTCAATCCAATATTTTACTTTCAGCACCGTGAGGACCGCACAGCATGGTAATGAAATTTCTCTGTAAGTAGACCACGGGGATCTATACCAGAGAGATACATCTCTTTAAAAAGCTCAGGGAAATCAGACAGTGTGCTGCACAATCTGGACAGTAACTCGGTTTCAAGCACCACCCTAACTGTTTTATCTGTTTAGGGACGAGATCTACCAGACAAAACAGCATTTTAACGCTGGGTTATTTCATTTTTTGTAGTAATTAGTATTGGGTGATTATTTCCCATTTGGAAAGGTTTGACAGCCTCAGAAAAGAAATCCATTTCTGAAACAAAACAAGCTTGTTGGTATAAAGCTTCTACATTTAACATTTCTCAGCACGTATTACAAGTATGACCTTGGCTAAAAAAAAAACATTTTAAATTGCCCACGATTAAAACTTACTGGATATTATTTATTATTATCTTTTCCAGATGCAACTTAGCCTCTTCCAGCAGCAACTGGAATTTCTTCAAAGCCCACCTGCTACCTGCAGGAGGCATTTTGTCACATTGAGAAGTCTTCTGCCTCCTTAAATTACCTGTCTTGCTCTTATGCAGTTATAATGTGACGCTAACCATGGTACCTAGTCACCGTCACCAGGACCTTCCTGAATCAGTTAGAATGATTATGTCAATACTTTAGACATTTTGACTTTCTGATGATAGGTTTATTATAAAAATATAAACTATAAAAATATATATGGACAGCTGCAATTCAGGTACTTCAATTATTACAAGTGAAACTACTTTTGTAACAAAAATACCATGAGTGGAAAATTCTCATACTGTAACAGGCATCTAGCTTTTGAAAAGTGTATTATATGTATTGCATTCATTCCCACTTGGTTATACTACGGATATTAAATTCAGGTCCCCCCTCTGTTTTTTCTTTTTTTTAAGTGTTCATGTTTTACCTGAAAACGGATAGTTACAGCGCATTTCTTCAAAGCATATGGAAATAAGAATAAATGCGTTGTTCAGTTTTTCACAATCTATTGTTACTTTTGGTAGGTTATATATTTGTTAAACACCTAACAAGCTCAAGCTAACAATTATGGTCATTTAGCAGAAATGACTGTGTGACATTGTCACAGAAACTGCTGAAAATAGGAAAGCAAACGAAAGAGAAGGCATTTCAGCTATGGAGGAACAGAAACAAAAGAGAGACTCTAAAAACAGAATTTCTGGAGCAATAGGACTGATAGAAATAGATCCTATAATATGTCTTTTACCTCAGTACATAATTTTGTTTTGGTTTATAATATATATATTATATAATAAATATATTTATTATATATTATATTTCTATAATACAGGAAATGTATTTGTTTACAAATATAGTTCCTTAGGAAACAGATCATTTGATTATTATCAATCTGTTACTGTTGTATTGCCCAGGAAAACAAAAGAAACAATGTCAGTGGTCAGCTGAGTATTTTTTTCCGACAGATCTCCTTTTTATTATACTGACAGTGGGTCTGATTGACGACGCTATTTCCTTTCTGACTACATGGACTACAGTCCCGTACCTATGGAGGGGGCTCTGCCCATAGGACTACAGCAGAGTAAGTTAGAAATCCTTGCTTGGGCTAGACTGTAGCTCATGGAACTGCGTATCAGTAAATGCCCCATCAGTGGCACCTGTTAAGCGTCATCCTGCACTGAGAGGAATAGAATGATTCATTTCTTCATTCTGTGATCTTTTTATCAGAAATATCAGATTCAGTAAATTATCAGTATGGACTTGAATTTTATCTGAAGGATAAAGTCCAAAATACGGAACTTTTCTCCCATATTCCTCAGTCATTTTATCATTTATAAAATAATAAGGCCATATCCTTTGGTATATCCTCTTATTTTTTCTTGGAGGTAAACTAAACTGATGCCATGAAAGGAAACATTGCATGAAAAGAAACAACTCTAACTTGGAAAAAGAATCATTTCTGTGGCTAGAACTCAAACTCCTCTATCTATTGTCAGCCCCAAAATAGACCTTTTTGATGATCTTGGCCTCGCTTGGTAACACTTACAAGAAGATAAAGGCTACATCTACACTTTGAAAAACATTCTCTGGCTTCAGACCACCTGATACAGCAAGCTTGCATCTACATTTCCTTGGGGTTCAAATCCATCAGTAAAGGATTAACTATGCCCAAAGTGTACTGCAGCCCACACTCTGCTGTGCTTGGTCTTAATCCCTCTGGCCCCATTTGCTGCTTCAATATCCACCCTGGAAAAAGGGGTTTGTTTTTGCTGTTCAAAATACACAAAATAATGCCCTTAACATAACCTGCCAGAAAGGTGGTGACAAGAGTCTATATTGTGTGCCGTGGGTATAGCACGTGACATATGAAGATGTTTTAGGGTGCAAGTTTGCCAAGACAATGTGGGAAGACCGTGTAAACAAAGATCCCAAGGTCTTACATACATTTGAAAACGAGCTGTCCCTGGAGTGAGCTACCCACAAAACCACATCCAGGTTTTATTTTAAATGGAACTGGCTGGTGTACTCAAAAGTAAGCCTGCAGGTAAACTACCAGGTATGCACTGTGTCCCAAGGGCCACTGAGAGAGCTGATTTAACTCTGATTTCACTAGGAGTGTAGGTAATACTGTGACAGTTCTTGGCGTACATTGCAAGTGGTCAACCTACTGAGTCTTTGGGAAGGGTCAGGATCCTGGATGGAAACGTGTCCCTCCTTCAAGGTCTGAGTAAGGAGCCTGCAATCAACAAGGATTCCCCTTTTCTCCCTTCCAGAGCATTTTCAACTACTAGTGTCTCCTTGCGTGACCTTCTTACATGCTTACACACATGACTGTAGAAACAGCTGGAAAAATTTAAGGCAACACTTTTCCCCAACTGCTTGTTACCACTCCCTTGCCCCAAGAGCCAAACAGAATTTGTAAGAGCACCGCTGCTACTACGCTGCCCCAGCCGTTGGCTGAGTGGGGGGCATGCTGAGGCTAGGGTGGACTGTTCGCAGGGTAGCAATAGCAAGGAGGAGCGCGGACCATGCTAAGTGGTCACATCACTGAATATCTCCGTTTGACTTGTCTCCCCCTTTGCAGTGGTAATTTCACGATAGCCAAAGATTAGTGCTGCAGCACCAACGTTCCTCTTGTATCCCTTTTTGGCGGTCTGTGAAAAGGCAGTATTGCAGCACATCCCATCGGTGTGTGGTAAAATATAACTGATCAATGTTTGAAGCACCTTTTTATGTCTTTGGATGGACATTAATTTTAATATCATTCTTTGTGCAAATGGACCTTCCAATGCAGACAAAGAAACAGCAGAAGGAATGAAACTTACAGGGTATGAAGTTGAAATAAACAGGCCATGTGTCATACCCCAAGGGTTGTTGGCTCAGTGCTACTTCCAAGATTAAATGCCAAGCATTAAATCTGGCCTCCCACTCTGCCACCCTCAAACTCGATATGAATTTTGTTACCGAGTTCCACAGGGGGGAAATTTACTACCAAACTCTCTGAATTACCTTTGTATTCCTTGTATTTTCAGGTTGCCTGGGAACCTGTTGAACTCCCGGCATCAATTAGAGAAAGTTTAAAGCTACTCTAATTCATATTCTGGCTGCGAGCATCCCTTACGAGCCATCCACCTGTCCAGAAGAGCCAGATAATTGACCATTCTGGGCCTGCCTGTAACCCCAGAACACCTCCAAAGCGGGGAGTATTTCCAAAGGCCCTTTTTTACCCTTTTATGACCTCTTTATATTGCCAAAGTGATGTAATTTGGATGAGTCCAATGGAGAGTCAACTCTTCCATGTGCATATTAAACTGCTGAATGCAGAAATGCACCACGCCGTGGTCCGTGACGGATTTACCAGTCACTCAGGCCAGATAAATGACTCCTCTCATTAAGTGGCATTACAGCGAAATTTTCTAGCTATGTAACTAAAACCAGACTTTACAATGTATGATGCCCGGTTACAGTAATTTAGTGAACATACCTGTTTAAGAGAAAGACAGAGGAAAGGTGGGCTGTTTGTATAGAAAGGAGCAACATCTGAGAAATCATTTCAGAAGGATGATTACAGCCATGATATGTGTGGAGGTGGAAAGAGGCGTAATGAAAGAAATTGACTTACATGGCCAGTTAGACTATATTTCGTATAATGGAGAAAAAGCTGAGTCAATGAACAATTTTGTATCACCGTTATTGTGAAATGATTACAGTCCCCTTTATCACAGCTGTACAATATGCTGACTGAACAGGAAAACATGCAGTACACACGGTGTAGTGATTTCTACCACTGTTTAAGTAAATGTCAGACTTGTTCCACGTATTCAGTGAATTTCTTAATGAAAATGTCAGCATAACACTGGCATTTTCCTCCTTCCATTTAATTCTTGCACTCCCCTTTCATCCACTAGCTGACCTTTGCATGCACTTGGTAGCTTGCCCAAGGTGCTGTCACACCTTCATTGCTCCTCTCTAATGATGGGCTTTCGCTGCCAGATTCAAACAAGGGTATTTGGTAAGGAATTGCAGGGCCCTGTTCCCAGTACAGTACAGTGATGAAAATTTGAAAGCTTCACTACTTTATGTGACTTTTCACTTCTTCTCTGAAAAGAATAATCAACAGTTGCTTACCAGAATTAACCTGTTCAAGTACTATCCTGTTACAGTATTCTAGGACTCAAGAGGAGTCACTAAAGAAACAACTATTGCACCAGCACCACAGAAACACTAAGAACTAGTGAATGAGTTGAATGAGTCAGACAGTTAATGGAGTATGTTCTCTCAGTACAAAAGCAAAGGGATGACACACAATTAGAGTGAGGGAAGTTTTACACAAGACAATGACAAATAGAAGTAACTTGCATTTTATAAAATAGGAACAATTATATAAAATCAGGCCACCTTTATAGTACCATGTTGCAGTGAAAAGACTTAATAATACTGTTGACCCAGTAGTTACACTGAAAGATCAACACTTCATCTGGATATATATTATTTCTAGTATAAATACAAATAGATAGTGATCCAAGTTGCTGAAATAAAAGAAAGATGAAAATCTTTTTTTAATACAAATCCTGATTGTGCACCATTTTTACTGCTGGTTTGAGGAGATTTGTCTCCATTGTACTGTGTTTAACAGTCCTTTGCATATGTTAGCCAGCCTCTGACCCCACAGCAGAGTTGGCAGGCAAGGGCAAAGCGTACAATAAATTCTGGAGTGACTTGAGGAGGGAAGTAGTAAAAGGTGAGAGAATACCCAGTAGCAGATGGTTCAAAAGGAGACTAAGTCCAAAGCTTCCTTCCCGAGCAATGCCATTTTGAGGTTTTGCTCTCTCTTTCCAGGGTCTCTGTACTCTCAAAGACTAACTTTCTGCCACAGAAGCTCCTGTTCTTGCCTTCTGAGCCTCTGGGAATGAACAGAATAGATGCAATTACCTTTTCTACATCATCCTCCCATTGCTTTATGATATTCTTTTACTTTGCCTGTGGGTTAAGAAAGGAATGGGCTAACTGCAAGAACAAATAGTTCCTGGCTAGTGGATTTCACAAGGTTCAACAAAAGCCAGACCCATCTGGGCTACACAAGTTCACTTAGCTTTGCTGATATTGTGCTATATCAATACACTGATTTATCCCTAACAAGCACCATTTACTGCATACAGAAACACAAGGAATTCCTGTCACAGGCATAAAGCAGTTAAACGATAACTGCTAGCAACAGTTAACTCTAAAAGAAAGGTGACCTATTTGGGGAAAGGAATGATCAGTTATTTAAATCCTTTTCTACATAGCATAACAAAACGTATCTCATAAAAACAACTAGGTTACGAATTTGACAGGTCTTCTGCTATGCCACAAGTCTCTTACTGCTAGTCAGGTCTCTACCTGTAATACCTATAGTCAGTTTTTCTCATGAAAACGTGGATCAAAAGAAGATGAAATGAGGCATACAGCAAGGTGTTGAACATAATAAGTAGGCTAAAGTAATTAAAGCTTTAGCTAAATATTTTTCACTTTTATCAGTTCACTGCATACTAAGAAAAATAACTTATAAAAGAAGGAAAAGTATTTCACATGCCATAGGAGAATGCTCATAGCCTGAAAAAGAGAAAGCAGAAAGGTCAGAAGTCTGCAAATGATTGCGGTGGGCTCCTCTCTGCCATGAGCACTGGCACTCAGGCACCTCAGCACTGGATCAGCATCTCTGAAGTTTGGAACGCCGACAACTTCTTTAACCAACTTTAGACACTTGTGATTGAGATTTTTGGCCATGCGCTCTATACAAAAGCATAATTGAATGACAAAGTTCTGCTGTAATAAATGACTCCTCGTAATGGTGAGTGCGAGAGAGCAGATTGCTTATTTCTAGGAGTGAAACATATAGTACTCTTTCAAGGATAATCTGATAATAGATCACAAGGATTTTCAATGCCACAAAAGACTAAGCAGAGCCTTGGGATTTCACTGAGAAGAGCGACGTAACTAACCTAACCTAATCTACTGATGAAGAATTAGAGATTCACTGCAAGCTGATATACTGTGTTATACAACCTTCTCTTGTCTCACCACATCTTAATGAACTGCAACATTTTCCATAATGGGCCATAAAGCCTGTGTTTTCCCCTCCAGCAAAAGCCAACAGCCTTTACTTTGTAGGAAAGAAATCTGCACAAGCGCTCTCAGACTACGAAAACAAACCACTTCTTTCACCTAAACAAAATCACTGCACTAATACAAATTTCCTATGTTCTACACAGGAAAACATTCCTTATCAAACTCTGCAATAGTGAGCATATGACCTGGAAAAGATGATCTGGCTGTAACACACCCTGCCAAACTATCAGTTTTACACTAACTGCTGTTTTGTTAGATAGTGTTTGTTTGTTTGTTTGTTTGGAGGGGAAGGCTAGGCTGTTGTGGTAGCGAATTTCACGGAGTGGAAGCTTTCTATATGAAATAGTGCCTCTCTTTATGTTGGCAAAACTGAGTTAACGGTTGATGGATTTGGGTCAATGATACTAGTTGTACCAAATACATTGATCTCTCTCTCTGGAGTGGTTAGCAGTGTATGAGAAACATACTCCACGACTTGCTTGTTTTCTTACACATATTGGCTACCGAGATAACCCTTGGCTAAAAAATATATGAGGAAAGGCAAAGGTGCACATCTTAGAATCACTGGAAAAAAAAATTTGAGCCAGCTTTCTAGATGCTCCAGAACAGGAAAATGTATGAACAATTGATAGAGATATGATTTTAAATAAGAGAACAAATAAGGAGAATAAAACCCTACTAGATATAGAGAAAAGCTGAATTCTTTTCACAAGTGCTATATCCATAGGAAGTTCTCAAAGGAAAAAAGCAGAACGAGTTGAACACACACTCTTTTTTCCTCTCCCTGCAGAGTCTGGGAACATCATTCCATAATGACCAGTGGAAAAGCAGAAAGCTCATATTATTATAAAACAATGAGTATCACCATACAGCCCTGGATGGCCTTTTTGGTTCGTCAGAACATGTGTTGTCATTTGATTAAATCTATATCCCATTTCATTCAAGAAAAAAAAGTTTGCTTCATACTTTCATCAAATTTTCTTTCATTTGCACATTTACCAGAAAGAGTCTATAACCTTAGATTGATGGATGAGCTTTTTAAAACTACGTACTTGGCATTGTCACCCATGTAAAGCATAACTGACAGAGTTTTTCAAGATCTAGCTGAGTATTATCAAACTTTTGTACAGGCAGACGGAAAGTTTTTAGTGTGATGTTACCCAGGAGGCTTCTGTAATAGTCACTCCCTCCTCTGCCCTGAAAAGTAAATAACTGCTGGGATTATATTTTTAATTCAGACTTGCTTCTTCCCATCTGTTTGTTATCCCGTGACATAGTTAATCAAGATTAGCTGTATGTGTTTTGTTACGGGAAAATGGAAAAAATAATTTTATCTATTTTTTTTTCTTTTTCATCCAGTTCAAGCTACAAATAGTTCAGTTTTACATTCTTCCCCTCTTTTTCTCCTCTTCCCTGATCCTGTATAACTTTACATGATTTTACAGACTCAGAGACAAGGTAGAATTCAAAGAGTTTTAATGACTAAGAAATTTTTGAAATAGCTGTTTCTACTGCAACACATTAATGAAGTTTGCCTATGTCTATGATTTTTTTTTCACTACACTAATTGTGAATCTAACTAACAGCTTGCTTTTTAATTTAAATAGCTCATTTGCTTTTGTAATGCTTAAAGCCCCAAATTTTCTTTTAAGATGTTCTTCTAGAATTACCTACCAGCAATCCTGTAAAGTTTCAACATAAAGATCATTACCATTTAAAGTAGATAACCTTAGGTAGTTAGAAGAAGTGATTTATGACATAAGTCAAGTAATTTTAGCAAAGATTAAGGAAAGAGAATTTTTGAAGTACTATAATTTTCATGAAAATTCCCCATGTTTGAAGGAGATATCGTAACGTGACTAAGATCTACTCTTCATACAATCTTCTCCACTTGCTTAAGAGGTTGCGCTTTATTCATTTATGATAATAGGCCACTTTATATAAAAAGTCTTATTATTCTGAGTGAGTAATTTCGAAGGAGAGCATTTCCAATGACCTTGCAAACCATGAGTTCAGAATTTGAGAATTAGAGAGGAAAATTTATTTGAAAATATTTCTTAACCAAAAGAAAAGTCTTAAGTACTACTTTTAGAACTTTCTTGATTACTAAATTCTCAGCTTCATGGCTAACTCTAAGCCCAGTCTCATTGACAACTCATGTGCTTAATGTTAAATTAGCACTGAAATGCTTTAAACCAGGATTTAAATATTTCATACAGATAGGATCAGAAGCACATATTCATCTTGGACAGGAAATCACATTATATTTACATACCTCCTTGTCTTTGAGTATGTGGTCTGAAGTTCAGAGCCTTAAAAATACCACATTGATTTCAAAGGGCACTGGATCGGGCATTAATTAATAACTCTAGCTGCAATATGCTATTTGAAAATATTTAATTGAGCTCTGAAAACTCCATGGGATACCAAAGCAATTTTTAGTCCAGTTTGACTAAATTCAATGGCAAAACTTTGTAACAGTGATGGAACAAGCCCTAAAAGAGCTGAAACTAGAAGACTTGATGGCATAACCCTTACTGCAAGAAAACTAAGCACCAGGGTGCACCCACATTGCCTCTGCAGAGACAATGCTTTCATTCCAGTCCTATGACTTACCCTGAACACAGTCAATGAATTTGCTGCCTTGAAAGCAAATAATGGCAATAAGCAACACTGGCACACGACTGCAAGTTTTCAAAGCTAATTGAATCAGCATATAAAAATGTTTTCCCTGTGTAATAAATTTCATTATAATCAACTTCTCTATGGCAGACACTTCCCTATGATATGCAAATTTCAATTATTTATTTAGGATATATTTAGCATTTCCATGTGACTCCATTTTCTATTTAAAAATTTGAGAGTTGTATTAAACGCCCAGCTCTCCTTTGGAAGCTGTTATTAGCAACAATGTATGCCAACATAATAATGAAGCTTTTCAAATATTTGGGCTACAAATACAATTTAGAAAAGGTGAAGAAAGGGTTTCGCTCAAAATTCATTTTAGGAGCTTCTTGGTCCAATCTATTGTGCCGACTTCTTTACAATATGGAACATGGAAAGAGATCAAGGTTTTTACAGATATTTTACCTATTTTTCCCCAACATGAGAGAATAAACTTCACGATGTAATTATCATATATTTCCATATTAAAGTTCAGTTCAGTCCCAATGAACTCACGCTGGATTTCCAAGTGTGAAGAAAATCTTACAGCAACATCTATTGAGGGAGAAATACAGACCACTGACAAAAATGTACTAGTGATCCACTGATGCTATGAATTTCTGTCTCAACCAGTGTTGGTAAACATTCTGGAGAATAGCGAGATGTGGTTTGGTGTTTTTGAAATCCTAGCACACACAAAAAATGACCTTGGGGGGGGGGGGGGGGGGGGGGGGTGGAAGTACTTTGCTTGAGAAAGTACTAAAATAATGACCTGAGTAGGGAAAATCCAAGCAGGCAGTATCTCTTGAAATTCATAAGTCTCCTGGTCTAAACATACCCCATCATTCTGCTCTGCTGGGGGCAAGGAGAAGGGGAAGCATCAGAAAACAGATATTGTCTAGTGGAACCCTTTCACAGTGTACTGAGTTTCTTATTGTTTTTTGTAAGACATGAAGAACATGGCAAAAAAAGTCATATATAAACCACATACTGAGATTAAAAGTTAAAGAGCTGTGCAGTTGTTTTTATTCCCTGAGTAGCAAATGCTTCCCCTAAATCATAGTTACTGTGAATATAGAACAGTAAGATGAGACCTGAACTTGTCCCATGGATAATTACTATTTGAATTTGTATTAAGCATCTTCTCTGTTGTGATTCTAATCGTGTAATCTGCCATAAGCACTAGGAACTAAAGCACTTCCATGATGATGGCCATCTCTCAGGATGGCAAAACCTAACCTGTGAATTTCTGTTCTTCTTCCTTTTTATTGTTTTTATGGAAAATTGTATAGAATAATACGTTACTTCAACACAGACTAGTCACTAACAATGATTTCCAAAGAAGCATTAACATTTAATAAATACTTCGTGCTTGTTTGTTTTTTGGGATTCACATCGAAAAGTTAAATTCATATGAAGGAAATAACTGAAATATATGTATCACAGGGTCAAAGAACTGCTCAGTAAAACATACAATATTGTCAGCAGGAAAACAAGGATTCATAATTAAAGTGTATTAAATTGTGTGTCTCATCAAAATGAGGCAGTTATCAGAGGGGTCAGGAATTAAAAAAACCTTATACACAAAGCTTGTATATATCGTCTGTTGGATAAAGCATCTCCAGGTATCAGAGGAAGTTTTGATAATAGACACTTAAATGATGAATCCTGAACTGTGATAGAAGAATACATCATAAAAAGATACTTGAAAGTCCCTAAATAAACCCTGGCTAAGACCTGTTTGATGCTAGATTCAAATATCAGTGTGTGAATGAACTAAGGTTGCACCCATCCCAGGTGAATTCCCATACCAGATATTTCTCCTCTTATCTTTCTGGCCCCCTGAATATTTATTTACTCTGGACAAACCAGAACAAATTCAAAAGGAGAGACAGAGGCAACGTAATGTAGAAAACCCATAGGACAAATACAGCAGATACATAGAGGATATAGATTTCAACCTCCCCTGATCCCACCTCTCTGTCTATGCTTCGTGTGACAAGTCTAGGTTAAATAGGTAATAGCAGAAAAGCAAAGACCCTGGTAAGAATATAAAACATGTTCTGAAGTTGCTTACATATATTCTTATCTTCAGCATTTCCTATTAACTGGGTGTAATTGCTCTGTGTTCTCTGGATCACATTCTGATGCACCTAACTCCTCCTTGTATAAGGGAACAAAGAAGAATTGTAGATTTTTGACATAATGATTGGTTTTGAGCATAGTAACTACAATGTTTAATGTCACACTGCTTAAATGCCTTTTGGATATGGGCCTGTGTGCGCCCCTTGGCAATACACATGCTATCAAACAGGAGCTGCACTTCAGCGGTAATCATTATGATGCTGAAACTCTTCTTTGAATCTAGCTCTAACAATCTACTTCCAGGAAAACAAAAATGTTCAAATCTAACTGCTATGGTCTATAAGTGCGGCAATTGGTATGTAGTGTTAGCAGGTACGTCTTTCTTAATGGGCAGAAGCTAAGAGGAACTTCTGATTGTTACTAAAAACATTCTGGCAACACTGGCTGGGCTCTTAACTCCTGTGAAAAGTCTCATAAACTATTTCTGAATACAATCCCTATATTCAATTTGGCAAAGACAACACCACACTCAGGATTATAGTTTAGGCTTGTAATATCTCTTTCCCTGCAGATGAAAGTGTTATCTGTGATTTTCACCTTTGTAGAGTAAGGAAAGTGATAGGTTACGTCTTACTGTGCGGCTTTGAGGTTTGCCTGCTCCCTCTCCAAACTACCAAAATAAAGTAAAAAGTGCTCTGGAAAGCATGACTCCTACGAAAGAGACATACTCTGACTTTAAGAGAGGAAAAAAGTCTGCATTAGGATGATAAATGACTGACTATAATTAATTAATCAATTAATTGTTTTTACAATAAAACCCAGTATTGGAAGTAGAGGCCTTAAAAGCATCGTGACCCATAGTTTTATCTGATAAATTATGCCCCATCAAAATCCACAGCCAGCAGTTATTTATTGCGCAAAGTTCCAAATTGGATCTTCTACTTCTGAATTAATTTGGATCCTAAGTATTTTGCATTTGTATTGCCACCCAAAACGGTTCTTGTAAAAATCACGTTTAAAAAAGGGATATAAAATATTTACAGTAGGAACATGCTTGACTTTCTATGATATTAAAAAAGCTTAGCGAAAGGGAACAATGCTCATCATCTAAATGTCTGGTCTCGAAAAATTACTCCTGGGGTAATTTTAGGATACTGCTCTCCCTGGATTCAATTTATGTTCTGCATCTACAATAAAGGGCAAATGTCTCTGCAGTTCCCTGCTGAAATCAGTGTTGGGCTTGTACTGACTTCTCAGTCTCACAGCTTGGAAGAAGGCCATTACAAAGAAGCACAGAAAAGGGAGATGAGCCACCGCAGAGAAAGTCAAGAGTGAAGATATACTTCAAATCAATTTTGGCATGAAGTTGAGCTCTTGTTATGTCTGGTAGGAATGGATTTTAACAGATAGGAGAGAAAAACCTTCGGGCTACTATTCGCCTAATCACACAGATTTGTTTTTTTAACTTTGCTGAAAAGACCAAACTGTTATAGATTTTAAAAAAATACTTATTTTAAGGGTGCTAAATGTCTAATAAAATCTCAGAAAAGCGGTTTTGTCTTGGAAAAAGACTTTATTTGCCCTATGAAACATGTTAAACAGATTTTTAAAGTGGGACTTTGTTACTCTGTTACATTGTCATGTTCTTATGTAAGCACTTTCCCAAAGATGATGGAGAAAGAGACAAAAGAAGTGTCAGTCTGATGAAGTATTAGAAAGAACTTTGAAATGGTATTTGAAAACATATCAAATAAAGGGCACAATTCAGTAAGGGGTCACAATTCAAACATTCAGTAGTATTGAAAAGACTACACAATTTTAAACCCCACTGAAATATGTATTTATAAGTGCTATCCTAATGCACAGAACACAAATTGAGGAATAAGATTTCAGAATAGCTGAAAAATCACGAGGATTGCTCATAACCACTCCAAGGATTTTCCACGACTAACTGAAATATAGGTCATAAGTCTCACAAAAATCCAGTTTCAAATACTTACCGCAAACCCCTCACTACAGTTACACACATCAGCATTTTCGAGTTCAGCTGGCAGCAGCAAACAGTTAAGAGTTAGGTACAGTTAGGAACAAGAGAAAGCGATGTTTGTGGCTACAAATTCTTGGATTATCACTCAACTATCCTGGTCTATAGTGTGGTTTTGAGCAGCTCCACGGTCAGTTATGTATTTGGGGTCTGTTATCATTTGGGTAAGCATGACCAGATACTATATTCCTACTACTATAGGAATATAACTACTATATTCCAAACATACACAAGTTCGTTTACACTGCATACCCTGCTGTATTGATTCCTACCTCTTTCCTGGGTTATTTCACTAACAACATGGTCACAAGAAATGTACACAAAGCCAACAAGCCTACAGACATTCAGACTTTATGCCCCCCCCCCCCCAAAAAAAAAAAAAGTCTTTATATATTTGAAAACTGTGTGTGGTTGGTTGTGGCTTAGGTACGTTGCCAAAAGAGTTTTCATCGAATTGCCACTTATTCACATTGCAACATTCTCAAATTCACTTCATCTATTTTTAGAGACAGATAATAAACATTTATGTGATCAAAATAAATAATACAGGACCACTGAAACATCTCAAAGGCTTTGCTGTTCAGAATGACATCAGCTCCTGCCAAGGAAGCACACTCGGCACTAGCCACACTTCAGCTTTCAGACATTTATTTTTGACATAATGAAAATGCCTTCCCTCCGAGTACATGGCCTCTCTTCCTCTCTTACGTCAGAGTCTACAAGCCATAGAGGGTAAAAGATGTATGAGCTTGTTCAGACTGAGGGAGCCAGCAACTTAGTGTATTTCTTTTTTGAGTATTTAATATCTCTCCTGACTGTGGTGGATTTAGTGCTCTTGAAAGTTAACACTGGAATATTTGGACTACCACTGTGTGAGGGACAGTGACTGCCAAGACAAGAGTCAGAATTTTTGCTTGTCCTACTTTTAAACACATCATTAAAGAGATAGGGTAAATATTTTTTTAAAGACTTCCACACATCAGGCAGTGCCACTGTGAATCACACATGGCTGCTTGCTAGACATGTCTCTGTAACCGCAGCTGCTCACGTTCTTTTGTGTATGCTTACAGCTTGCAGACTGGAAGTCCTAAAATGAAGAGGAAAGGAAAAAAAACGGATTACAGATGATCTGACTGGATTCAGCCTGAAGAATCTGAGGTGGCGGCTGCTTAAAGCTTCTGTAGGGGTTATCTAACTAAACCTGAGAGATTAATACATGACTATTCCTAGATAACCTATCACCAAAGGCATTAACTAGGAGTTTGTAACACAAGTAAAAGCATTCACCACTTCTACTTCAGCAGCCTTTAAAATTGCAGCCAAGCACCATTAGAGTGCATACTGACATCAGATCAGTCCTTTCTAAAGATCTATACAGAACTGCACTGTTTCCTGCAAATCAGCAGTTTTAGGCCAAATTCTATGAATCCCAGTGACCTTGTCTTTCATCAAATAAAATGTGAAGCACTGGTGAATTGAATGGAGACTTTAACCAAGCTGAATAATAGTTTAAGCATTCCATGCTGGGATATGCAAAAGAACAGGCTATTCTGTAAAAGTACAAGCAGCCATGTAGTAGATTAGATTGTCTGTACCAGCATCTCTGAAATTCAATCCTTTCTTATATCATTTCAAAGGCAGATGGACAATGTTTTGCCAAGTCTGCAATTCGGTGGTGATGGAATTGCCTCATGAATGTGATGGAAGTTAGATGACTACTTAGAATTTCATATATTTGTGAGAGAACAGAGGAAGAATTATCTGAGGTCTTCTAAACTGCAAGAAAAGAGAGGAAATTGGCTACATGTTGAAGCATCGGCAAAAGGACAAGCTGAATCTGTTTATAAGAATGCTGGCAAAAGATTAAGTGCCTTACAATTTCAAATCAAAGGCCTGCTGGTGGAGAAAAGCTGGAGAGAAAAAAGAGAAATCTGCAAATATAGTTATACTTTGCTTCTGATACAAGATAGGAAATAGGAACAGAGAAATTAAGAGGGAGAGGAACGTAAGGAATTGTTATACAGATAAGTATATCTGAGCTCAAACTTGAGAAAAGGTAGGAGATGCTGGGAAAAAAATAATAAACACGGTAAATACATCTGAAAGAATCACCTCACATATAAAGAAATTGTACAGACTATTTAGTTATCTGTGATAGCAAGGATATTTAAATAGCTGTTATATTCTGTTTTGAGGTGTTTGTTAGAATACATGCAGTGTAAGGTGTGCAAACTGCTCACGGTTCACTTTGCCAGAGTACACTTCAGTTGTTTTCTGTGTTATATTTAAAAGGGATGTTTTATAACTCATTTCCCTACACTTGTTTTTCCTTTATGTACAGTGTATATATGCAAAATATGGCAATATTGGTGGATAATGACATATAGCTAAAATGTACTCCTATCTATATAACAATACAAAAATATTGTTACTCATGATATGCTATACCAGGTACTTTTCTACAACAGAGACAGAAAAGGAAGGACATCCCCAGCCATCTCCTTGTTTGGAACATCAACATCCTTACAGTTACTAAACATTAATAAGAGAACACAATAATGGCAGGTCTATTCTGAAGGGATGAAGAGAAAAGCCTAAAGACTGTCCGTAAAAGGACTTAAACTTCTAAAATAGGCATGAGTTTGGATATCTGACTTCAACTATGTGGTCCAACTAGCTTCTGTTCATTGTCTCCCTGAACACAAAGGCTTTGCAAACACTGAGTGTCTGGTTTTGATCTGAAACTTTATTTCTACATTTACTTGTCCCAAATTTGCGCTGTTTAAACCCCAGCAGAATAAAGAAAATGGGCAGGACAGTGTTTAGGTCTTTAGGTTCTCATTCTAGTGTGTGCTCAGGGCATGTTCATACACCGGTTCATGGCATGCTTAACCCACTGACAATTCTCTTTAAAAGGCAGCCGTAGTGGTTTACTTGACACTTATCTTGTATAATAGCCTCATGCAGAAACACGTATGTTCAGATCCACCTGAGCCTAATTATAAGGACTTCAACCCCTGGCTTCCCTCTACAATGCCTCAGCCAGAAGACAAGGCAGTCTGGATCAGAGCAGTATAGATGAGCATGGGAAAGCCATGATTCAGTCTCTCCTGCAATACCTGGACCTGACTACTTTCATCTACCTCAGCAGGCAGAAAGATCGCCGTCTGGTGATTCGAGAAAGATCCGTGACATATTTTTTAGAACTTATTTCCGTTCTCTCCATTCGCTTTCATCGCAAACTTCTGTCTTTCCTCCCTGCTACTTACTTTCATTTTCCCTATCACTAAACTGGAGCAGTGACTTCAGATTTTGCTAGTGTCTGTTCTTATTCCGTCTTCTAATCTTTGCCTTACTTTCACACCCTCTCACGTCACAGCACAAACATGTTTGCCCCACCCCCTTGCCTCTTTCACTGCCATTTCTTCTCTCTCTTTAATCTCTTTACACTCAGAAACAGCACTCCGTATCCTGCCTTGAACTGTCAGCTCCCTTCAATACAGCTAAGTTCCTCTTGAAATCAGACTCCTTTTGGCTTCTCTGACTTTACACGACGATCATTTTTTCACTGTGTTTCTTCCACAGAACCCTCCAGATTTTATTGCAGCTCTTGGTGGGAACTCCAAAATACTTTGTATTTTGTCTCCTCCTCTCCTGCCTTTAAATTATCTCAGGGTACTCTTACCTGCAAATTCAAATTTAATTACTATCTTAAAGCAACTCACAGCCCTACCTCACCATCCCTGACACGTCGCCTCCTCGTCTCTTTGACATCTTCTTAAGAGTGATTAGCTATCAACTTTTCAAGTTCAACAAAATTAAAACAGGCATCTTGATACTCACTTGCAACATTTTTCCACTATTTTCTTAATCACTCGGGATAACTTTCTCATTCTATCACTCAATCAACAATCCAAAGATACAGTTTTTTTATTTGTACCTTTCACTAGCCTCTCTCAATCTGGGAGTCAGTTTTGCAAATTCTTCTACTTGGTACCTCCTAGGTATACTCTTCCTCTTCATCCTCACAACAAAACCTCTTTTTTCTAGCTCTGATCAACCAGCATTTCACTATCATATATATTTAGAAATACAAGACATATTCACTCTCCCCTCACTTATTCAAAATGCTGCTGCAAAGACTGCTCTTCTACTACAGAGTTTTGTCTATGTCACCCCTCTCTCTTCATTCTTCCACTACTAGGTCACTTTTTGTATGAAATACAATGTATTTGTCTTTATTTTTAATGCTCAATACATCATAGCCCCATCCTAGTAAGTTCCAGTAATTCAACAGCAGGAACTCCAAATGACTCCTCAGTTCAGTCTCCGTATTTTAACTGCTCTACCTCTCACATGATAGAGTGAAAATATCTCCCCATCCTTCTCCCCTCCATTCATAAAAAATTTCCCTTATTATGAAGCCTGAGAAAACTTTAAGATAGTGATGCTTGTAAAGCTCTATGACTACAGCATACCATGACTGTGCTTTTCTTGTGCTTTGTGCTTTTTTGCATCTGGTATCTCATTTTACTCTTAGATCAGTTGGGCAGGGATCTTCTTTGGTGCATTTATACAGCGCGCAGCCAACTGCGTAACCAGTACTATTGCCACATTTGTAATGCTGTTTAGGGATGTTCTCATGTGGGCCACCTGGTTGTAGCTCCTTGTTCATAACTAACTACAAGCCCTTGAGAGCGTGTCCAAGACCCAAGGCTGGTCCCGAGATGTTTCATGGGAAGGAGAGGGGGAAATAGTTGCAAAAGAGATAGAGACCTTCACAAAGAATATAGAGTCTGGAGAACTGACACAAGTTGTACAGGACAAAAATAGAGAAGTCAAGTGAAAAATCTTTTTCTTTCACAAAGAGAAAAACTGGCCTCACAGAAGGGCTTCTAGCAAGAAGTCACTTCCCTTCTTCCCTTTGCTCTTCTCCCTGTCCCAGCCTTGCAAACGTGAGTCGTTCTGAAAGCAGAGGTCACATTCATGCTCACAGGTTGAAAATGATGAAGAACCTTCTGTAGTACAGAATGACTTCTCCATTATAACCAGACAGCAAGGAGAGAGACGAGGAGTTAACAAACCTATTGCTGTTCTACACATATGTAGGTATGTAAATTAGTTTATCCTAAACTGATGGTCCTATCAATACTGTTACTGATACTGCAAGCAATTACAGAATCTGTCCAATTCTCTTCAGTGTAGATTTCTATGACTCTTTTCAGCCGGATTTACAAGATCAGTATTACCTCTTGGGTCGCTGTCCATTTTGAACTAAAAGCTTAAGGTATTTTTTAATATTCTTCATGAAACAGTGTTTGCAGTAAAATGGTACATAGAAAAATAGTAGGAATATCTCATGTAGAAAGCAAGCATGTTTATACTGAATTACCTGATTTCTGTCTTTTGCGATTCTGCATATTTAGCATCATTTTGTTTAGGATTAGTGACCAGCAGAAATGACTGATAAAGACAAATATACTTAATCCTATTTTATACTAAAGTCTGTATTGAATTATGTATTTTAAGTTACACTCATGAGAAATGCAGAGAAAGGCACGCTGAACTGGTCTTATATAGCAGTTAAAAGCCTTCTTCAAATGCTAATCATATATAATTAGTCTACTTCAACTAGTAATGAAACCACAAATTGCCCTCTCCAAGAAAAGAGAATATATTCCATGAGCTGATTAAAAGGGAACAGTGATCTTCAAATTGTGAAGCGAATGATTGATGTGAAGCAAAACTCTCTCACAATTTTGTTCTTTTAACTCTTTGATGAACTGATCAACAAAGGCAAGTTTCCCAAAAGTCTCAAAAGCATTATTACCAATTCACATAAAGAAAAGCACATCTGTGTTCATACGTTCACACTTTAAATACATCCTTACTTTAGTGTTATTTTATGCCATTTACTAAGCAGGTGTTATCTTCCCTCTTTTTCTCTCCGGGATTCAGATCTTAATTGGCTGCTTTCTAACGTGCAATAAAATCAAAAAGCAACTGAGTGGCTGGCAATTGGTTGTTAGGCGGTAGTCCCAAAAAAGCTTTGGGCAGGAATAAAGGCATCTTCTTGATTCAGTACAACCTCAATCGCTAAAGATTACACAATTTATGAGAAAATACCCAAGCTGAATTTTGATACAAGACTTTTTCCACTTACTCAGTGTCAGTATTCTAAATTGCCAAGAAGAGCCTTTACTGGAAGAGTGGTTTTGCTCAATCTTAATGTACGTGTTCCCCGGGCAATAGCGTACTTCATGCTCAAGCATATGCAAATAAACAGTATTGAATCAGCTATAATGAAATGGGGCAGGGACCAGGGAAAGAAAATTAGATAATTAATTCAGAAAGTAAGTTTCTGCTTTCTGCTGATATCCCAACCGGTGGATTACAGAAAATCAATGTTCTGTCCTTTATGTTCTGTTATTAGTTGTTCTGTTTTCAGATGTTTGGTGGGGTCTTGTATAACTGGGGTTTCGTTCACTGGTTTTAGTGGCATTTTTATTTTGTCAGGAGCGTGTGTGGGATATTAAGTGAAAATATACGGGACCATGTATCTGTTACATTTAAAAAAGTAGAGAAAATCCTCATTACTGACATGAGTGTGTAGGCGACTGCTGCAGGAGTGGTAAGGAATATACTAACAAAAAGATTGCTAATAGAAAAATGCAGACTTGACAAAATGAGACAAAATTCCTTCAACGACAAATCTGTCTCAACAAGAACAGCTGACCTAGGTAGAGTGCTTCTCTAATAAAATTAATGGAATTTAACAGAGGTTTCCAGTAGTTCATTTTAGCCTTACACTTCTTTCAGAAATTAAAGTCTGCATGTAGTTCTTCCCGTAAGGACCCTCGGCATGGTCTCTGAAGAAGGAGGTGGTATCTCCTTCCAGTCATCTGCCATGGGCATTGATTGCCCTTCATTTGGGGAGGCAGATGACGGCATAGAAGCATAGCTTGGAAGCTGATATAAACTGTAAATCATTCCAATATTATAATATCATTCGAAAAGATGTAGACGTATATAATTGTAATCACTCCCCTCTATACATAAATGGGGAAAAGGACATCTTCTTACATCACGTAAATA
Organism: Aptenodytes forsteri; assembly: GCF_000699145.1. Taxonomy (NCBI): domain Eukaryota; kingdom Metazoa; phylum Chordata; class Aves; order Sphenisciformes; family Spheniscidae; genus Aptenodytes; species Aptenodytes forsteri. The sequence continues at coordinate 713,793 of NW_008794447.1, read as the reverse complement.
TACAGCTATAGCACTGATTAATTTCCTGATTAAATCTATAGATAACTAGGTAAAATAATTAGGAATAGCTTCATAAATCATTAACCAAGTATCTAGAATTCAGACAGTAAACCATAGTTTCTCTAAGAAAATGGTTGGTTCCCCCGTTAGTCTGTTTCTTCCTTAACTATCAACTACATTAGTAATATTACAGTGAGCTCACAGCAATTCCATAAATGTTCTACCAGATCTGAAGAATGATCATTCTCCCATAAAACATCAGTGTAAGTATCTCTTTGATTTCACACACTTAACCCTTTGTCTCAGTTCAGCTGACAACCTGCTGGTTCTGGAAAAGTTATTTATTGTGCATAAGAACAACAAAAAATTTTTCAAAGGATTTGTCATTTGATTGCAAATGATCTCATGACCCTATTAAGATGTTTGGAACACTATGATCAGAACTAAATTGTATTTTTCTTTCTTTCTTTCTTTCAAGGTTTCCAGACACACTGCAACAATAAAATGTCAATAAAACATTGTGCACAACACATGTAAACTAGCTATATTGTAACGTACCCGTTTGTACTTTTTATACAGCATACTTTACAGAACCACTGTTTATTACGGGATTATTCAGGAGATTAGTCAGGGACAGCCTTTGGGTCAAGTGCCTTGGTTTTCTCACACAGAGTTAGTTTTAACTTCTACCCTAGACATTATATCTGACCCTTCTGAAGGAGGAAGTTTAAGAATTTATGCTATTAGGAAAACATGACAGTATGTGTTACTGTGTTACCTCCTCCACTTTTTGAAACACGACAATGAAAAGAAGAACTGAAGATATAAACTATTTAAAGAGAAAATCTATATTGTTCTAAGACTTGCCTTCTCTCTGGCCTCGTGATGTGGATATCGTTTTCTTTGGCAGAAAATGTAGTATTATCATCAGACTATTGATGGACTTTCAGAGTCATCAATATTACTAAACTGTGTTACCTCCTCCACTTTTTGAAACACGACAATGAAAAGAAGAACTGAAGATATAAACTATTTAAAGAGAAAATCTATATTGTTCTAAGACTTGCCTTCTCTCTGGCCTCGTGATGTGGATATCGTTTTCTTTGGCAGAAAATGTAGTATTATCATCAGACTATTGATGGACTTTCAGAGTCATCAATATTACTAATTCTGCAGACATGAAAAATAATTTCCCAGGAGGGATTCAATTTACCACTTATAATGCACAAAGGACTCTGAGGAGAAACAGGAAAAATCGCTTTGCAAAATAAAGGTTTATCATAAGAATTAAATATTGTCTTTAATGAAGGGGCTTTTCATATCATGAAAGCTCTCACAGCACCAGCTTCAGAATCCACATCTTGTTTTACAAAAAAATATACGGAAAGCAAACTGTGCGTATGTGAAATACTTAGCAGATATTAGCTTTGTAGTTCTGTGAACACCAGTCAGGAAAGAGACATAATCCAAAGAATTAGTGAAAACATACGGGTAAAATAGCAATCTGGTTGCCTGGGAACTCAATGAGAAACTCAGAATAGCTTTACAGCTGATCAAGGTTATATTCAGTAATTGATGGATACAAGGTGCTGCTCCAGCAAGAAATGAAGACGCATTTCAACCATATATAACATAACCAGTTGTTTAGGCGTTCCATAAGGATGTTCTCTTATGTTGGGAACATCCTTATGGAAAACTTTATGGATTCTTTTTGTGGCAAAACATCACAGAATACCATAATGCAGCTGGAAAATTTGTCTTGATATCTGAACCACAGAGAAGTAGACACCTAAGGAAATCATAAGAATGCAACACAATGCTGGATTTTTGTAGAGGGCAGAATTCATAACTGGAAAGACAATTATTATTTAATTGGGAATGATACCCTAAAAGTACAGCTAAGAGTAGTAGAGTGAAAAGAAAGTGAAAACATAGAGAAGACATTTTCTCTGATAATGAGTTCTTCTGGGTTATAGAAAAACCTTTGATGGAAGTCACACACTTAGAATTTAGACAAAGCACTATAAAATGCAATATAGGAAATACTGATGGACTGGCAGAACAGGAGCTGGAAGAGCTGTTAGGATTTCTCCTCTTCTTTTGTAACTCTTTACTCTTACCATTGACAGCATTAAGTATTTCTAATATTTTTGTCACCATTTCTATAGTAGTATAAAGTAAGTTAATTCCACGTTTTAAGTGAAGGAACTCTCAATTTCTATGGGAGCATCTTGCAATGAGCTAACATATAAAAAAGGTGGGAACTATCACCATTTAGTTAAGCATCTACATAAGAGCTATCTACGCAGTGTCCCTTTATACACAGTAGAAATAAGCACTCCTAGAGCACACTGCCAACAGCTTATTTATGAGCTAGCTCCTAAGAGGTCAACAGAACAGCTCGCAGACACTAAGTTGTACAAGCAAGTGTACAAATGATAAGGTTATTAGGATGTAATTAGACATTAGGATGTAATGAGGTTAAACGGACATCAAACGCTTAGTTCCTGGGGCGCGGGGGCAGGATGTTGTGGGTTTTTTGGAGAAGGGTGAATGGATGAAGCAGAACGCAGCGGCCAGCTCTCCTGAACTGAGAACCTGGTAGGATCCTTCTGCCTTCACACCAACGCACGCCATCGTTAGCAGCAACACAGATCTCCAGAGAAGTTCAGAGACTAGCGTCCTCCTTTCAAAAGATGCAGGAGCTGTCTTAAAGAACTGTGCTTCTCAGAAGAATGTACTTTGTACCTCCTATTCTCTTGTTAATAGTCTGTGATTTGGAGCATATTTCTGCTTGGGTATTTCCAGTTACTTCAAGAATCAAACTTCCTAATTTGTCTCCTACTTGTTTTTCAGCTATACCCAGCTGTGTAACAGACTAGCAAGCAGACTCCACCATAAAGGAACTGTCTGTTCTTTGCATAAACTGGGATTGATGATTCCTAATAAACCTGTGTTTTCAGTTGTACACATTCAGATTCAAAAATGTATAGCCAAGACTGCCGACTGTGATCCCATCACACAACAGTACGCTTGTGTTCTGCTACTATGACATTTTATGTAGTTATGTCTTCTTGTCACAAGAAAAAACGAAAATGTAAAGTAAGCAAATATAAGATACAGAGGTTTTACTCATTTTTTTGCAGCACTCAAAACTCAAATCATTCTGATTATACAGCAGTGAATGTAGGCATATTACAGAACACATGAGGACAAATACGGCCTAAAGTCAATCTTTGCAGCAGGTAGGGTCTTGATTTGCCCCTCAGACTTGAGGCTGCTGCAATCTATTCTGAAAGTTCTATATTCTTAGGATAGATTTTGTAGCTCCAGATTCACAAAGAATCAAGTTCTATTTCCCAGAATACTTTTTTCATACCTTTTCATCACATAAGGTAATTTTTCACCTGCTGTTTTTCTGTTTATTTAGATTATCAGGCATCAACAAAGGTCCTTTAAATAAATAAAGAAAGAAGGGTTTTTTTTAATATCTTTATGTAAATGTGTAATTTTAAAATGGGTTATATATTTATGGAAAACAACAGCTAACTCCTCTCTGCTACATATTTTAAGTCAATATTATTAAACTTAAGATGCAAAAGAAAGTCCAAGTTTACCATTGCAAACTGAAGGATTTTCTCATTGAAAAACTAAACTCATGGGCACTGTTCCAGATTGTCTAGGATCTCAAAATGACTCTTATATCATACCGTCTCTGAGCCACCAACGTAAGGAATGGGGCCAAGCGAAATAAGATAGGACATTCCCAAATCTGGATGACCTGCAACTCTCAGAAGAGAGGTCCAGCGCTATAGGCAACCAGATACAACTTAGGGTAGACTTCACGCAGCTCTAATTTCAGCCAGCAGTAGTGATCTGTCTGGACTCTGGCCAGCATCAGGCTTGAGGCAGTGAAAAGCTCTTTTTGTTCTCAGTCGCTTTTGTTTTTTTGCCAAAAAAAGCTTGCACACACTACCAGACCTGCTTTTCTATTTATATCCCTGTTTAGACATGTATCGGTAACTTTGCAGACCTTTCAGAGAACACATACTTCATGGCAGACACTTTGCCAATGCACAGACTGCAGGGAAGCAAAGCTCGTCAGCACTCCCCACAGCCCTGCTCCCTCAAACACACACACCGCGGGCCTTCCAGGTTAGGCAGCCGTCTTTCATTCCCATGAAAACTGAGTTGGAGAATGGATAAGGGGAAGCGACACATAGAGGCTGCATGCAGTGGAGTACATACTCAGACCCGGAAAGCAGGAATTGCTCATGTACTGCTGTTTAGATGTAGCAGCAGAAATCCTGCTTTGTAAAGTTACATGAACTATGAACACATTTTACCTTTGAAATACTACAGTTTACAGGGTTAGAAATAATAAAATAATAGCAAACCCAGCAGAAAGAACAGAGCTCGTGTTTAAAGTACAACTTTTCCTCTTCTAATGGGTAGAAATTTGTAATTTACTAACCCTGCAATGATAACGAGGATAACCTGACAAAGCAAAGTAAGCTCTCTGACTTTCCAGCTTAAGTCTTCTGCTTGCTCAGGTAAGTGAGCTGGTTTTCATTTTAAGTGAGTGTGTGACTCTATTCATAGGCCGCTCAGCACAAGAAGTTTGGTCTCCGGGAGTTCCTCAGCGACCAGGGTGTCAAGGGGGTCTCGGGGAGACTCATCCACGCAGCCCGGAGATAACCGGGGTCTGGGGCACACAAGGAGAATGGAAAGCAGCTACAAAGTGTCGGGGGACAGAGAGGCCCTTGCCAGGCCACTGGCAGCACCCATGGGTATGCGGGTCACGCTGCGCAGGCAGGCCGCAGGGGACTCTTGGCTCCTCCTCAGGTACCTTTTTGCTCATCTCTTTCTTGCATGGTGTCACTCACAGCACCGATTCCCCCAACAGCTTTGAGAGAGCTGATATGCTGGCAAGGCACAGTACTTCTTAAGGTGCTAAATGCTGCCTGGTCAGTCCGGCATTGCCTGGTCATGCAGGCTAATAATAATAGTTTGCTTTCTCAAGCTCCGCAACGTACTAATTCAGCCATACTGCATCCTTTTCTTAAAGCTGATTTGGTCTCTGGCAGCGTGGAAACACCCGAACACCACTTCAGTGCCTACAGTTGTAACTATTTATCTTTGATGCTCTCGGTGGAAAAGACCTGCATCTCTTTCCTCTCCAAACCCACCAGATTTTTAGGTAAGAAATAGCCTAAATGGAGCCACAAAATGCAACACTTAAAGACTAAAGGGTGGTGGGGTTTGGTTTTTCTTTTTTTGGGGGTGGGGGTGGGGTGTCAGGGCACCACAACACAGATGACAGACACAATTTCATCCTATGCCTGTACGGTATTATACAGGATAATCTGGCTTTTTGCACAGATATATTAGAATCACTCTAAAAAAAAAAATCACTGAATGGCTTGGTGTGCATACTACTTTCCCTGTATTTTAAAAAGAAAATCAGCCTGTAGTCTTATCTAGACAACATTTCTAAGATTTCCTTCTCACCATGTCCAAACAATCAACGTTCCTGTAATAATTAGTGCCTTGATATTAACTAAATCTCTAAGGTATCTTTTCATAGAGTTTTCATAGCATGGGCTGATTTATTTAATTGATGAGTAGCTTTGTATGTGCTTATTTTTAATCCTACCCATTTATCTTATGAATAATTGCTATGTCTGTAATTATTCCAAAGAAATAATACCAATATTTTTAATGATAATAATGAATGACACAGCTTTAGCAAGCTTTTTTTAATGTTTGTAAAACAATACTCTGATTTATCAGAATGAAATATTTGCTCAGTTAATACATAAAAGCATGATTTTTTTACTTGATCTCACGTCAATACGGTGAATCCAACAGGCTGAGTTTCTCTTTGAAATCCATGACCAGATTTTTTTTTTAATCACACTCTCATACTTTAAAATCTGCAGAATACTCTTGAAGATCTGTACGTTACTAGTTAAAGAATATGAAATACTACCAAAAAGAACCCCTGTAGCATTTTACCTGTTCTCTCATCTTCTCTATCCAACTGTTGTGTCATGTTGAGAATTTAAATTGGAAGGTCTTTGTGCCAGGGGAGGGTTTTTTTCCTATCTGGCAGAACGGCTTCATTGTCCATTGCTAAGGTTCCTTGTGCTAATGCACTACAAAGAATGGTTATTATTTAATGAATACCTGTCGTCTCCAGGATGGTTCACTGGGGTTATCATTCTCAGTTACATTTTCTAAGCTTATATTAAAAATTACAGGAATAACTATCCCCTTGTTCACTAAAGAGAACAGAAGATTTTACCACTTAAGCAAAGAGCGTGCATAAATACCACCCGTAGTTGCAGTCTCAAGAGTTCTTAAAAATAGCAGAGAATCCATCTCTGGATGCCTGGCCCTGAATCTTGGTCTGTGATCCAAAATTCGTTTTTAGGCCCTTAAATAGGCAGAGGAGTTTATAAAAGCCTTCATTATCTAGTCACGTCACACAAGTCACTGGCTGCCAGTGGAATCCATCAGCCCCATGTCATTGGAGACAAGTCATTTCTCTTTTGCCAAGTTCACAGACTACAGAGGCTATTATTTTGATAATAGGCCTTCAGGTGTTTCTATTTTGACATCTGAAGCTTTTCAGAAGACTTCTGAAGGCTTTCAGGAAATATTCAAACCATTCGATCTTAAATATTGCCTGTCATTCTCCCCATCTTTTCTCTTTTCTTTCGATTCTTACAGAAAAATTTAGAATGAGATTTGCATTTTCAAGTTCTTTTTGACAAGTGACTTATTGAGACTGTAAACCATTATTTTAATCAGTTAATTTTTGACCAGTCTAATCAGATATTTACAGTATTTTAGCTTATGAAATGAAACACTTTTTACATTCAATGCCTCTCAGAAAATACCAAGAAAAAAAAAAGTTTATGAATGTCAACAAACTTTTTGAAAACTTTTTCCAAGTTTTTAATTCATCTGCTTCACTATCCACATCCTCCTTCCCAGATCACTGTAAACAGTTTGTGGATCATTAAGGAAATCGTTAACCCTGCAGCTGATATCTCTTTCATTAATCTCATAACAGAGGCTTTTCTGAACAAGCAGTACACTTTATATCAGTTTTGCTTAAAAAAGTAAACAAGGATGGAGAACATTTATTGTTAGAATTTTATCTCTCTCTTGCATGCATGCGATGTACAACAAACTTTGAGCAAGAACTGAGGTCTTCTGAATATCACTGTGCACTGAAAACTAATAAAACCAGTATGAAAGTTCTTTCAGCCTATCGAAAAGCATTAAGCAAATACTTCATTGTGAAAAAGCACTGTAAATTTTGCCTCAAATTTTCAAAGACCTTGAACATTTGGGAGCTTTACTTTCTTGGTTTCTGTTGTCTTGCTTTTCTTGTGTACATCTACATAAGCAGAGAACACAAAGTGTGTTTGGCTTAAGCGGAATGGCAACTTTAAGTAAGTTATTTCAGTTTAAACATGATGAGATTTCAGATTATCGTCTCTATTAAATTAAATACCACCTAAGTTTTGCTTACTCTAAGCTTTGTATCTAACTGCACCTTCCCACGAAAGCTCTCAGGTGGAAATACAACTGTGTTATTTTCTAGGTTATAAGAACTTCTTCCTGCCTCTCCTATTAAAAGAGAAAAAGACTGAAAAGCCATAACTGTTCATCAAACTCATTGTGCTGATAATCCCCTAAATTCCAATTTCAGTGTAATTTTTATTGGTTGAAAAACTTACTCAAGTTCTACTCATGGATTATGTATTTAAGAACCAAGGACAGACAGTATCTTATGATCCATAATTACAAATCAAGTCTTATAGAAGAGACTCTTCCTGTATCATTCTGGTATTCTCTCAGCAATGTAGTTTTGTGCAAGTTTTGTATCTCTAATACTAGTTTTTAATATCCTTGGGGACTGCATATTGTTAATCAAAAATAATTCAAAACATTCTCACAACAAACTCACGTTGACACTGCTGCGGCACCATCCCCATAGATACACTGCCATGGTTTCATTAGGCTAATGAGTGTCCTTATAATTGTTATGATAAAGGCTATATCCTCTTAACCTCAAGTGTTTGCACCAATTTCTAACATGGCAGGTCTACGAAATTGAATATTGCACCTAGACACAGCACCCCATACACACAAGCAAAAGGTGGTAAAAAGGTGGAGAAAAGTAACAGTCCTGCAGCCCTACAGCCTGCTAAGCACTGGAATTGCTGGAAGAATGATTTTCTGAACGTAACCCCACTTAGCCACTTAGTCAAGTATGAAGTTGGAATCACAATGCTCTTTAGTCAGTCGGTCACAAGAGATCCCTGTTCTGCATTATCCCCTGAAGGAGCATCCCAGTCTCTGCAGGCTACATAAAAAGCCTGAAAAAGACAAAGTTCCTAACATAGGTATTTAAGCTCAAACCTAGAATAAGGTACCGCGAGTGCTCTGACAAAATGGGAAAATGGAAAGCTCCAGAATCTTACAGTGTTAGAGTGGGAGCTCTACATGCTGGGCATCTCAACAGGTAAGAAGTAGTTCAGAAGAGATCAGCTAGAAGGTCAGATGATGGAGGCATCTACTTCAAACATGTCAGATTTCACACAACAGTCTCTACTGCTTAGAGTTAGTCTGCCTCCTTTCTCCAGGGAGTTGAAAATATAACTCTGTAGAAATCTAGATGCCCAACTCCTGTACTATTCAAACAAGGAGTAAACACAGCAGCCCCTGCTCAAAATCAATTACAGTAGCTTGACGATTAACTAAAAAATCTGAATGTGTATTTCCATTATTTTTATATGCGATTTATTTTAGAATCCTAGAGCCTTTGGATACGTGGAGAGAAAATGAATGCAAGTTTGATGTTATTTTCATATTCTTATTTTATCATAATGATTGAAGGCATTTATGACTGCTTCAAACTAGAAAGCAGATCTCAAACTTCCAAACCTATGAAAAGCAACTAAAATGTGTCTGATTGAATGTTAGACACAAATCTGTTACTTTTTTAAAAAAGCTTTGAATATTAATGAACACTTTCTAAAAAATTGTTTAAAACCTTATGAAATGGTAACTCTAATCACAACATTAACAAATTTGTTTGAGTTCCCCGTAACGGTAAGAAAGTAGTAATTCTACCAAAGGATTTAGGATACTTTTAAAAGAGAAGAAACAGAAACACTCTTCTACCCTGAAAGTAAAGCTACTCTGATGTCACTCAGGATCAATCCACGTATTCTTAGATAACAAAATACCAGCCAAGCAGGAGATTTGCATCTTCATTTCAAGATTTCTCACACATGAACTTCTTTCCGCCTTATCAATGCAGCTACCAAAAGGCTCAGCAAACGCAGCCGGAGTGGAGTCTCTCACTGTAGTTCTGACTGAAAACTTAATTGTTCGTGTCCATGTCTAGCAGCAAGTCATGCCTGCAGACTCGTGATAAATTTAACTGCAGAACAAGAAAAAACTAGGGGATATATGCAAATAAAATATTAACCTACATCTGTAAGAGTTTATGTGCCAAGTTTTATTACACGTATTATGCACATAACTTAATTTCATTTATACTTTAAATCAAATGGCCTGATCAAAAGGAGAAATACTCTACCTGCACTTCAAGCATTACGGGTCAGTTTAAACATGCTTAATGTTACCGTGTCCTTAGCAAATTTATTTCTGTCATTTAGATCAAAGGCACGTATTTGCAGCATTTTCCACGCCTGCTCTATAGATACAGATACGTTACTTTCATAAGAACCTGGTACTAATGCTATTGTAATTGCTCAGAAAATACTAAAATCACAGAATTTAATTCTGTGAAAGATCCTCTTTAATAAAATATTGCTGTTTTTTCTTATGACTGTGTCATTATTTATTCTTTTCATGCAGTTCATTTCAGAAGTTTCAAAGTGTTTGACAACAACAAAAAAATCAATTAAAAGCCCAAAGACAACACTGCAGTAACATGAAAAGAAATATAATAAAATTAAATGCAAAGTTCTAAATTATTCAAATTAAAAGTTTTATAGGTGTCCACAGTAATAAAAAATAATAAAAAGCCTTCAAAGGAAGAAAAAATGCAACAGAGGCTTTGAAGACTGATATTTGTTTTAATATCTGTAATTAGTTTAATAATTTGGCAATACTTTTGCCTCACAGGATAATGGCAGTTGTCTATAGAAATTACATATGCAGTTGCTCAAAACTCCATTTTTTCTTTTAACTTTCTGTGCACCATTTTACAGATCCTTCATGCTGTACCTACTGAACACAGAAATATTTTGTGCTTTTATGATAACTTTGATCTATAAATCTCAAAGTAACTTGAACAATCATAACATTCTGCAAAATGAAAATTATTTTTACTTTATAACTGGGGAAACTGAAGCACAAGGTTCCCATCTTCAAACATTTCACATGTTCCTGAATAAAAATTACAGTGGCCAAAAATGCAGAGGTGACAAACACCCAGAGTTTGCAGTGCTGTATGCATGTATGAGTCACAAAGCCTCACCGTGTCAGCAGCATCGGTCCAGCTGCACTTACTTTGGTTCCAAGGTATGAACCTGAAGTTCTCCACTTTCGCTGCCTGAGCGTATAAAAGTTGGGCCGCATGATTTATTCCCTGATAACATATTAGGGCACGGTATCTAGAAACCCATATTATGGAGAATTCTTCTACCTCATTTGATGTCCTTTATTGCAATACAAGCTGAGAATCTCACAGATGGTTTATTTGCCATCATTACCTCTCGTGACAGCATCCCCGTTTTACAGAGTGAGGACTTAAGAACAATGGAATTAAGGGCTGAATGTAGGACTTATCTAAATTCACCTGGAGCAAGATGATGCACTACCCCAGAGACAATGGAGGAATTAGCATAATGAGGCAAACATGCTTCAGAATCATAACTTCCCCTCCAATGCCTCTTTGCAATGCTTCCTTTGCTCTGTTGAGTACTAAAACCATCTCAGGGCTGCTGACGAGTGGGTGATAAAGGAAAAGAATAAAATGCTGTCACAAATGTTGCCCGTTCCCTTTACACTCTCCACACACATGATCTGGGGTACAGAAAAATAGAAACTGCCGTGCTGGGTTAGACTGAAATGGCTAAATCCTGCCTCCAACTGCAGCCACTAGCTGATGCTTAGGGGACATGGGGGAAACAAGGTAAGGACAGACTGATCCTTCTCAGCAAACATCACTGCTTCTGGCAGTCAGAAGGTTAAGGATTTCCTGAACTGCCTATCCGCCATGAAGTATCCATTCATCTGGCACCAAGTTCCACAATTTAATTATGAATTTTATGAAAAAATATTTCCTTTTTCTTGTTTTAGATCTGCTCCTTGAAAACAGACACGTGGGTTCTCTTCTTTCCTAAGTAAATTGTTGTTCACGGACACCTTTGTAATGACGTTTTTATTGATCTCTCTGTGATCCCTCTATTTCTTGTATCCTTTGTGTCCTCTGTTTCTCAAAACAGGCACATCCTCATCTATTTGGTAACATCCATCTCTAGTAAAAGCTCCCATTATTCATAAACCTCTGCCTCACCTTTAATCCAGTCATTAATCACCACAACTGATAATTACTATGATTAAGAAACAGTGACACTTGAGTGAAAACATTTCCTCTCATTTCATAATAGCTTAGTTTCCTAAAGGATCTTTCAACGAGGGACACTGTCAGAAATCCTAGTTCACCAGCGCTATAGCTATTCCAGTAAACTGAGGTGCCAAAGAACATTCCCACTCACAAGAATGTCTCTCTCTGCAATTTATTAAACCACCAAAATCGCCCTTGCCACACCTTTGGCGCAGGCGAGCTGGCACTCTCTGGACAGTACCATCTGTGACGCAGTGCGTTAGGTTAAGACTGTTCCCCACGGGCAGTTTGGACGCAGCCCTCCACCTTTGGATGCTAGGAGTATTTAACAGTATGGCCAGATGCTGCCTGGTGGCCCCAGGGCCGGTGAACATGCCCTGGCACTGCTCGGTGCGCTAGCGTAGAAAAAGCCCAAATCAGCGAGGTTATCCAAAGTAGAGCACAAGGCATGATTTACCTTTCATGCCCACTCCCACTTATCGGAAGTGGTTATATATGATCAGCATATCCCCACACAAACAAACCCCCAGATTTTGGATGTTCTTGAAGGTACGGGGGCTCCTACATGCTTCTGTGGCCATCTACGCCAAGCACATGCTATTCATAAATGTTTAACATAAAGAGAGTGAACCACAAAGTGAGAGCAGTATTCCTACATCTCAGTCCACTGCCAGAATCGTATTTTCCTCTGTTTTGTGCTTAAGGCACTGTACAAATTTTCAGTCACAGTTGGTTTTTATTTAAATTAAAACAATTAAACTATTTAATCATAGTTTAGAAGCTCTACTGGTAGGATGCTTATTCCTGTAACAAACTGTATCTTATTTTTTTATTTTAAATTATTATAAAATAATGTCTTAATTTGTGTCTTTTGTTCCAGGAAAGAGGTCATCAGAGATAAGCTCTTTCTTCTACTTTGAACATTAAAACTTTAAAAAAACCCAACCCTTTCCTACGTGTTGTCTTTCCAGGCAACCCTTCATTGAAGACGTGGTTTAGCATGGCATACTTCCTCACTCTTCCTTGCTTAGTTGTTAAGACTACCTCACTGATTATCCAGGTTTTCAGTTGTTTCCTTGAAGTCACACAGTATCTCATACAGTTGAATTGAACTGAGAGCCTATCGAATAATGAACTCTCATCTGACATTGTGATTCTTCTGATCAAACATAATTATAACTTTGCCAAGTTCTATTTAGGAAACCTAATCACCTTCTTACGGAAACACAGGCTTTTATGCAATTTTTATGTATTAGTGTGAACTTTACTCCTATTACATGTTCACACTTTCCTTTGTGTTTCTTCCATGCCTGTTGGTTTTTGTAGGGTTTGACTGCTACACTGCTCCAGCTAGTTCAACAAGCACCAATTCTGCGCTGCAGAAAGATGACTTGTTCAATTTAACTTCAGGTGAGATTCATCTCACTAAGTTTGGATAGCTGCAACATAGTCACTTGAGTCTGCATTGCTAGATCCCTGCTACAGTTGGTGGAGAGCAAAAGGCATTTCACAGGACAATATACTTCAGTCTAGTGAAATCACAAGAACCAGCTGAGATCCAGACTTTTAAACTGCAGTCATCTAAAATTAGCTGAGATAATCTGTTTCACTTACCTTTTTTTTAATACCACCTTCCTCGTAAGTACATGAGGAGAGCTAATTCTTTGATTGTCGTGAGAAACAATAGAGGAGCAGCACGTGAGAGAGCAATGTGGTGTATTTTCCCAAGTGATTAGCAGTCGAAGAGGGCCAACCTGCAAGTGTGAATCGTATTCAATTACCATTAGAGTAGAAAACAAGGGGATGATTTTTCACAGCGGTTTAGTGTGTAATTCTGTCTTCTTCAATGATTTCTCCAGAACATACTATACACCCAATGAAAATCTTCCAGGGACTTAATGTATAGCGTGGTCTAAAGCATAAAATTCTCCTCTCTGATGAGTTACGATCAAATACATTGTCAGCCTAAGACAGAGTGAATTTGAACCAGCAGTGTGTTTACTTGAGCCATGAAGAAAGAAATGGTAATAAGAGATAGTGAGGTTTACTGTGTGCCCTGGTTCACTATGTTCACATTCAACAAATCACTTCCCTGTTCTGTGACTCAATTTACCCTTGTGTAGACTGAGTATTCATATTTTCTGAAAAAGCAGCTGTGAAGTTTTACAGCTCAGAATTACACTTTGCTTTCAAATACACATGAACTTCTGTTTGTTTCACATCTGGAACTGAAATCAGAGTTCAGCCCTTGAGGTCCATGTAAATAATTTGAGACTCTCAGCTGAAAAGGGCTAGGAAAGTGTGCATTAATATTTAAACTTGCTTTGCATGGCATTTTCTGGGACATGTTTTCTAATCATCAACATCCGAACATGCCACATTTCCTCTTTAGCAAGGTTTTACTGTGGCATTATCTTGATTGATGTGGATAACAGCATTGCTGTGAAGAGCGGTTTTCTATGCAGGCACTCCAGTTCCTGTTAACAACTGTAAAGATTAGGGGTTTATACAACAGGTATTCACAGACTTTTCCTGTTATTAACCATTTAGGTCAGTATTTTGCTTTGTATTTTATGCATGAAGGCTTTATGATTAAATATTCAAAATGATTCTGCATTCTTTTTGTTTGATTTATTGTTGGACAAGCTTACTTACGTCTTTGTTCACCTTTTCATATTTGAGGAATTAAAAGTCTGCAGGCTCAAGGAAGGTGAATACATTATATCATACATTAAGGATGAATGTAAAATGCATTTCCACATTATTTTGTGCGACTACAAATCTTATCAGTAAAGTCATCAACTGCATTAAAATCACTTGTAAAATGACATGCCACATCTTGGATATAACCCTCATCAGGGTCACAACAAGACATTCACAGCTGAATGTACTGTTCTCTGTTCAATGCTGTGAACAGCACTGTGTGAGAGAAGGAAAGGTAAGTGCCACTCAAATAAATGATTACATATAATTCAAAGATTTAAATCATCTTCTATCTTGAGTCCCAATATATAACATTCCTTTCTCACCCGTCTTCCCTCAAAACCTCTGTTAAGGTTTTAATGTTTATTTTTGTCGAAGGGCTCAGAAACCTTTTACATACTTGTCTTGAAGAAAATCTATGCCACGTCTATTCCCTACTGCCTAGGCATTTGAAAGTTAAAGGTATGCAGATATTTTTCTTAATGATGATAGAAATATCAGAGGGTTAAAATGAAAAAAAATTAGACCCATAACTTTAGACTGAAATATGTGTGTTCACTTGACTTTGAAGCCTGTAGCTTCCAAAAAAATTGGTGTTTGCATGATAAAAGGAATGAATGTTCAAATGAGAAATTTTACATGTAAATAGGTTTCTTACAAATCACATATGTATATAGCTTAAAAAGCACCCCAGAATCTTTATGGCTGTAAAATGTCTTAAAAAGCACCCCAGAATCAGTATGGCTGTAAAATGTTTAGTTGTTGACCTCACTTCATTCTTCCTAAGGAGAAACAGATGGCTGTAATTGAAATTATATGTGATTTTAAAGTTGTGCCTAATTTATGGATTTAGATACAGCTCTTCATTATTACACAATAAAAAAGATTTCTTTCTTCCCTTCCTTCTTTCTTTTCATTTTTTATTTTGATTTATATATTTATTTTTTAAGTCTGGCCACCGCTATAGTCAAGGCAGTAATTTTGGCACAGATCTTTGCTCTGGGATACGTCTACACGGTGTGTTCGGCCCAAACACAGGCTGATGACATCATCCACTATCTGGACAACTAATGACCCCCAAAATCTACACTACTCTCCCCTCTCTCGTCTTTGGATACTGCAACCCGGTAAAGATCTCTGTCTCTGCCCAGTGCCAGCCAGCGTGCGCAAACTTGAGCTCTGCTGTGAGCCGGGTCTGGGCCAAGCCCCCCGGCGACTTTGGCAAAAGCCCAGCGAGAGCTGGTACCGCTGTCATCCAGCTCTCAGCCCTCCTCCTCTGCTGCACCCCTTGTCTGAGGGAAGCAGAACTTCTTGTCCTTCACCCGAAGGCACAGTAGGGCACCACACTCATGTTCACGAACACAGGAATATTTTAAAACAACTAGAAATCACTGATGATTTAATGCAGTGAAGAGACAGTCCCAAAGACATGAAGTAATAAATAACTTGAATACAAGGGAGTTAGAAGCTCTTCTAAGAAAATAATATGCATTCAAGAGCTAGGGTGCAAAATCTGAAGAAGGAGAAGTAGCAACAGTTCCGTGAGGCAAGATGGTGGCATTTTTAATTTTTTTCATTTTTATAAAATAAAAGGTATGGCATCAGAAGCTAGCACTCTTTGATGGCATCACACCATGACTCAAGGGGAGTAAGATCTGGCTGAACTCAGCTGCTATGACTGCCTTACTATCTCATTTGAAAGTACCGGGGCGGGAGGGTTCCCCTAATACTTCTGTAATTCTGGCTAGCATATTATTTCAGAAACATCTCTCCTTTACGTCAAAACAGGGAAATGTTCTCTGCTGATGCAGAACCATTACAATGTGCCCAGTTTTAAAGCAAATCATTTTATTTTGTTTGGCAATTAATTGAAAATAAGTTTTCTTTCACAATTTAAAGAACAATTCAATAAAATACGATCAGCACAATTCTTTTTAGATTCAGGTGATAAAATTCCTTTTAATGCCGTGTGACAAAAACACTTTCCCAGGGGATTAAATCTCCCCTGTCCCATTAACATTAACCTAAACTCTATAGGATAAGTAATCTCAACAGCAAAGCCCGGCTTGGCAATATTACACAATCTTTTCCGGAACACTTCCCTGTACCCTACTGAGCTCACACCACGGCAAGTCTCAGGATCTACTTTATAAGACGAGGTTAAACCTTCAGAAATCTTAATTAGTCTACTGAGCATTTGCAAATAGATACATACACAAAGACCAAAAAAAAGAAGGCCTACCAAGTATGGGAGGAAATACAGTTAGCGGAATAAAGTACATTTCTCAAAAATTGGAGACAAAATTGGAAGTAACAACATATATTTGAACATTTAAGGTAATTTTTAGATAACTCTATTCATAACGGGGAATCACTGAGATTTTGCATGACTCTGAGATAGACAGTATGCTTTAAAAATGATTATGTTTACAAAAAGTCAATCAGCTTTCTTCTACTTTCCTGCTCAGAGAATGACAAAAATTTAACCCATGTGCTCCTAAACACACATTATTGGGGTACAATCAAGAGCTGCCTGAAGTGCTGTTCTCAAATGAATTCCTAAGCTCCTCCTCCCTCTGATCCTTCTGTAAGGCAGGAAAAGGAGTTGGGACTAACAGGGCCAAACCAACTCAAAGAGGAAGCCCTTAAAATCTTCAAACTGTTTTGAGCCACTGTTGTGGTTTAACCCGGCAGGCAGCTGAACACCACACAGCCGTTCGCTCACTCCTCCCCCCCAGTGGGATGGGGAGAGAATCAGGGGGAAAAAAAGAGTAAAATTTGTGGGTTGAGATAAAGACAGTTTAATAGGACAGAAAAGGAAAGGATAATAATAATAGTAGTAATAATAATAATAAACAACAAAATAAGTGATAGTGATGCACAATGCAATTTCTCACCACCCGCCGACTGATGCCCAGCCAGTTCTCGAGCAGCGGTCGCCACCCCCCAGCCAACTCCCCCCAGTTTCTATACTGAGCATGATGTCACATGGTATGGAATGTCCCTTGGGCCAGTTGGGGTCAGCTGTCCTGGCTGTGCCCCCTCCCAGCTTCTTGCTGGCAGGGCATGGGAAGCTGAAAAGTCCTTGACTGGTGTAAGCACTACTTAGCAACAACTAAAACATCGGTGTGTTATCAACGTTATTCTCATCCTAAATCCAAAACCCAGCACTATGCCAGCTACTAGGAAGAAAACTAACTCTACCCCAGCTGAAACCAGGACAGCCATTTTTCATCCGATGCAAGCGGATAGAACCACTCCAGGGCACCATGCAAAAAACTAAAGCCTGGCGCCCCAGGCTCACACAATGAAGCACTACCTCTGTCGTGAGGAGCTGAACATTCACAGCGATGCTTTTCTCTACACCACTGCCTTTCAAGGTCAAAAATTGTTTATGCAACTTCCAAAAAAACACGACCAGATAAATTACTTAGGATGTTATCATTAGATTTCTTCAGCAAGTGTAAGCAAGTGGCTTGTGGCTTCAGGTGAGAGGCCACCCACTTGAAAAGGCTGGGAAAATTATGCTAGAACAGAAGCACAAGATTTAAATTAACTGTCACACAAAGGAAAACTGTCCAAATTGAGTGAAATGTTCATGTTAAACAGCACAGTTCAGAAGCTATTTAAAAAAGTAAAATTGATTTTATTTTCTGGATTTTAAGAATTTAGTTTTAAAATCACTTCTTTTCTAGTACTGAGTTTAAGCACTTCTCTGCACTCATGTTTTTAAACATATCCTACATTGAATACTGCATTCAAACTAAAAATAATATAGCAAGGTGTTAAAAATTTTCCGGTGGCCTCTTTGGAGGAACCGAATGGAATGGTTTTCCTTCAAGTTCCTTCTGCCACTGATAAACTGACAGCCTCTCCTTTTGAGAATCCCTCTCACAATTTTTCAGGCGCTCCTATCATCTGGCATGGTAAATACCTACCTTACTGAAATCATGGCAGTTTGTCCATTGACTTCAACGCATTGCAGCAGACCACTTGCCAGGTAACATGTTGCACTGACTTATCTCAGCAAAGGAATGGATAAAAGATTAATACCTCTATATGACCAATTATATCATTGTCTTTAGTTATCGAGTTTAGTTTCAAGAATATATTCAGGAGCTAATTCTCACAAATTTTTACAAGGATATTACTTTAAGAGACGTAGTGCGTCCACTTACTGCATTTAAAAGGGAAAATAGCTTCCGGATGCATAAACGCAGTACAGAATTCTGCAAAAATCATAATTTCAGCATGCTAAACTTACAATAATGCAAAATAATGTCATTTTCATGATCAAAAAAAGTTTCACCATGCATTTCAAATGTATGTTACATTGTTACTCTTAGACTGGAACCTACATTTATTTTCTTAGGAAAATCAAGGCAAGTCCACAAAACGTTTTACATTTTTGGTCAAACAGCAATGCTATTCACATACATCCCCTAATTAATGGAGACCTATAAGGTTTTCTCTTTTAAAATGCAACAGGTTTATAGTACCACTATAAACCTGCAAATAGCAGTAAGCATCTGAGATTGTGAGATACAGAATAGTTGATAATGTATGAGGAGACTCATATGACAGCAAAAGTAAACATGTTTCATTCATAACAGCAGTGGCTGAATCATACGATGTGATATTTCCCCAAGCTCCGATCATTTCCTCTGGGTTGCCTTAATGCTTGAGCAGATTTCTATGAGAATTACAGAAAGAAATGCCAAGCGTCCACTGGTTCTGTCTATGACCCTTTTCTTTTTCTCCAGGTTTTGATGTCCCTTCTGGAAGGATCCTAACTACATCATACTCCCCACTGTAGGGCACACAGAAATAAGGTGAAATGTGACAGGAAAGATGCCTACATCTTCACCCATGTGAAGCAGTGCTCTCACTTCAGCCTGGTAAGAACTCTCCTGCTTGACTGCACACTTATGTCTTTGCACACTAGATTTTGGAATAAAAGGTAAAACCTATCTTCTAGGTTTGGATTAATTATTTTCAAAGTAAATACTTCTTCCTCCGAAAATAGCTGTGGAGCAATCACACTGAGTAACTTCCACCAAATAATAAAAAAGAAACAAAGGCTCCAATCATGCCAACAACCAGTTCATAGAATCATTTAGGTTGGA
Organism: Aptenodytes forsteri; assembly: GCF_000699145.1. Lineage (NCBI taxonomy): Eukaryota > Metazoa > Chordata > Aves > Sphenisciformes > Spheniscidae > Aptenodytes > Aptenodytes forsteri. Next base: position 694,341 of record NW_008794447.1, on the reverse strand, counting down.
AAAGACCCTTAAGATCATCGTGTCCAACCATTAACTTAGCACTGCCAAGTCCACCACTAAACCATGTCCCTAAGCACCACGTCTACACGTCTTTGAAATCCCTCCAGGGATGGTGACTCAACCACTTCCCTGGGCAGCCTGTTCCAATGTTTGACAACCCTTTCAGTGAAGAAATTTTTCCTCACGTCCAATCTAAACCTCCCCTGGCGCAACTTGAGGCCGTTTCCTCTCATCCTATCACTTATTACTCGGGAAAAGAGCCCGACACCCACATCGCTACAACCTCCTTTCAGGTAGTTGTAGAGAGCGATTTAGTAATTTCAAAGTGGATACTTCTTAATTTTCCACAATATTTTTTCAATTTTTAGTTTCGCAATATTTTGCATGAAAAGGAGCTTTCTTGTCTTGCAGCCCAGCAGTTAGAATGGGCTGTCAGAGGCTCAGATTCAAATCTAATCTCTCTCTGAAACAAAACAAGCATTTAGGAAAATACCTTACACACAAAGTAATATAAGTATTGTGGGCTGGGGCCCCCTCAGTCTCTCATTTTTTCTATTAAGCACTTAAATATTCATTAATACAGAAACCTGGGCACCCCCAGAGAGAGTTCTAAGCAGCAGGCTATAGAATTACTTTTTGTATTGCAGACCAAAATAGATGCTTAAGCGTTTTATACATAGTGGAGCTGTTCCAACAGAAAAGCATGACATTCTGTAATAGCGTATAGCTCCATAGTTAGAACGTTTTCTTCCAAGTTAGGGGGGAAAAAAACGTACGTCTTTCAACCAGTAGAGATTTGAACTGTTCCTGATCCAACACACATAAGAAAACTGCAGCACCTGTTCTGTGATAGCAGCTATATTCTCCTGTAAATCTAGCTTTTCCTTTTATCTAAAATGTCTGCAAATGCATTTTTGGTTGAATAAAGCATGTTGCTTTGATTAGCTGGAAAAAAGTGGGGAGGAGGGAAGAGAGTTCTGTTTCTTGTCAGCTGGAACCATTTTTATTTATTTTTATAGTCAGTCACTGAACTGACAAATCAATTTATTGCGTAGCCCAAGTGCAGATTGCCTGCCCTGAAGTCAAAGCACACTGCATATACGTAGGCAAAATTTGGCCTTTGCTTTGTGAGCGCACCCCTCTGGGCTGCGGAGTACGGTTCCTACCGCAGGCTCTGCAGGTTCCATGTCAGCAAATGCCAATGGGTAAGCTAAAAGAGAGAAGCTTTATAGAGATTAAGAGATTACAGTTTCTCTGCAAGATATGATTAAAAGAAAAGGAAGCTTAATTTCTCTAATTCCTAAAATGGAATAAATCAGAGTAAAATATCATGTATTTTTATTTTCATAAAAGTAAGTATTAATATGTGTTTCACAAAGCATTGTATCACTACGCATGCATTCCAACAGGAACAAAGCAGATGTATCCATTAACAAACACCTGCTGAGATAAGCACTTTGCACTATACTAATTCATACTGATATCTACTATATATTGCTCTTTATAATTTCATCTAACTTCTTAATTCAGTAATTGGACAACAATTAAGAAGAGCAAGCAATGTAATAAAGAAGTAGAATTGTAGCAATTTTCTGCAACCTAAAGCAAAATAAATACCTGGAGCAGATTTACTTCTTTACCATTTACTGTGATCAGTCTGCACCTACAAAAAATTACTGCTAGGTACTTCCTGATCATAAGTAGGAAGAATTTTCTGCTTGCTATTTAAATCCCATATCAGTGACCCACCAAAATTGGAATTCCTGGTTGTGGGGAGCACCTGGACGGCATCTGGATTAACCTTCTCTGAATACATCATGTTTAATAAAAGGAAGCAAGAGAAGTAAGTAGCACCAGTAATGCAAAGAAGCCCCTACCCATAGGGATACCACGGGGAGGTGGCATATACTGTGGCAGGTCGGTCCAGATCTCTGGAAGGTTTTTGGAAAACCATCGATGCACATTTTTGGAAAGCACCACTTGATGTTGCCCCTAAAGCAACACAGCGCATACAAGATAAAAATCTACCCTTGGCTTTGCGGGCAGTTTACCTCGCAGCTGACACATGGTGCCACAGACAGCAATGCCTGCGCCAGAGGGGAAGTGCTCCGAGCTTTTCACCTTCCCGCAGCTGAGGAAGCCTCGGGAGGAGCGTGAGGGCAGCCTCTGCCTCCACTCTGGCCTGGAGCACTTGACTTAGGGACCCAGTGGCCTAATTTAATTGTTACAAGTGACTTGGAAAGCTGTTGCACAGTGTGCCTTCAAGAATTAAAAAGACAGGAAGTACAAAAATATTCATCTAGCCTGACCTCAAGTTTGTAAAATTCCCCTAAATTCTGAGAATTTCTGCATCAAAACAAAATATTCTGGTTCAATTGCTGTTTCTTTTAGGAGGATATCCAGGCGTAATTTAGGGTTCCAATGACAAATAACCACCACATTTCAAGACATATTGTTTCAATACTGAATTAAGCTCATTTAAAAATATATATCTTGTTTTTATCTGAATTTGTTCTCCTAAATGTGAAATTTACCCATTCCATTCACAATGCATTTGAATACAACCTATTCTTCCTTTTGAATGGAAATACAAATTATACAGAAATAAACAGAATAAATCAAAACATCACCAGTTCTCTTTGGAACCAGCTGAGTACTTCACCGTTCCTCACCTATTTTTAAATGTGAATTTTGTTAGCAGTTAATCTAGCATTAGAAAAGTTATTCTTTTTGCATCACTAGAGCGGAAGAACTGTATCAGGAAGAAAACTATCATGAATCCTCAGCAAGAAAGCCAAACATGATCCAACCACAGAGTCTGAAATCTGCATCTAGGTGTAGGTTTGATTTCTCAGAAACTGGGGAAGTATGAACATGACTTTCCATTTTAGATCCACTGCATAGATACAGAGAGAGTTTTAAAAGCTAATATTCTTGTCTCGTTTCTGCTCAGAAGTTCCCTGGCAGAAAAGGAAGAAAACAGGAACCATCTAGACCATCCTTTATCTTCCCAACTCTGCACTTCCTTGCAAAGAACAGGACCTGCAGGATATCTCCCTCCCACTGCCCCAAAGCCATTTGTCCTGTGCATTTAGATAATAAAAATATTTGAGAGACTCTACTCTCCACAAACAAAGAAACTCTCGCCAGGAAGAGGAAACACAAACTGAAACCTAGCACTGGTGCTGCAACCACCCTGCTTTCTAAGGTTTTCCCTCGGGCCGTTTTTCCATTTGGCAACCTACCGGACCCCAGCGCCCCCACTCTTGCTCCTAGCCATCGTGTTCCTCCTGCACCATCTTCCAGTTCTCCCTCTTCCTCTACTCACCAAGCCCTTTCCCTTTATGGTCTCTCTTCTTGCCTCTTGATGACTAAAAAATCCTCCCTTAGAGATCCCATGAAAATATTTTAAAAACCCAAACCTCCACAAGCTCTGAAAATGACCTCTCCCTTGATAAGAAGAAGAAAAAAAGAAACTACAGAAAACAAAGTCCAAGTGTACTGGTATAATACCTGCAATCACTGTATTCATCATTCTTTTTTGTTCCATCTCCTCCTTCATACTCTGTTTACACTGTTTAGTTGGATACTATTACTTTGCCTTCATACAGTATGTGGGCAGTTCTTGTTCCCTACATATCCGTAAAACACAACAACTATATTGATTAAATATATTAGCAAGCATATTATATAAAACAGATCTTTTATGTCCATCCCTGTGTTAACCCCCATCCTGCACATATCCTTATACTAAAAAACATTTTGAAAAAATTCAAGAAGATGCAAGACTGAATGGATGCCTCCACAAAGGATATCAATCAATTTATGTCATTCAATTGCAGGGTTCAGTTTTATGGTAAATTTAAATTCTATAATAAAGAATGTTAAACTCTATACTTCTTTTTTTGCCTCATGCTTCTATCAGTAATAAAAATCTGTTTTTCATAACAAGTAATTACAAACACATCATATTCATAGAAAACGTACTCCATCTACAGTGAAAAATACTGTTGTTTACAAAAAAAACCCCATCACATTTAGGGAAAAAACCAAAGCAAGCAAGGTCCTTGCATGACATTCCTATACTTAGGTTAGGACATCTTCATTAAGTTACAGCAATCTCTTATGTTGCTATAACAGCAAAATCCAAATAACTAAATAACCACACTTAGAGAATACTCTGGCATACATACGTAAAAATGAAAGGACAAAAAAAAAAAAAAAGAAGATAAAACTCAACCAATAAAGTCCTACAAGAAGGTCCTTTTGTCTGAAGTCTGGCTGGTACCAGCCAGTCTCAGAGGATCTCTTCAACACTGCAGGCTAATGGACTAGTTCAGGCATTGGAGCTGAATGTCTGGAGCACCTGGCCTCCCACCAGACAGCGCGGAGCCCGTGGACAGCGCTCCAGTGCTTAGTGCGGCTACTGCTAGAGCTCTAGCAATCGAGTAAAATCAGCAGGAAACCCATCCGACGGGCAGTTCATAGCAAAAACCCATAGACAGCTGCAATGAAGTAAAAGCAGCAGTGGATGAGAACAAACAAAAGATGCTAAAACTGCAAACAACCAGAAAAAAAGTAGCAACAGGCAAGAGCAGTTTAAGAAACAAACCTTAAACTGAAGCAGACAGCACATTTTCAGCAACACAAAGCACAGATGGCTTCCCACACCCTAAAAGGCAGGCAGCGATGGATTTCAAACACTTGGTTACAAAATAAAATTAATTCAGCAAATAGAAATTTTCTTTTGGAAGGAGACTTTTTTTCATTAATCATCTGTTTTCTATTTGTCCTAGTACTATCAGATAGAGACTGAAAATTTTCAAAATCATTCTAAGAAGATGACGTGACAGAATGACAACCAAGCTGGTGAGCAGATCTGGCCTGTTCAGCAAAAAATCATTAGCGTTTACTAATAAGAAACATCCAAGACGGAAGTGTGAGTTCACAAAAACCTCTGTCTTAACCAAGAGGTGACCAATGTTACCTCTTTCAAAAAAAAAGAATAGAGACTGAAAATTTTCAAAATCATTCTAAGAAGATGACGTGACAGAATGACAACCAAGCTGGTGAGCAGATCTGGCCTGTTCAGCAAAAAATCATTAGCGTTTACTAATAAGAAACATCCAAGACGGAAGTGTGAGTTCACAAAAACCTCTGTCTTAACCAAGAGGTGACCAATGTTACCTCTTTCAAAAAAAAAGAGATTGTCCTTGGTTTTTGAATTATAGCCACGGGATGAGGTCTCTTACTCCTATAGCCACAGGATGAGGTACCTCTTACTCCCCCCCATGAAACAATTAACAAATAGTCAGAGCACTCTTCCAGGCTGCTTGAAGTATTTCCTGTGCTAGGAGAATTCAACCCCGTATTCCTACCTGTCTATTAAGAGGTAGGTTACCATACCCGTCAGGGCATTCCCTGTTCTCCCTGTGGAGGCTATGAAATTATAGAGGACAATGCTAAACTGGAGAACTCTGCAGTGTATCAGCTGCCTTAGCCGGAAAGGGAATTTCAAATCCCTGTGCCAAAAGCTGACATTAGAGCTGAAGCTGTCCTTAGCACGGAAACTGGAACCCTCAGGTGAATACAAACCATTAAACCTCATGCTCACGCATATTTTCTCTATGGCCCACTGAATCATAAATTATTTTCTGCCTAAAATAACAGAGGCATATGAGGTTAAGGAAACTCCCTCGTATGTGAGAAGAGATTCTGAATCAGTTCAGGTCACAGGTAGTGTGGGTGAATGCTTTAACTATAAAGCAAGTATATATGCCGAGACTTTTATATCAGCAGCCCTTCAGCTCACTGCCTTAAATGCAAGAAACTATCTATTGCTTTTTTAAAAATTGATCTCTATAGAGTATTCTTGAGACAAGCCAGTTAGGTAGAACATAAGGAGAGGGTGTAGTGTTCTGTTTCTTCCCCATCCCCTTCCATCTCCTCCATGAGGTATGGTAGAGATGGCTATTTCATTCTGTACACCCACAACAGGCAGACTCACCCTCCCCTGCAAGCCATGAAAGAGTAGAGAGACACCAAAATAAAGTGGAGTTGTTGCTAATGCTGGCCTTTAACCTGGGATTTTGCATTTGCTCCCTCCCTATCTGAACAAGTAAGTCTTTATGATGGCAGAGTCTGAACAAGCATCTGGGATCTGGAAGACATTCTTCCTATATGGCAAAATTTGCCAAGTACCTTCTTACCTTTGATACAAAATTTAAAATTTTTACATCAAATTTGACGGTACAAATCTACCATCATTAGCAAGTTAGAAAGGTTCAATAAAGAGGTCTGTTATAAATTAACCTGCCTGAATGCAAAACTTGATCACACCATTGCAAGTTCAGGGAGCACCTCAATCAGAATTTAGCTTCTTTCCTCAAATCTTTTCTGGCACCTGTAGGATAACAGGAATTGGTTTAAGCTTCTGGGCTCTTCTCTGGGCACAGCAGTGTATTTGAGAATGGAGAGCGAATATCACTTCTGCATACTGCAGGACCATCGGTGTCCTGTGGGAATTCAGAGGGCGCTGCCGGGCAGCCTGGGCCGTGGTTCCCCATTGAAGAAGAAAGATTAAGAAAATTCCTGGATTCTGCATTCAACCATGTTATGGTGGCTGTTGCACCCGATTCCTTCTGGATCAACTACAGCAGTTCACTATGTACGCTGTGCACCCTGCACTTCTTCATATGCTTATGGAATACAGAGATTCCACCGGCTACTTCAAAAAATTAACTGTTAGTAGTGGCTATTCTCTAACAAACTGCCAAAAGATGTGAGTCGGGGGGGGTAGGGTGGGCGGGAGGGGGAAGGAGAGAGGGAGAGAGGGAGATGCCATAAGTTCGGAAGCAAAACACTGTTATTATTCTGAAGAGGGAATGACACCCTTACCATAACACAGTATTAAATCATGGTAGCAATTTTGATGCCCTATTATTTTGTTTTTGTCAGGTCACTGATTTTCAGTTTCATCAACACTATATAAAACTAAGGAAGATAAGAGAATAAAAAGCATCCATTTGGAGTCCACTACTGAAGCAAGAACATGTTGCTGCTTCTGTGAATTTAAACCAACCAATCCACCCACAGAAAATACAGGTTACTCTTCTCCTAGAATAACATAAATAAACCAAATTCAGAGGTTACAAGAAAGGCAATATACCAAAGTAAACCTGAAACAATTCTGAGTAAGTGTATGTTACTATAGTTTATAAGTTGATCTTTACCTTCCTCTAACATGCAACAAAGTAACCAGAGAAGTACAAAGCCAAAAAGCAACAGTGGGCTTTGTTTACACTCATCTGGACCCATATTCTTAAGCTTTTCCCAAACGTTATTCATTTAAAGTGAAATTACCACTTAAATCACCCCAGATTTAGCTTACCAATTCTCATCTTTCAGCTGTTTGACTGTATCGTTACAACTGATCCGAGGTCTCCTAAACCACAAGTTACGGCAAAATGCACAACGAGGAGAGAGAGACATGTCGTTTTCAAAGCACACCTGCCAAGTCACCACCTGTGAGGGTCCCAGTTCAAGAAGAAAAGCTCATAGAACTGCACCTGGGTAGCAGAGAAGCCCCTAGAGATCCACCTCCCCACTTGGAGGCATTTATGAGGTTCTTTCCCTGGAGAAGGGAAGAAGGGAGAACAAATAGAAAGCAGCTATCGCTTATAAAAGATCCAAGCGAGCTTGGAGTTGGGCAGCTTGACTATGAAGTATATCAATAGCTGCTTCGCTAGTTCACGACTGCTCCACCAGGCTCTACACCCTGAGCTCCTTATCTGCATACAGCCTCAGCCCAAGCAAGAGAACCTTTCCTATGAAGAAGTCACTGAACCTTCAGGTTTCCTCTCAGGCATACACCTGTGCAAGATCAGAGATGACTTTCTAAGGAGAAATATGAAACTTCTTTCTTCAGAGGTGACTGGAAGCCCCTACAAACTTTCCACAGTGGAGGATAAGGGTGGCAGGGAGGTGGACGCAGCCAGTCCTCCTCCCTCTGTTCTCCATTTATATCTATGGCAGGCACGCCCCTCACTGACGCCGAGTCCATTGGGAAGACTACCTGCTGCTCTCATTCCCCAGTATTCTTGTACATAAGAGATGTACAGAAGAGACCCCAGTAGTTTGGCTGGAAGGGACCTAATGCTCAGTCTGGCCAAGCCCCTATCCTGGGCGGGTGAGGAACGAGGCCATGCTGCACAGCACACCCACCCCATAGCTGATGCAAGCTCTTGTGAGGGCAACAAAACGTCTGCTTTCTCTGTAAGAGTTTAAACATGGACAATTGCTGTGATTTTCTCCACTGCCCTACCAATATCGGCAGTCACGCATTTCCCTATGAAAATACCGTGGATTAAATCGGACATTCCATGATTTTTTTTGAAAACTGGATTCCTTCCCACCTCTATTTGAAAATAATTAGTCCTTCTCCAACACTGAATGATTAAAATGTAACTAACACCACACTTACTTTACATGATCAATGTTGGTACAATGAATAGCACATGAATTAATAATGTCTAGGCACTTTTTCTAATTGTTTCCTAATGTTCTGTTATTATATATTCATTTGATATTCACTGTAATGCTAGTGATCACCATTTTTTCATTTGTTCCATAAAAATCATACATTTTGCTTTTGCTTTCTGCAAAAGAACTAGAAGAATGAAGTGCGGTCACCTGATTTCTCTTTCATTCTCCCGTTTCAAAAAGCTGCACAGTCACTCATGGACATGGCCTTTGTTAAAAAAAAATACAGAGCACTTTGCACAGGGTAAATGCTCACTTGGGGAATCAGATCTCTTGAACAGGATGATCAGTCACTGCCCAGAGGGCAGGAGGAGTCTCCATGTCAAGCCTCCTTGCAATAGCACCTTCAGCTGGATTGGGTTAGATTCCCCAAACTGCTGTTGCTTTCATCTCTTATAATTCAGCTAGCTGCTGGTTCTGTGCAACCACTGCAAAACAGGCATCATCCATCACTATTGGTCATCTTAAACAACATACAAAACATATCCTATCTTAACTATGCAAAAAGACTGTTCTACATAGCCAGTTCTGCATCTGCAGGAACTGTTTCTTCTGACTACTTACAGGTGTGTCATCTATGTATAATTTGGTTGATTCTGCAGGAGGAACCACCTGGAGAACCTCCTGGAGCAGCCCGATTCTCCACTCAGCATACAGGGAGAGCCTGTCCACTGGTCCAGGCACAGCAGGAGCGGCCCAGGAGAATTGGCAGGACAGTCCAGAATTCCCACCCGGAGCCCTCCTTCACCACATCAAGTACTTTGCTGTGGTGGGGCCTGGGAGTTCAGTCGATCACCTTGTTTCAAGTTGGTCCATTGTCTCCTTTCAATCCACTGTCTCAGCTCTGCAGAGACTGGATGGGAAGTTCCTGTATCACCCAGGGAAATAGTGACTTCACTGTCCTGGGTGAGCACATGGCACAGCCCTGATACCCAGCCACAACTATAGGTCAAAGCTGAATTTCATCCTTATATCCTACTTATAACTTCAATTGTGTACGCTCTTGCCATAAACCTCTCAAATCTGTTATTGACCCTTGAGACAGTTTCAGGTTTTTTTGTTCTGGATGTACTGAATGTCACACTTCTGCATTAGGAATTTATTGTCATTGTGGGTATCTGGTTAACATCTCTGAAGTCTCTCTTTCCTGTGGGCCAGTAGCCAGTATAACATCACTAAGGGAGATGAAATGAGCACATACGACTTCTGGTAGAAATGTACAGATATACTACCCTGCATCATCATGACCTGTCCCCAGAGAATCCTAAGTGCCCTGGGATTACAGTTTTTTAGTAGCCAGTATAACATCACTAAGGGAGATGAAATGAGCACATACGACTTCTGGTAGAAATGTACAGATATACTACCCTGCATCATCATGACCTGTCCCCAATCCATCCTAAGTGCCCTGGGATTACAGTTTCTTTTCTTCTATTTGAGTCAAAAAAAAAAATCACATCAATTCCAATGCATCTGTTCACAAGTGTGTATGGCCCTGGAAGCTGGTATTTTTCTCACTCCTATGGTGTCCAAATTTTCCAGGTGGCATCAGCCTTCTTGTTACGTGGTACCTTTACTTATCTGTTCTTAGGTTGGGAGGTATCATGAAAAGGAAATCATGTCCATGGAATCACAGACTTGCCTTTAAACAAAACAAAATATTCTAATTACACATATTACTATCCACACACTTAGGAGAAAAAAAATGAAATGCATTGTGTAGAAACACATTCTTTAAAAGCAGGGCACCTGAATGTGATACAAGTAACCAATGCGATATTCAAAGTAGTGTGTGTAAGTACTGGTTTCATTTGTTACTAGGCTTTGTTTGGCTTGATCATAACTCCCAGCACAAAATCAACTAAGACAGATCACTCGAGACAATACCGCAGACTATTTTCTTATTAAACACAAAGAAAAAAAACCACATTTTGTGGGTTTTAATGCTCAGTGAAAAAGCTCACAAAATACAACACATGATACAGGATGACTCCAGGCTTTGTTTTGTGCCCTCGTCCATATCTTCAAAACATCTTATCATGCAAAACAAAAAAAGTACTTCACATCAATATTTTATTGAAATTCTTTCAGAGAAGACTTATATACATTATCTTTTCAAGATGAGATGCAGACTATTTTAGTTGCAGGGGAGAGCAATATATTGGATAATAGCTGACATTTGACTCCCAGGGTTTTTCTTTTATGAATCAAAATTCATTTAGTGATAGTAAAGTAGAAGAGTGTGGCTAAGAAATCGATAGAAATGTTCTGTATTCTAGTTATGGAACACAGAGATAACCCTAAGTCAACATTAATGATGCTGGCCTGTGTAAACATTGACAAAGCCAAAGGAATTATTTTAAATAATAGACTTCAACAAGCAGGTATCAACGAGCTGTGTTAATGGAGATTGCTGCCATACTTTAGGATGGTTTTAATTCATTCAGTGTGTGGAAATGATCAGTGGCATCCAGTTTATAGCCGTAGGATGATGTCATTTGGACAAATTTTTCAAACTACGTGACAATGGTCATCTCCTCCTTTCCCCTAACAGCTCTGAAATAATAAAATCTCTTTTAAAATACATAACATTTATTTACTGGCTCGCCCCAGCTCCGTGCCAGTTGCCAAAGATGGTTTTATTTTTATTTTCCTTATTGGCAATGAATACACTGAAATTACACTACCGAATGCACATATCCCATGCATTAATAAGTCAGGTAAAGTCCATAAAATAAGTAGAACGAAGACCTTGTATTTCCTGACTATCCAAAACATGGCTGCTATTGGAAGGAACTGTTTATGTTCCAAGAATGAAACATCAAAACAGAAGAGAGGGATGAGGATGCGAGTTGTCTGCTCCATACGTGCATGATTAAGCCCATCTTTGCCTCAGCTCGGGAAGAGAACTGCCAGATACGACTGACCCAAGCAAAGGGGTGAAACAAAAGGAGGGGATGAAATAGCGTTTAACAAACACACCTCCGACAGAAACAAAGAAGCAGTATCAAGAGTAGGGCAGCTAAAGACCAAGATACATTCCAAAAGATTATATCAAATATTAATCCTAGGAACACCTATTCTTCAATTTTGGGATTTAAGCATTTTGTTTGTGAAACCCAGAAGCCTAAGCCAACTCTTTAATTAGACATTAAATAAAAACAACAGCAAAAATCTATTTCTATTCTGTTTTACTTCAAGGAGCTGATTTTCATTAAACCTTTGCCTGTTTGGATACCAAGGTGTAATTTTTCCCTGATTCAACCAGCTGCTTGAAGTAGAGCCATTCTTGAGATCTCTCAGCTAAAGCTTTAGAACATCCACTTAATTTTCAGTTTATTCAAAACCAATTCCATTTTATTACTCTAAATGATCAAGTCTACTGCAAAGGAAGCTGTCAGGCATACCTGTAAGTATACAGTTCAGGATTCTGCAATATATACCTTATCTCCTTAAATCCAGCATAAATCAGAGGTTAATAGCGAATCATCTGTAAGAGGTGCCAAAAAAGCCATTATACAGTGGGTGACAATATGCAAAATTAATTAGAAGTTTCAGTCAGTGTCGCAAAGGCAACAATAAACAAACAAATGTTTTGGGTCATCCTTCATTTATTTATTGAGTCTTCCAATACTTGCTAGCAAGTATTGCTAACAAGGCCCCAGCTCCTACACTTCTGAGAATTTCAGATTTTTATTAAAAAAAAGCATATCTACCTCTCATAGTTACAAAGACAAGCTTAAACATGCAACTTTAATGTACCCCAAAGACACAAGTGAGAATGCAAAGAAAAAGAAAAAAAAAAGACATTTTGGATTCTTTTTTATTTCATGTTTTAAGCAAAAGTCCTGATTCGTGTAGGTTTAACATAAGCAATACTGTATATTCAAAATGTCAGGAAAGAAAACCTTTGCCAGCAGGATCAACACAATGAGAATGAGGAACAAAAAATGCCCAGACAAAAGAAAGTGCCTTCTCTCCCCTTAGTTTGATTTCTTACTAAGAAATCAAAATATGCTTATTACTCTCTACTGGGAAATGCATATCAATTCCACCTTTATTTTATGAATATTTACTTAGCTGAATACCTAGTGCAGCTAATCCATATTTTATGAATATGCGTACACACACGTACAAAAGCTACATGGAAACTGTTTCCCATTTAACAAAAAAGAACTTTTTCTTTTGGTGAGCATTTGTTTTTTTAAACAGGAAGGAGGAATAAGCCCTGTCACCAGCCAAAAGTGTATCTGAATTTTGAGAAGTTTTTAAGACTATTTGCAAGCCATGGATTATTTTTTGTTTTCATAGCGTACCTTTTGAGGCAGAAAAGGAGAGAACCTTTTCCTTTTGTCCTTTATTATGCCCTTACCTATGTTATCTTTAGTGAATAGTAATACATTCCATAAAGATAACTTAATTATTTTCAGGAGAATAAGCAGCAAAAAGCCTCAGTGACTAAGGATAAAAATGCTTTCCTGTTCACCACCCCGTCATGTGATATTTTTATATCAGCTATTTTCCTTTGCAAGGGTACAGGGAGAAGCATCAGAAGCATTTTCTGCTCACATAGGAGAGAATAACTCAATATATGTGTTTCAGAAACCATTTCTCAGGATCTTTCAATTCTGTTTATTTCAAATACCACTGCCTCAAGAGTAATAAATATACAACTGCCTGGGGACAAAACAGTGTTTAATCTTGATGCAAGAGGTTGCACAGTTGTTAAACAAGAGAACCGCAGAATTTGTTTCTTTTAGACACAAGGAGAGAAGAATTTTATTCAGGATGCTTTCTGATACCCAAAAGAATTAAGAAATGTAGGGCAATTTTAGCAATAAAGACATATTAAATGAATGTATCGCACATGAGGATTTTGGTATGCTGACCTTATAAACAGTAATTCAACAGAAGGCAGATCAGAGAGGAAAAATCGGTCTATTTTGTAATAGAGCTGTGTATAGACACTAATGTTTACATATTTGTTGACTCAGGTTCAGGAAAACATGAACATTAGTACTTCCTTTACAAAAGCCTGATTACTAAATCATTGCAGTGTACCACCACCATAAGCAGTTATGTATGTTCTTGCTTTGTTCAGCTCAAAAAAACATGCTGGATTTTAAATTGTTGCTTAGTCCTGCCTTATTTGTAGTCATGTATTCAGGATTACCCTGAAGTGAGTAATTCTTTCAGGAGTATTACAGTGATTTAACCAAAACATATCCTTGATCTTCATGTGAAGTGAGATTGTTAATCTTCAAATGGAGAAGACGGTCTCACAAGACAAGAGAAACACCCACATTTTGGCTTGAAAGGTGTCTTCAGAAGACACAGTTTTGTCTAGTCATCTCAGAAGACAGCCTTTGTCTCAATAAAATACTTATACATTAACCATAGACAGCAAAAGCATTAAAGAAGATTAAAATGCAACATTATGGTTTAGTTTGAAGAAACAGTTTTCAGTGTAGAAACATTAAACAATTTAGCTAATTGTATTTTGGGCACCTGAACAGTCTGTAGAGCTTTTTCTCCAAGGGAAGCAGATTTCAACCTTACTTTTCCCAATTTACTGCTTCAACTGTAGATAACCCACATTTTAGTATGGCAAGACAGTAGTGTCCGAGTCCGCTAGAAATGATGGCCTGTGAGATCCTGCACAACACCACCACACAATCAGTCATCCATGCTCTGCGTTCAGCCACCAAATTGGAAACCCAGCTTCTTTCCAGAAGACAAAGACGACAGCAACTAATTCATCTGGAAAAATCTGTATTGATGAAGCCCAAGAAATATATTTCTAAGTGACAAAATGGGTCACAAGAAGATAAATTTCATTTTGGAGTTTTGTTTTTAAACAGAAATACTTTTTCTTTTTCCCTGGTGAGGATGCCTAACTGCAGCATTTAGGCAACTAAAGCTAAAGAGGACAAACGCATTAAGGATGACACTCCTAAAATAAGGGTTATCTTCAAGCCAAGCCTACGCTTTCATTTCAGCCATAAAAATTCATTTAAAGACAAATTAATGAATTCCATCATAATGATACTGTAAGTTTACAGAATTGAAAATAATTGAAACCTGAAAGCTACAACTTCAGCAGGCAAAGATGAGAATAAAGTTTACAAGCCTTTCTCCTTAGAGAAGACAATATGATACAAGTACTAAAATAAAGATTCAGTACTCCTCACCTCCCTTACAGGCAGAAATTCTGTCTGCATGTTACTATGCACTGACGTATGAGTACAAAAAACAAAGCTGCTTCTCCTTCACATGAACTATAGTCCAAGCACCAAGTTGGGAATACATCGGTAGGAAGACTCTGGTTTTGTTCTAAATTCACTTGAGTTGTAACTATTTGTTATTTTGTCTTATGTAAGAAAAACCAAACATTTCTGCATTAGCAAAACCAGATAAAGAGACTAATATTGGATAGTGCAAGTTTGGAGACCTATTAATATGAAATAAAAAGTTTTCTTTTTGTTAGAAAAAATATATATATGTAAAACTACATATGGAAGAGGAAAAAAAACTCATTAGGATGGCCTTTTATTTTACTTGGGTAAAAAAAAAAAATCCAAGATAAAAAAACCTCCTCTGGAAGTCAAAGGTGGATGATAAGTAACCTTTAGACTAAGGACAAATTGT
Organism: Aptenodytes forsteri; assembly: GCF_000699145.1. Lineage (NCBI taxonomy): Eukaryota > Metazoa > Chordata > Aves > Sphenisciformes > Spheniscidae > Aptenodytes > Aptenodytes forsteri. The sequence continues at coordinate 679,152 of NW_008794447.1, read as the reverse complement.
AGACTGTGAAAGTAGTATAATCCAGTGAAAAAAATCATGCAGCATGAGGTATTTTGGTTACAGGGTAGTATCACTACTACTATCACAGTACCAGCTTCTGCAGCCAATCCAGAAGAAAATAAGTAGGAAGATCTGTAGCAATAACATGGGCACAGGCAGACCTTCAAAGACCGAATACAACTGCACTACATTGCAAAACTGTGGTAGAAGCTGACCTCATTCTGAATTGATACAAACAAATCCAGAATTATCCTCAGTTTTTCAAGATATGTTATTCTCAGCATCATAGCCTTTTTACAAAAATAATTAAGAAATGCTCACCAAGCACTCAAATCCTAGAATAAATTTTGATATTGTGCTAAATCTACATCAGCAGAGAGATACATTTATACTGCACCTTCTACGTTTTCAATGTAAGTAAAGCAAGGGAACATCTGGATAGAGGGATGCACATGGACTTTAATTCCCTAAGACTGTGCTGCAGCAGGACTGGCACTGCTCCAAATTACAGACTTCGTGCAGCTGCATAGAGACTGTGCTGCACCACTGCAAAAGCAAAACATTAGGCTCCCTCTGTGTAAAACTCACCCACGGTTTTAAGGGTGCTTTTGCCCTGTTATGTTAGTTCGGTGCTTGACATTAAGCATGGTCCCAAACTAACCAGACTCCCACCTGTTGCCTTATGTGAAGTCCAGATCAAGCCATAGAGCTATGCAGAGAAACCAGTCCTGGAAAGGACACCTCCAGCCCGGCCTCAATGGGGGACCTCGTACACAACAGAGAGGGTGGTACAGAGCCAGCTGCACGGGTCTCACAGCAGTGGAAAGAACTCCCTGAAACGCTCTCTGAACTACGTATTTCACTAAACTCCTGTAGAAAATCTCTGTAAGAGACCAGCATCACAGTACTGTATCTACAATGCTCCAGCCCTTGAGACCTTGGAGCTAACCTGCACTTCTTTGGTCTTGTGCTGGTTTTGGCAGGGATAGAGTTAATTTTATTCCTAGCAGCTGGTATAGTGCTGGATTTTGGATTTAGGATGAGAATAATGTTGATAACACACCAATGTTTTAGTTGTTACTAAGCAGTGCTTACACTAGTCAAGGACTTTTCAGCTTCTCATGCCCTCACAAGAAGCTGGGACAGGGGACAGCCAGGACAGCTGACCCAAACTGGCCAAAAGGATACCATGTGACATCATGCTCAGTACAGAAACTGGGGGAAAGCTGGCCGGGGGGGCCGCTGCTCAGGGACT
>NW_008794447.1:667775-677831 GCF_000699145.1 Aptenodytes forsteri | reverse complement strand
AGTATTTTCCCCCCCCCCCCCATTCCCTCCCCCATCCCACTGCAGGGGGGGGAAGTGAGCGAATGGCTTTGTGGTGTTCAGCTGCCTGCCGGGTTAAACCACAACAGCTTTGTACAGTCCTGCACAGCACAGCTACATCCTGAGCAGCACAAGTAACAGAAAACCTTTAAATAATCCCTTGCCTTTTCTCCATCGTGAACTCTACACACTCTCCCAGTCCTCTGCTGCAGCTTGACAAGACAGCACCCACCAGGCCCCTATGAATGCCTCCTGCTCCCAAAACATTTCCCCAGCATGGAGCAGAGAACCATAACCTTTAACCATATTTATTCCTACCCTTCCTACCCCTCCTCACTTAACCCTGCCTGGCAGCGCAAGACTCTGCCCGCCTGGAGACGTTTGGAAAAGCAGCATGCCGAGAGCTCCCTGCTGCTTGTGTTGGACTTGGACACCCAGGCACAGTTCAATTACACAACTGAAGTTCAAGGCCCGCAGTACTGAGGCTAGGCAGAGGCATCTCACTCCTGCGCTGCAGGGTACCTGCTTTGCTCTTCCCTGCTTGTCTGCCTCTCGTTCACTTACACTTGGATTTTCTCTACAGTGACTGACACGTGACACTGTTTGAGTCAACTTACCTAACAAGTAGTGCCTTCCTGCGCGTTTTATGTGACCAACAATCAGAACCAAAAAGAAGAGTAATGAGGCACTGGAAAGGATAATAAACACAGAATTATTTGTCCTGCTTCAGGTCCAAGGCAGCTACTGATCTGGAGACATTAAGACACTTCTCTATAGAAAGGGTCTATAAATATCTCTGCTGGTGATTTCTAGCTTCCTTTGAAGTGTCAGGCACTTGACATTACCAGAGATTCCTCTGCATTAGGCAGACAGATGTGATATAACATATTAATCCCAAGATGTAGATTGCTATATCCCCTCCTGGCACCCACCTAAAACTCAGCAGAAAAGGGTGAAGTTAAAGCAAACTGCTTTGAAGATGGTTGTTGTCACTTCATCCATTTAGAAAAATGGTGTCAAAGCCAAATACTGTATCGCTGGAATCTGCAGGACAGCCTACAACCGTGCTAAATGCTATTTCATGCTAAATGTTATATCTTCTTTGTTGTGCTGCAACTGTAAGGCCCCTCTGAGCAGAAATAGTTCAGGATTGGCCACATTAGACCTTGGTATCTTTCTTTAGGAGAGAATGCTTAATGCCATACTCAGGATCAAGACCCTGCTGTGTTAGACACTGTGACAACCAAGAGGTGACTCAGGCCAGAAGAGCTTTCATTACAAATAACGGATCTGTGGTCTTTTTGTCGTGGGCAGAGCCAGAGTATTCTACTTTACAAGGTCCCCAAAAAGCAGCCAGGGGAAGGGACAAGGCAAAGGACTATTTGCCAGTGAACCAAGCCTTCCCTGCTGTAGTTGCAGCACACTTCCCCAGAAGATCTGCTATATCACAGCTAGCTAACACAGCAGGGTTGGAAGGGGGGAAAAAGTTCCTTCTACGCCTAACCACATCTACACCCAGAAACACGAGCAAAGAACGCAGCATCCCAATGGAGATCACCTGAAATACAGCGCACGTGATTCAGGGGCTTTTTGACCATGATTATTTGCGGAAGAGATATATTACAGTTTTGTGCTACAACTGCAAACAAAATTCTGACAGGCTCTATAGACTTGTAATCACCGTACTGAAAGAACATCTGTGTTTATGAAACACAGATAATGTAAGGCCTTTGTCTCTTTTTTTTCCTTGAGATATGAAAAGGCACTTAAGCCCCTGTCTCCAAAGGTGTTTTTGTCTTCTATATGTCACTTAACTCCCACTGAACTTGGTACTTAACTGCCTTGGAGAAGCTGACATTTAGGTTTTATCTAGACAATTTTTGAAAATACCTTCAACTCCCTGGAAAGTAGAGGAACAAACATTAGCAGTGTCTCTTAAAAATGTAGAATATTTGAGGAAGTCATGAATAATCAGAAACAGTCAAGCCTTGAGCAAGTTTTGCAGAATGATGCCCTTTTAAGGTATCAAGAACAATTTAAGTAGTACAGCGACACGATCAAACTAGACTACCAAATGAAAATAACAAAAGGCGAGCTCACCTTATTTAAAACTTACCTTGGCTGTATACATTTTGATTCTGGCTATCCACACAGAAATCAGCTGTAGTCCATTTTTTATGTTTTTAATTATATAGTGGTAGTTCAAAGCATGTACAATTTTATTGTCTTTATCTACAGAAACAAAAAAGAAAGTATAATTTGAAATATCTTAGAAAATTTCCAAAGGCTTTTACAGCTGTTTTTAAATACCTTTATACTTTTATGTCATTTTATGAATCATTTGCGACACTTCATCAGCTCTATTTTGGTTTGTATTTATAAAAAAAAAGTGCCAATTTTGTGTCACAGTGTTGGATGCATCTAGGTCAGTTAATTTGCATGCAATTGAGTTCAGTACCTACGACCTTCTGTCCTTCAGTTTTCACAGCAATGGTACAGTTCAATCCCAACCAGCCAACTTTACAATACATTCAGAATACCTACAAAACAGACACTTCTCTCTCTCCTCTCCCCCATCCTTCTTCAGAAATTATTTATTAATCGTTATTTCTAAGAAACATTCCTCAGTATGTGTCTGTGTGTGATGGGAAGAAAGGAGAAAACAATCTCTAGCGACCACATGAAATGCATGTGCCAGTTAACTGGACATTCCCCACCACACAAATTAAAATAACTCGTCAGTTGTTCAAAGAGCTGAGATTTTTCTGATTTTTTTCCAAAAAAAATCCAAAGTTGTTCTGCCAAACAAAATATCCCCCAAAACTTCCTTTTACAAGCGATCACTACCACAGAGGGAAGTATGCCGGTGCATACTCTTGATGCCAATTTCCAGCTTTGTCCACACCCCCGTTTTGGGAATATAATGGCCAAAATTGGCATCAGTTCTATGTATTAAAAGCTAACGTTGTCTACTTTCTTATGCAGAAACAGCTAAAGAGAGGAATTTGACTCCTTTATCTTTTTTTCTAACAGGTGTTCAAAAATGAGCAAGAACAATGTTACACAGCCCCTCAGTTGAGGACAAGAAGTCCTTGTGAATGGATCAGTAAGCTCATTCAAACTATTCAAATCACTTCTACAAATGTCAAGTTTTAGAAAACAAGAGCCTGTGCAGAGTACACCTATACAATTTTACTTTACAAAATATGCTTCAGAACACAATCCTCTGATACTGTTTTTATTAAAACCACAGCACTAGCAGTCACTGCCAATAATTGATGCTGATCTGAAAGCTCTAGCTGTATGAAGCAGCACCTTCAACAGAGAAGAGGAATTTTTATTATTAAAAAGTGCTACAAAACCTTGTGATGTAAAAAAGAAAGCTGCATACCTTCTTAGAGATAACAACCATAATCCTGCTGAGGAACATTAATCTGTGCAGCTGAACTATCCACACAAGGCTGGTAAAATATTTGACTAAATTCTCACAGTAAGTTCTGTATTTCTACGCAAAACTCTTTGGTAAACTGTTCTTAATGTTAACCAGGTGTCCACAAGCAGATGAAAACCCTTCTGAGGAGTCCTTTTAATATAACAGTTTAAAAGTAAATAATCATTTCGAAGTACAAAATAAAGAGGGGTTTTGGTTTGGTTTTTTTCCCCTAAAGTAGAGCTCAGTGCTACTTAGAAGCTGCACTGAATTAAGCAATTGGGGGCTGGGGGTGTTGCAGTTGTATTCAGAAATAGAGTAGACTCATTACACTGATGGCAATGCACTTTTAAAAGAGGTACATAATTCAATCATGAGCTACAGAAATAAAAATTTTGGGTTTGTTTTTTTTTTTTTGGTTGGTTGGGGTTTTTGTTAGCAGACCTAAAACGCTCACATGCCCTTTCAAACAATGCGAATTAATACTCAAGGCGTCACACTCTCAGAAGAAATACAGCCCTCAAAATCTAGGGCTATGTAGAACAAAATAAAACAGGTAAACTATTTTTCAAGCATGAATAACAAAGGATTCTGGCTTCAAGTGCCGCCACAGACGACGGGCAGAGTGCAGAAGCCTCATGTATTCGAAGCACTGAGGAACATGTTCCCCAATGAACATCCGGTAACTCATGAACTACGCTCCCCCAGTGCAAGGCTGGCAAGCAGAGAGGAGGGCTGGCCCCAAGGCCCCCAGCCACCGTCCCTCCTTGACTCCTTACAGAATAAGCTTCTGCACCGGGGGAAAGCAACTCAAGCAGAGCACAGGGAGTTTCTCGCAGACATTCCCGCCTGTCAGTCCAGAGGGACAACAGCGCCTCGTGCACCACCTCGCCTTTTGCGTAATTACTCCATAACGTAATCTGTGCTTCGGACATGTCTGCAAACACCTGCCTATGCTTGTTTCCAACTTCTTAATTATGACAGGCCTCCTAATTGGGTTTTCTAAAGATTCTTTTTGCTCATTTGGGATAATCCAAAAAGTATCGAACTATATTGCTCTGCATGCTTTATTTAAAGATAATCTTTTCATGTCTTTAAGCATCCAGCCAGAATAAATACGGCTTCCAATTCTAAGCAGGGAAGCTTTTTTCTTGTTCACTGGCTTACTTATGACTATACAATTTAATTAACATTTCTGTAGTACCTTTTTTGCTAGATAACGACTTCTTTCTCCAACTTTGCCTTTCAAAAACACTATATAATAAATCACAAGGGAAAAATCTTTATTTTTAATATTTCCATTTATGTATTTAATGAACATTATTGAATTTTTGCCAAGTACTTATTGGAAACTTAGAATAAATATCTGTGAACTACTATTTCATTTCTGTCTGTGAGGATGAAGTGTTCTGCTGACACCAGAATTTTAATAATAATTAGCTCCTTTATTAGAAATCTGCTCTTCATTTTCAGTAACATTGGTAAAAGGCTGAGTTTTAAACTAAACTAGAAATCAAAAGCTTTTGGTTTTTTTTATTGAAGCTTTTCCATCCTTTGAATATAAGTTTTGAGGAAATCTTCAAAAACACAGACTGCAGAATGCCAAGCCATGCCTACTATTAATTAGTACTCAGCACTGAATTCGGAGTTTTCAGCAACGAGTACTGGCCTGCCCTCTTGAACTGCCTTAGTTATGCCTGCAGTTCCCTCTCTGAAACATACATTGTGCTGATGAATCTGCTGCTTTTTTATGTGCAGCTCCTTAGATCTTTTCCATTCCTTGCTACAGGGGGGCCTCGCTTCCCAGCTAACCCTCGGTAGGTGCACCAGTGGTCCCATCTCCCCCCTTTGTCAAGGATTCAATTCTCTCCTTGTAACCTTCGTTCTCATTTATTAACCTACCTCTCTAAAGGAACTGTTCATCTTCCATTTAAGGATCTGCATTTCAGCTTTAATTCCCTGAAGAGAAGGAAAAGTGAAATCCCGGCACAAACACCAGAACTCTTACTATACTCACCTCCAAATTTTTCTGTCATACGCCCATGGAACAATTACTGTCAGTAAGTTTGCAGGGGTATATTGAGTGACAAAATGGGATCTACTTTATCGCAGATCTCTAAGGCATGGCATTGATCGTTTAATTATGAAACAACAAGCCTTCTTTAGAAAAAATGACTTTTTCAAGAAGCTGTGTTATCCTCAGAGTATTTCAACAGTAGGGTGAAATAGAACTCAATATTTAGAAGTAGTATTTCTTGCATGCTGATATTTTGACAGGATCAGGTCCATTAAAATAGAGCTTTTAGTGCACAGTCCTTTATGTCTGTGTGTAAACTACCATAGTTATCTGAAGTTTTCACACTTATAATGTATCTGAAGCATCAATTATAAATCAAAGCATTCAATGTTCAGTGGGTTTCAAATTACGAATGCTCTTGATCATATTTCATCTTACAGCTTCTTTGACAAACTATAAGACAAAAGATTTTTTTTTAAAGCCTAATCTTTACTAAATAATTGGGTATGTAATTGTTATGTTTCTTGCATTTATGAAAAGGAACTGTATATTTTCATTCTGAATTCTTTTTAGGCTAAGGGAACAACAAAACCAAAACAAAAATCTTTGAGACCACACTGTATACCTCGCCTGTTAACAAAGGATCCCTCCCACAATATACACAGATTCATTAGAGACAAAAGTTAAATTAAATATGTCAACATAAGACAGAATAACAAAATTACAGTTTGGTTACTTGGCATATATGTAGTCCTGTATCAGAAGCACTTCAACTGGAAATTACAGTTTGGCAAGTGCCAGTGCCATACTATTTTGATATGCAGCCCTGACCAGTGTTTTAAGAAGCAATACCAGTTTCTTTTTTGGCCATTAAAAAAATTCTTGATTCAAGAGGTGAATATTGGCTAAGCTGTAGGCCAATATTTATATGGGTGAAAAATAAATCTCGATACTGAGGAATATAAATGTCAGTGTTTGGCAGAAGTCTGTGCACGTATACATACCCTTTTGCTTTAAATCAGGGTAGATGTTTCCGTACCTCAGAACTGCTCTGTACCTCCCTGCAGTACTTCACATCACACCAGACCCAGGATTAAGACCCAGTGTGAAATACTATCCTCTCTTCTGCAACCGGAAAGAATAGGAATTGTGGCACATTCCTGTAACAAAGCACTCCTGTGTTTCATTAGCAGCAACAGCATAATGAGCAAGCTGACTTGTAAGAAACGTGTTCTTCATATGTAAAGCACAGACTGTACTGTTCACGTCAAGGCTGTTCTTTCCTGTTATCGACCAAGCAGAATTAACTCCGGATTTCTTCATCTCTGCTCCAAGACAAATAGTAACTATTCCCCAAGAAACCTCATCCTCTTTTCTGGTCTGCTTTCCTCCAATTGGTTAATTTTTTTTTGCCACAGAGAGATGGTTTTACCAAGATGTTCCCTGTTTCTCACAGTCTGGGAGAGCTAGTCACAAGAGTTGCTGTATTTTTATGCCATTCTCAGCTGTGGAAATCTGAGACATGATTCACTGTTTACTGAAATAAGTGGACAGCCTGCCATTGATCTTAACAGATAAAGAACCTGACCTTTTATGTGCAAGTTTTTGCTCCCAAAGGAAAGCCAGGAATGGCTGGAAAAGAATGACTGGAGGTTATCGAGACCTAGTGCAGTCAATTTTTTTCACTCGCATCTTTTTTTTCTCTCGCATCTTTTTTTTCTTTCCTTATATCCTGATATCTTTCTAGATTTATGGGCAATTCTTTAATTTGAAGACAAAACCTTTAGTATTTCTGGAAGAGATAGACAGGTGCAAATCACATCCACTTTTTAGTACAGAGTTCTCCTGTAAGGTGACCATCGAGAACAGTATGGCAGACTATAATGCCTTTTTTTTTTTAAACAATGCTTTTTTACTTGTTTTTCCAAACAGATTGATACCTACCTACTGAGTGATATTTGATATTCTAGTTTCTCTGTTGTTCTTTGGAAGATTCCATAAACATGGCTTTGTAATTATACACAGTGGCAGGCCTTTACCTATGTAAAACTGGTATCTTCTAGTGGCACACCTTAATTGTAGCACTTCCTAAAAACTAAGTACTCAACTTCACAACCCTTTTTAATGCAATGATAAAAGCGTATGTATCTATGGGATTGTATAAAGTGCAAACCACTGTACCATATAGAAAAAAATCCACGTAATTTGCACATCAGATTTAAGTATAGTTCAGCATTCTCCAGGTTATCAGATACTTTTTATCACATTCTGTCAATTTAGCTATGCTTATTTCTTCAGTACATCAAAACCAAGATTCTGAAGATCTCACAGAAGAAGAGTCTGAAAATAAAATTTGAAACAAAGTTTGCCGTTCTGCTGACATCATGTACATGCAAACAAACTGTTCAAATCCCTCAGTGCTGTTTCCTTTTCTATGCAAATGCAAACTTTGAAAGCACATGCGGTTTGGTACAGACGTGTTGTCCTACATTCACAAAGAACCTGAAATAACTTCAAAATGTGAAGGGCCTCATTCATTTCAAGACTGATAACTCTAGTAAATGATTATCCCCTCAAGTACCAATATAGTTAACTGTGATCATCAGACCTGTCTGAAGCTTCACATTACTTAGATCTACGCAATCTGCAAATAACCACTCTTTAAAACAAGTAGCAAGATTGTAGCTAGCTAAGACTTACTTTAAGAGTTAAGGAAAGTCGTGCTTGAAGTGGTAATATTTAAACACAGAGCAAAGAAGAAATTAAACATCCCTCTAGAAAGATACTGAATTTAAGTGAAGTGACACAAATTGACTAATAGTCTTTACTTTCCCATATGTGACATCTTTTAGATTAGGATACCATTAATTCTGACAATGAAACGATTCATAACAAGTGCAGTTAGGACAAATCTACAGAAGTTTTTGCAAGGAAGGTACTACTTACTGAACCATTAAAGTTGTGGGAAGTGGGTATTTTATCTGTAGTTTTCTACAACAAGACCCTTGGGATACATTAGACTAATGATTCAATAATCATTAAGAGCTTAGAGTTATGGAGACTTTTAAAAAAAAAAAGAGATGCTTATTGAACACATCACAGTTTTAAACAGAGTAACGCTGTATTCTGAATTCTCATTTCTGGCAAAGTACTCATACCTGGAGGACTTCAGAAGAAACTGGGAGCAACGTTCTAAGAAATCCACAATATCTTTGATTTCATTAAACACTTTTCATGTATCACTCATGATATTTGAATGTTGTCTGGCTTATTTCAGACAGACCCTAATAGGAGTTACACCAGAATAAAAGGAAAAAAAAAAGTCATCCTTTCTAGCTTTCCTGCCGTTTCAACTATAGCCATGCTGATCTCCCTGATCGTGTTTTTCCTAGACCTGCTGGAACGTGTACAGTGATTCCTGAACCTCTTTAACACCACTTCTGTCCAATTTTTTTGTTTTGTTTTTTTCCTCCAAGGTTCCCACTTGATCTAAGACCCCCAGCAGCCGCAGCACTCGGAAAGCCTCCCTGTTCTGAGCAGGTCCTCTCTTTGGTGGCCCGGTGAGTACCAGCCTGGAAATGAAATCTCACTAGTACCAACAAGGGAGTTTTCTTTGATGCCTCAAATCAATATGTTCAAACACTTCAGGGAAAAAAAAAAAAAAATTAACCACAGATAACTTTCAGAGATTTGGGAAACAAAAGAACAAAAAACCAAACAAGCAAGCATGTTCCCTTCCTCCCCACACACGTTTTTGCTGCTGTTACCTCCCATAGAAAGCTACTCGTGTTACATTTTCAGCGCACTTCAAGGCACCAAGGCAATCTATTCTTTCAGCAAAGTTAAGACAAGACACCTAAAAAAAGGACTTAAATGCTGCTGATTAAGGAATTGACACTGATCATACTTTTCAAGCTTAGGATTAGGGTATATAAATATACTATTTCTTGTATTTATGCAAGAAAGAATGGTGCTGTTCATACATAATGGAAACACATACCAAAGTTAGTGACCTTTTAAATCTCAGATGATGCCAGCATGTGATACAGACACACATTTAGTACAAGGAGCTGTGTCTAATTATTATGCTCTCTAATTCCACACATGAGACTGACGCTAAAAGAGTGCAATAGTTTTAATTCATCAGCTGATCACTGAAATAAAGCGCGGTATTAGACATGCTGAAGTGTTGACTATCACTATAATGAAAATGTTTAATTCAGTCAGATGGCCATTTGCACCGTTTGAAACTAAAACACTCATCGTATTTCATTTGCAGGAGGAGGAAGAGATTTCATCATTTGAAGTTTTGATAGCCATAATATTGGTAATGGACAAAGTTATGAGTAAGTGATGCCAAACAAGTCATCCCAAACAGACATTTTAATTTTCCACAGCTTTGAGATATATTGTAAGTTCTTCTGTTCTCATATCTAAAGAGAGATGATGTCATTGCACCTTCCCAAAAGTTATGGCACATGAACTCAAGGCGTTGAGATCCACCATCATGACAACTCAGAGGAAATCAGCACAAGCCAGCACTGGAATAAGCTCCTCCTCCCATCCCCAAATATATGTTATATATATATAT
>NW_008794447.1:646266-667625 GCF_000699145.1 Aptenodytes forsteri | reverse complement strand
CTTGCTTGTAGCATGCATATATATATATATGAAACTCCACTTAGCCAGTGATATATTTCCTCTAATCTTTTCCTATTGTGTTTTAAATTATATTAAGACTGGGGAAATAATTGGTATTATGGGGAACAGGCCCAAACTGGCTGAAAAATAGAAAAAGTATTTTTTTGTATCTGAATTAACAGCTATATACATTCAGTAATCTTTGCACACGGAATTCAAATGCCCATGACTGCATCTCAAGTTGCTGTATGCAGTATGCAGCAGACAAGGACCACGCTATTAGTCAAGTTATCAATGCTGTATCACAGATGGATGAATGGAACCGCTCTACTGTGGCTGCAGTCATCCAGAAAGAAGCAAAACCAAACTGTAAAACAATACATATATAAAACATTATTGGACAAGTTTAGTATGTGCACGTATACAGAAAACTCCAGTTCTCTCTGAAGATTTGTTTTGTTTGTATATAAGAGTAGTCAACAGATAGCATAAAGTTTCAGATGTTGTGACTCCAGTGTCTAAATACATCTTGATAAAAGTTGTGAAATGCAGCATTACCTTCTGAATGTAGCTATAACTTCCACACAGTAATTAAAAACTAAAAAAAAAAATTTATGCACAAATGTTAACCAAATAATGAAATACCACATGCACAACTGTGAAACCAGACCTTTACACATTTGAAGGTGACCTGCATAATTAGCCCTCAACTATTTTAACTCAGCCAAGATAAAGATTGTGGGACCAGGCTGAGGGGAGAAGGTTTGATTATCGCTTTTCCTAAGAACCCCCGAGTTAATTGTTCCACAAACCTAAAATATAAATCTGACCATTCACAGTCATTTTACAACTGCAGATTTAGACAGTTTCTGTGATATTGTATCCACACAAGTGAAAGCAAAATCCAGATTCATAGCTTACCTCAGGATAAAGCCTGCAAAATCTTCAAATTATTTTTGCATTATACAGCTGGAGCAACATATGAATCTTGATACCTTTCATTAGGATTTAGCAAACACAAAACTATCATTTGGATACTGAACAAGTAATTCTGCTTTTTCCTTAATCCCAAGATGTCAGGAGGAGAAAAGAAATCCCCTTTCACACTTTCCTTACTCTTGTTGCCTTCAAACACGACCAAAGTTGCTGAACAACTCAGATTCACAGATAGAAAATAGTAGGAGATAGCATGCTCTTTCAGCCATTTGGGCATATAGAAGGCTCAAATTAAAATGCCAAGATTTGAACATTAAAAATGAATTAAATCCTCAACAGGAAGACTCAAGTTGTTAGAAAAATAAATATAAAACTGAGCAGCCTTGTAGACAGTAGATTTATATTTTATTGCCAGTAAAGTTCCACATTAAAACAGTCAGTGGGGTGGAATAATTTCCGGATCATGAACCTGTTGCTTTTCAACAGCGTGCAATGTTCAACTTGATACTACAACCAAGACTAATGCTACGGTACCTTGTAATTGAAGCAAATTTGCATTGTCTTTTGGAATTGGACTGATTTCCATCCCAGTTGTTTTGGGAACTAACCAGATCATCAGGAAAAACAGATTAAAAAAAAGTTATCAGAGTGACATTATAGAGTTCCCACTCATTACACAGCACTGAAGGTTGGATCCTGCACTGCTTATTCCCATGAGCAATACTTAATGAAATGCCCATTCCTGTTCACCTAAAAAGAATAATTCATGAGCAAAGATTATTCATGTATTTACAAGATGAGATCTTCTCTTTGACCTTCCAATTACATTATCATATCTACTTAGAAACCATGGTGTTAACAGTGATATTTTACGGCTTTTATTTACATATTCTAAGTATTTCTAAAGTTACAAATGGATATGGCGGTAATTATTTTCCTCACTTACTTCGCTAACACTTAAAAAAGTCATTTCTGAAAACTTTCACTCCTAGCATTAACTCTGGTTTCTATGAACACACGCTGACCCTAGCACGACTACTAGTGTTAAGGATTAAATGACTGAAAGGTTTTTGTTGTTCATGATGTTGCAGTCAAATGAATAAAAGTTTGCAGGATGAGATGGCGGTAATTATTTTCCTCACTTACTTCGCTAACACTTAAAAAAGTCATTTCTGAAAACTTTCACTCCTAGCATTAACTCTGGTTTCTATGAACACACGCTGACCCTAGCACGACTACTAGTGTTAAGGATTAAATGACTGAAAGGTTTTTGTTGTTCATGATGTTGCAGTCAAATGAATAAAAGTTTGCAGGATGAGACTCCAAATCAAACCATAATCCTGACTGCCTAATATAGGTTAAATTAAATTTTTATGTAAGGTCAAAGATTGCTATTTATGCCACTTATTTACTCTTAAGTATTTCAGTTATCTGTACTAATATACAACAGCAAACCTTTGTTGATCTAAAACATTATTCTATAATATACAAGAATTATTCAGTATTTGACAAGCATACACTGGATGTTAGGCTTTTCAGAGAGCATGCAATAAACAGAATAAACACTCTGCATCACATCAGTATTATGATTTAACAGATTGTGTTTACCTTGTTTAGTTAGGGAGGAAGAGGAGAAGTATCACTTAAAAGGCAATGGCTTGGACATGATGTCCTTTGGAAATTAAAAAAAAAAGTAGAAAACAATTTTTATTCAAAGGGAGTGAGCAAAAGCTGAGAACAGACAATGCATGACTCCAGGCAATGAGACGACAGGATCATTGCTGTACCTTTCCCCGGCAGTGGTGTGCACCCCTAGCAGAATTATCACATATCCCAGGGCTGATGTGTGGTCCGTAAAACAGATCATAAAGCCTTCTTCTTCCTTCATACTCCTCATAATTAAAGCAGTGAAATGCCTAACTTTCTTGCCTATCTTGTCTACCTATTTCTAATTTCATTTAAGTCTTCTACCGATTTAAAGCCTTACAAACTGTACCGCCCTTCATATCCAATCACAACATCAGCTCAAGTTTCAGTCCACAGCAGTGAATTATTAGGCTGGGAAAAGAGAGAGCAAGAGATTTGTTTCTGCACCTAAGCCCTGAACAGCCTTGTTTACCAATGTCATTGATGACAAACTCGGTAATTCCATTTCTTCATAAATATTTGAATGTTACATTTTGCTATGTAGAAATCTGCTCATTTGATCTAATGGCTGTCCTTTCGAAAATGTCATAGAAAGCCATTAGCATAGCTTCACCAGTGTTAAATGGTTAGACGTAAATGGTGATTGCTGAGAACAATATCCTTTGCCCACAGCACAGTGATGTAAGGGTTGGATAATTTTATTACCTTTAATAGCATTTGCAGCTATGCAAGCTAAGCCAATGATATGGGTAATCAAATCTCAGGCTTATAAGATGACCACCTGTGGCTATTAGGAAAGGAATCCCCACTATCTCGGGCCCAGGCACAGCACTGCGTAACCAACAGCCCGTCATTTCAGAGAGGGCAAAGAGACAGGGGAGAGGGATGAGAAAATTGCTGTGGATGGCAAACAAATTTAGTTTTCATCAGAATTGATCTGAACCATTGTTCATTCACGGAGGATCTTAAACGCGACGTATGGGAAACTTCTGAAATCTCCCTGTTGCTCCCTGCACCTTCCAGATTGCAAGTCTACTGCTTTGACAGTTCTCTAATCTGTCTATAATAGGCAGACACGCACTGCTGCCAAGAAAGGTAAACGTGACCCTGTGAATGTCAGGTGTGCTACGCTCTGCACTGTTCTAGGACTGCAAATATTTGGAAGTAAAAAATTTATATTGGGAGTGGCAGTCCCAGTGCCACTGCTGACGGCCTCCATGGAAGGAGCAGCACAAACGAGGTGGGAAGAGCTTCAAGGTGTGTGTTCTGTTCACTTCTTAAGATCGCCTCATTTCCTTAATTGTAGAGTAATTGTGCAGGCTGACCAGAATTTACCTGGGTATAAAGAGAGAATAGTGACCTCAAAACTAGTGAAGTAAAGCTGGTGTTGTAGATATTTTCCAACTCGCATAGCATTTCCTTCATTATTTCTTAGCCTACTGTGTTTTTGTGGTCTCACCTCTTAAGCTCCTCCCTGAACGTGGCACAGTGCAGAAAAGACGTGCTGCACTTCTGGAGTACTTCAAATGAGCAGGCAAGTTGCAATTTCAGAGTGATTTTATGCCTCTCTGTTGAAACTGTGTAAATATACTGCAGATTATATAGTGAATACATTAAAATATAGAGTACAAAATACTTAGTCCTGAACAACTGCATATTTGAGGTAAGATCTATTCCATGGCAGCTACCATGGCTACTAAACCCTGAACTTTAGATCCAGAGATCTGCTAAACCAGATAAACAAAGTATTGTTCAAACAGGTAGATAAGTCAGAAATATCTCCTATGTGAAGTTACCAGACATGAAGGTAACTTTTTTTTTTTTATGATGTACTGACTTCCAAGAATACTGCATTGCAGAAAGCATTTAGCTTGTCACGTTCTTCTATTATTTTAGTTTACACTTCATTCGTTTCTATTACGTAGCCTTGCACTTTATTATTCGGGTGTTCTGTTGTTGCAAACAGGCACACTGAATTCTGATCCAGTTATTCCAGTGGAAATTTTTTGTCAGCCTTTAAACAGAAATAAATGAATGAGTGTGATACTCAACAGTTTTAATAATATGTGTTGACTCGTGGGTATTCGTGGCCTTTAGATGCCTAAAAATAATAATGCTTTTATATGAAAAATGAATATTGATTAATGAGTTGTAATTTTTTTTTTAAACAGCAGTCAAGCCAGTAGCTATACTTGTCATGTAATTTGTTATAAGTCACATAATGTATATACCAAGCAAAGATATACCAAGCAAATTGAATTTTTCCACTGCAAAATGCCTCCCTATCATAACCGTATCTCCTCTGTTGTCCTTAACAATGGAGGACAAATACACAAATACTAAAAAAACAACTATCCTCCCTGACATACACTTAACAGATTTATTCATGAATAATTATCAGAAAAATTTCACCAATATTGTAACCACCTGTGAAAATAACAAGCTTCTATGTAAGCTAATATCCTATACACATAAGAATTCCTTTATCTGTCAGTGCTATTATTGGAAAATATTACGCTTTTTCTGGAGCTGAAGATATGCTCAGTATTAATTATTTGCAAATTTTATTTTTTTCCAATCAAAATAACAGACTAAACTACCATTACTGTAATGAATCAACCTAAACCACTGCTAAGCTAGCAAGACCCTCAGTATCCTCAAATTTGACTGGACAACCAACTCCAGATCAAATGGAAAAAATATGTACCAATTGATCCATTCATGTGACGAAAGAAGCAATGAAAGGAAACTAACTTCAATATGCACAACACCCAGGAAAAACATGAACAGTAGGATATTTAACATGAAAATATTAGCAAATATCATTACACTTCTGTAGACAAACTAAACACACTATGAACATTTTAACAAAAGACTATAAATCCATACTCCCCTATTTTTATGTTCAAACCAAAGGATTTCTCTGGAATTTGAAATAGGAGATTCAAAAGGTGGTAGAGCATTCAGGTGCTTTAATTTATTAACCATAACAACATTATGGTTAATGTATTTCATTAACCATAGCACTAAGGTCTATTACCATGACTCCCATGATACTCAAAACCAATAAAGGTGACAGAATCTGGATATGTCTTGCTTCTTTCATCTCTCCCCCCCAAATTCAACTTGTTTCACCATACTTACAAGATCCAATATTAGTGGATACAATAAATAATCAGCACATAAGCATTGGGAATTTTACTTAGTGGCTTCTAGGAAATCAGTCATTTCTTTTTGTACTGAAACATTCTCAGGGAAGAAAGCTTATCTTCTTGCTACATTTCACATAAAAATTTTCCTCAATCACACACATGATTTTCTACATTTTCTCTCAAAGCTCCTTGTGGAACTCCTTTGATTCAGAGATACTCTAAGTTGCCTATTACTGGAACAATAACTTCCTTCAATAACACGTAAAATACAGGCACTTCCATCAATCTGAGGTATTTTCCCTAATCTTTTAGACAGAAGAAAACTATGTTATTTTAGAGGAAAAAACAAACACACCAAATTTTTATCTGAGAAGCAACAACCCAATGTTGCAGTAATGCAGTTTATTTCTGTATTTCTCAATCTTTGAGTATTTCAACAAGAAGTTTCTTGTTCTTTTCACTCACCAGGATCCACCACAGAAGGGTCACTTATAATGGAAGTCATTCTCATGCAGCACATAAGACAGGGCATTCCTTGAATCTAGAAGTAAGACAAGCCAACCCTTCCTAATGACTTGTTTGTGAATAAAATTTACTCTTTCTAGTATGCCTGGTAGCACTCAGGAGAACAATTTATTGATCCAAAAAGACAGTTTTGCTTTAACATGTCTCTAATTTGCAGAAAAACACTTATTAAAGTTTATTTTCAGGAAGCCAAAACAGTTCACAAAATAAAAAAGGATGTGTAATTTGTAATTATGTAAATGATCCTGATTCATTTACATATATTGACAATACAAAGTATGATTTTATTAGGAAGTTGTAATTGGAATTAACCACCAAAATCCTTTAAAAGTTTGCCTTGCTCTTCTTCAGTCTCCGTGCTCTCTCTGCTTGTAAATATTAAATGGATTTCATTTTTGCAAATAAACATAATAGCGTTTGGCTCAAGGAGAATATAGTTTTGTAACCCTATTTCAGATTGTGCCATCCCAGCATTTGCCACAGGTGTAAAAATGTAATTTTAAGTCTTCTCTAGACTACTAATGCATTTAAGAAAAATAAAATAATTTTCATTTCAGAATCAACAAGATTTTAAAAGATCATATTTGGTAATTGAAACTGCTTTGGAAGAGTTACACCTTTCAGATAAAGAAATCCTGAACAGCTGGGGAAACATTAGACATTTTCCACTGGAAAAAAGTGGAATATTTGGAGATTTCTAAAAAAAACAACCCAGAAGTTACAATAGTACTTTGCATGTCAAGTCAGTTTTGAAATAACATTTTGCTTATTAAGACATCTTTTAACTACCAGGTTTAGAAAGCCTCATAGCACAAAATCCTCAGCATTCCCATTCAAATCAAGAAAAGGAGTGATTCTTACATAGGATTATTACAGGATTAATGTATGTGTAAACTTAATATATAAAGTAGAAAAAGTGTGTTCTACAGGTGCACAACTAAAAAGTCCTCAACACTTTTCCTAAATTCAAGTTAATTTTATCATGGATCTCTTATAACTGCTAAAACACAGGAGTTTTTCCTCCTTATTTGATGTTAACACTCAAAAACAAGCTCAAAGAAACCTTTAGAAGCTCTACACAGACATAAAATTTCAAATTGCCACAAACTCTCTTGAAGAAAATTATTTTCAAGTCATTTTTTAGTTGTCCCAGATGGAACTAAATACACTACTGAAAATAAAGCTACTGCAATTTTATGTTGTAAGAACAGTAGAGAATGTGGACGTAGGCTACAACAACTATGGATTATACATCCTGGGAAAAAGAACCCCTATGGAAACCCAAGAAATATTGCAGTTCATAGTGTTATACCAAATGCTTCTAATGTGTATTTATTTCACCAGTTATTGTATGACAAGGCAGAGAGTTCCTTCAGGATTAAGCCATTAAGTCAGTGATTTAAAAAAACAAAACAAAAAAACAGATAGAAAAAGATTTTGAAAATTTACATTTTTCCTACAGAGATTTATTCAGTAATATTACCAACAGACAGAATTATGAACATTTCACTGATCTGGTCAAGTCTAAGACCTTCTTCTTTCTAATTTCACTAGGATTCCACCTAAACAGTTTTATTATTGCCAACTTCAGTCATGAGATGGATGACCACATTTAAAACCCAGAAACAGCGGGAAAAGCCTAGTGCAGGACGCCTTCACAGCTATCACCCTTTGTAATGCCCTTTGTAAACAGACTTTCTAACTACTCTATTAAATATGATAGCCCATCTTTCCAGTCTCATCTGTCTTGTAAAATTCAAAATTACTTAAGAAAATAGTTGGCTATGTCATTGACTGAAAAACATTCCTAATATAGGCTAGTGCAGGAGATGTGATTTGCCCTCCACTAATTTTTGCTTAGGAACAATGTACATTGGCAACTGATATCTTCATGCATTTTTTTTTTTTTTCCAAGAGAAGAAATCATGAGGGGCATTTGTAACTAGCTTTCCCCTCCCCAGGTTTCAATATAGAGATTAGAACAGG
Source organism: Aptenodytes forsteri (assembly GCF_000699145.1). Classification (NCBI taxonomy): domain Eukaryota; kingdom Metazoa; phylum Chordata; class Aves; order Sphenisciformes; family Spheniscidae; genus Aptenodytes; species Aptenodytes forsteri. Next base: position 659,379 of record NW_008794447.1, on the reverse strand, counting down.
AGAAGTACCCTCCAAAAAAAACCACTCGCATATACATCTTCCTTTTGTGAAATAGGAACACCTGCCCCTCTCCTAGCATGAGGGAACAAGCAGTGATTCCACCAAGAGCTTCAGAGGTCACAAAGATGGAGGAGAAAAATAAACAAAACAAAGCCTGGCCAGCTCAAGGTTTAGAAGAAAGGAGACCGTCACCAGCCAGCACGGCCTGGGATGAGACTCCAATGCTTGCAGTTTCTAAATATGCATAGCAAGAAAGGAATAAGGAAGCTGTGTGAGAGGAGCAGATGGGGAAAGTCTACCAATACGTACGTAATGCAGAACAGAGAGGTCACGTGTTCTAGTAGGAAGGAAACAGAAGCTTGAAGCAAACTGTTGTATGAATAGCCTTTAAAGAAAGCAAGCATTACCTCACTAAAATGCCTCCTAATGACATAGTTTCAAGATAAAGCACAATCTAGTCTCTTTATGATAAAAATGTATTAATCAGCAGAATGAAGACAACTTCTAAAAATAACATGCAACATTGAATAATCCTAAACCACATTGTCATTAGTAATTGAAAAGTTTAGCCAGTAAAAAATGTATTGCTAAAATTGAATAAATTTAGTAAAATTGAACTAGATGATGAAAGTTATAAATGTAATTGAAAAATGGAAAAATACCAAAAACGAAATCTCATTTTAGCATAGATAAAAAAGCATTTCCTTTCTTATTTTAGAATTGTCATTCATGTGCAATTCAGTTTACTATACAGAATATGAACCTGAAGTCCCAGGTAAGTATTCATTTCATGTTTTTAACCTCTCCTTTTTATCTGAGAATAAATTCTGCTCCTGGCTTATTTATATCAGCTAGCTGATAAAAATCAGCTAACTGGTACATAGCATTGACACACAGGAGGTCCGGTTCCCCCTCCTCCTTTCAGCAAGTTCTCTCAGTACAGAAGTGAATCTCCAGTTGTTTCACATATTCCTAGATGCACAACCCCTTTTTCTTAGACCTGCTTTATTCTTTTGAGTAAAAGGACTTCCACAGATTGGATGCAAGTCAAAACATCCTAGGATAATAGCTGACTGTACCCAAGAATCAGAGGATTAAAATAAACAAGTAAAACAAGATTCTTGTGTGAATCAGCAAGATGTCCAGTCACATAGCTGTGAAGAAGCTTTAAAGGTAGACAAACATTAAGTAGCAAAACAGTGCTTGTATTTAAAGTGTCCAAGATGCTGAGAATTAGTTATTGCAATTAAACCTCTCTTTTTGTTAACTATTTTAATCAGTGAATACTATGGAATAGCAAGGCTTCGTTTTGTAGCATATTACTTGCTTCATATAGAATACTGCATTGAAACATCTCATTTGCTTGTACAAAACGGCAGATGCTCACTTCTGCACTGATAAAAGATACTACCCTTGTATTTACCTTATACCCTTGTATAGGGTACGATCCCTATATATAGAATGCATACAAGTTGTATTCAGCTCCTACGTTATGGACATAACCATCTCACTACCTTAAAGCTACTTAGTAGTAAATTAAGGAGAGAAAGTAATTTATCCTTACAGACCAAACACTTTTCTCATGGACTCTTCAGTCTGTCTGTGAACACCTCAGAATTTTATTTGAAGGACTAACTTCATAGGCAGGAAGCGATAGGCTTTAAGAATGCAATGCAGAGCAAAGTTTCAGCTAGTAATAATCCTTGGCTAAATACAGTCTTAAAAGGTAAGTACATGTTAAAGACTTTTGCGTAAATCCACTGCCTAAACAGTTCTAATTCTGAAACCTGCACAATTGTGTTTGTTGACAAATACATTGTTTATATTAACTGCATTATGATATCATTCAACCATATATAGGAGATTAAAGAGGAAAAAGTTGGAATAAATGTATATATTATATAAAGTATATTTAGTAGTTTTTGTATAATAAATGCTTTCTACAGAAGAAATTGAGAATCTAGAGGTAGATACAGTTCATATATTGAGAAATGTCAGTACGTTCAGTAATTTATTTCCAGTGAATATTCACATTTCAGTTAATTTGAAGATTCCTCATAGTATAAACAGGCCAGCCTGTTTTAAAATGCAGAATAGAAACATATCCATTGTGTTTTCAGTTATACCTTTCAGCGACATGTGATTAAATCTTCTATTTTATTTTTTTTTAATTTCTTCTTAGCTTGTTAATATAATCATGTTCTATTAAATACCATAGCTTAGGACAGTATCCCATTACAAATTTATAGACCTATGACCATACAAACAAGAATATCTTGAGGTGTAGGAAGAAAGATGCATACAATCTGCATTTAATCCTACCTCTTTACCTCTTCTAGTCATTCAGCCTGACTCCCACTGCACATAACAAAAAAGCGACATCTGCTGCATGATTCATTTTGTAGGTTTAGGCCTAAAATAAATCAAGGATTTAGCATGTATTAATAAATATATAATATTACTATTTTTTTCTTATGTCATTACTAAAAGAAGGAAACAAATGTATACTCTCAACTAAAGGCTTGAATACCTTCCATGAAAGCAACATACCAGTAAGAAGTTCTTGAAAGAAAACAGAATTATGATAACATATGGACAAACGACTCTAGATTGTAACCAAGGTCAATCTCAAATGTGAGAAGTATTTCATTTAAAGCAGAACAATCCTCAACATTGATTTAATTTGGTCAGATATAATATTCTTCCTTCTCCTTGTCTTTTTCATGGGCATAAGTATTTGTATAGATACTACACCTGTGTGTGAAAATGACAAGCAACATGAGGAAAGGCAACAGGATTTCACAGTATTTTCTAATATCGTTCCACCAATTAGGCACATCAGGATATGGACCACAGAGGGACATGACATTGCTTCTACCAAGGACAGAGTAGGATGTATTTCTTGACTTGCCTGAGAACTACTGCATACCTCACAAAACAGGCCAACACATAATGGCAAAATTTGAAAGCAGTGTACGTTGGGATGTACCATTTGGCAGACACTTCATATAGTGCTCCAAAAAAACCCCAACAGTGACACTGAACTGCAAGGGCCACCAGCTACTTCTCTGATCGACTCCTGGCTTCTAAAAATTCTTCATACATTAAAAAAAAAAAAAAAAAAAAAGAGTTCTGCATAAGAGACGTTAAGGTTTATATACTACTGCAGTACTAATAACTCAAAACCTTCTAAATAAGGAATCAAAACCTTCTTCCTATGACTTTTACTCTGTAGCTTGATCTGTAGGTCTCCGTAGTTCTATCCTAAGGAAGGAGCTATTGGAGGACGAAGTAAAGCAATTTTACATCAGCTTTGTACTTGTTGGTCTGTTGGGTGCCGCTGCACAGCTACGCAGCAGCTTTGCTGCTGCTGTAGGTAGAAGGAAGCATAAAATATTCAAAAAGGAACCTAAACAGTAGTTAGTATATAGTTTGCTTCAAAATGGTGTTTGAGTTACTTTACCTCAATTGAATAAAAAAGAATACTAAACAGCATAATTGGCGAATACAGCGAAATAAAATATCTAAATCCATTTTTTCTGATGAATGAGAGGTAATATTACATATTATTATAGAATTAATGAGACTGCTTATCCTGAGGATGCTCTTTACATTATTTTCATGTAAACATTTCTAATATGAATAAAATGTGTTTGTCTGAAAGTTCTACTCAATGACCATTTTAAAAAAATCATTCACATCTGAAAAATATAAAATGGGTATCAAGGACAAAATTTTGTTTGCACTTTACAGAGCATATTTGAAATATGTGTTTCAAAAACATCATTATATAAAAGCAAGTGTTATTTAGAAAAATATGTATTTTAACTATTTTACTTTCTATTCATCAGTAGATAATCTGATTAATTAAAGAATTTTTTTCCTGTATACCTTCCATCCACTAAAAAAATATTCTTTTGTTATCTAGTTAACTACTTATCTAGTTCTGAAGTATGAAGAAATGCAGTCATATTACTATGATTATCAGAAGACTGGTAAATGAAAGAATACTACAAAGTAACATTCTCACTGAAGCCAGAGAATAGTAGAGTCTATATATTAAAGGTTACATGTCTTTAGTACAATTACGCAAAACAAAAGAAAACTGATGTATTACACTGTATATGTTTGTTCAGTTTTTCCATCATGATGATACTTCCTCTGATTCTACTTTTTCCTTTTGAAGTATTGCTTTAACATTTAGCTTGCAAACTAATGTGCATATTAGCATAAACCTGTGCTTAACATTTATTCTATAGGCCTCTAGACAAAAGCCTGAGTTAGCGTATAAGGTCAGAAAAATAGACTTTGTAAATGTTACAACAGTAAACCACAAGGTTCAAGAGAATATCACATAAATTGTGTAAAAATTTTTAATTTACCTGAATCAAGGCTATTAATATAAACTTGTTTTAAAAAGAAATCAATAAGCAATATCTAAACACATGTGAATTGTATACAGAGAGAGAATGGTCTACAAAAACTAATAAAATGGTTAAGAACTCCTGTGTTTACAGTCAGAGTTAACAAATTTTAGAAACAAAAAGTGGATTTTATTTTATTCCAATGTAAATCCAGGTTATATTAGTCGTCTTGATATCCCTGATGTCACTACAGTTTTTTACTGGTTTAACACTGAGAACACCATTTCATTCTAAAGGTTGCCTTTGACTACTCCAAGCAATTCCCCACCCTAATAATACAGTCATCAGATGAATTCATAGGATTGTTACAGATGTTTGGGAAGAGCTGCATGGAAGACTACAGAAAAGCCATTTCTCATAAATATAGCTGGGTAGAATGACAGCAGATGTATATTAACAGATGCAAACAGGTCTCTGACAAGCAGAGAACACTGGATGTTTAAGAGAGTTTCTTATTTTGAAATTCACTGACAAGCCATTCTACCGAAGACAGAAGTGGCAGAGAGGTAATTTTTAAAAACTTCTCCAGCTATCAGCTTTGCCAGCTCTTAAACTTTCACCACGATCCAAGACAAAACGAATATCACAAGTCTCTTTCCAAGCCCCCGTTCATGGAGGCAGGATTACACTTAGGGATCTCCAGTTTTATCTGGAAAGTAGCTCATGGGCCTGGAGAATTTGATTCCTGGGACAAAAAGGTTAAACCTGGCTCGAGCACTGGCACTGAAAATGCATCAATACAGAAGAAAAAGATCTAGATATAGCCTAGCCCTATGTATGCCTTATGCCTGCCTACTATCTGCATACTACAATTCTGAGAGCTATTTGATTGCTTCAATGTTAAGCATTTATGGAATGTTTGGGGAGAGCTTTGGGGGTTGGGAGGGTGGGGGAGAGGGGAAGTACTATAACCAGCCAAGAAAGTCACCTACAGACAAGAGAAATAACATAAGTGTAAATGAAAATAAATTTAAGGCTTGGATGCAATCAAATTGATTATTGTTCATGTATTCTGAATTACCATTGAGGACAAAAAAAGAAGTAATAGCCTTGACAGATTTTTCTTTCAATATATCCTGAGACAAGGTTAAAGCTAGAGAAAGATTTTTATTTAGCATATAGGGATAAAGCCACAAGTGACATTGGGCACTGAACCACCATTCAGATGACAGAGCAACTCTCATGGTTCTGGGAACTTTTGTTCAGCTGGTGCCTATACCTAACGCTGCAGTACCTTCCGAAAGCTGACGTGCTTACATGCTCATCCCAGTGAGTCGCTCTGCAATAACCAGCATGGTTCAGGCTCGCTGTGAATCAATTTCATCTGGACTGGAGATGCTCAGTGCTGCCAGGTCTAAGCATTCAAACTCAGTAAACAAGGTCCCTACCTTTGCCAGGCAATTTGCAGAGCTTTAATTTCAGCTTCCGCTCCATTTTGTCCCAGAGGTTCCACTGCATATGTAGTTATCAAGGGAATTCATGTACTTACAGAGAAAGATATCAGCGGAGAGCCAAAAAGACCAGATCCACGCCTACTGCTGAAGACTAGGCCTTAATTTCCTTCAAATAGTGGACTTGAGCAACAGCTTCCCATCAGTTTAACTCTGAAAGCTCCCCTGATCAAGTAAGAAATTGCTCTGTTGCATTTGTTCTTCAGGATGCCAAAATTTTAAAATAGAGTTAAAATAGATGAATGGAGAAAGCCTTATACATCATCAGAGCAACGGTCTGCTTACCCTGTTACCTGACCTCCAACAACAAGCTATTCACAGGTGTTCAAGGAAAGAGAGTAAGAAGTGTGACACGCAGTATGTGTCAGGAGAAAGATCCTTCCCTGCAACACCATACAAGCATCTGACAATCACTTTTTTTAGGGAAGATGTTTTATAGCCACTAATGGACACTGGATTCTCCAAATCTTTTTCTTATTCTCTTGGCCTCCCTACCCCCAGAAGCCATAAGTTTAAATGACTAAACTTCTCTCAAATGGGGAAGAGGGATATTATTTTATACTTTAGAGCTGCTGCTTGAATAATGGCATTGGGCACCTCTTAGAACTGGCATTGTCAGAAACAGTGAGCAATCACTCCCTATTCACCTTTTCTATACTCTCATGATTTCGTAAATCTCCATCATATTTCACATCCCCTGTACATTTTTTTCTCACTTGAAGAGTCAGTTTCATCTTTCTTTTAAGACTGTCTCCTCTTTCACACCTCTGTTCTTTTCCACTCTGGGCCTATTCTGGTTCTTTAATGTAATTCCAAGCTGTCTTTCCTAAGTGCTGATAACTAAATTAGAGCCCAACATTGCATATATGTCGATGCAGCTGTTTTATCTTGTTCTTAAGTGCATTACTTGGCGTTTATGAATGCTGTAGTTCTGCACGCCTTTCAGTCACATCATATGGGCATTCTTCAGAAAGTCAAATATAAAGCTGACTGAACAGCTGTGTACTTAACTGTCATTATTATTTACCCCTTTTTTCCCAAATTATTTACCAAGGTTGCCAGCCCAGTTTCCAGCATATGGTCTCCGAGATTTCAACAGGAACCTTACCCTGTGTAGGATCAGAACAAAAGTAGTATTTGCAGTTACCACCTTTTATTCCCTTGATATCAAGGCTGATTTAGTGCAAGGTCACGCTACACAACCATTCACTCAGCCACTTCATTTCTTAATTTCCCAAGGACTCTTAGGTAATACTATGCTAACCTTAGATTTGGTACAGTTAATTTTCTTGTTTTAGTCTCAAACTCCTACTATTGGTACTGCAGTTTGAGACTGTTCCAAGGGCTTCTCGCTGGAGAAGGCAAAACCCTGCTTTAGCGTGTTCTTAAACTCCTCTGGAGCAAACAGTGTGGCAAAACACTAGCTTTGCCTGTTTGCTACAGCCACATGTTCTCTCAAAGCTCCTTTTATCACCTCACTTCTCTACTCCTCAATCTGTTAGCCAGTCCTGCTAGTTTACCAGTATGCTTCACCATCTCATCATTTAGTAGAGGCTTATGATCTACCTCACATCAGCCGAAATCCAAATCCACCATGGTCTCTTCTAATGATGTTACAGAGCTTAAAAGGAAATCACATGTACCTGATTAGGAAAGGAAATGACTTCATTAAACTTGTATTCTCCTTCTTTCAAAATCAAGGACAGATTTCTTCATCATCTGGTTTCTCAAGGCAAACAAACCACACTAGTAAGGTTGACTGCAATTGAGTTTCTACAGCTTCCAGTGATCTGGATACTGACCTCAGAGAAGTATGTTCAACATCACTAGCGTGGCAGATCAAGCCCTTCATTGTCATTGGGATATATTCTATTCCCACAAGCAAATGACTGAAGTTTCTAATCAGGGGACAAAAGGCTACATTTTAAAATTTTCACATGAATAATATGAAGTGACAGGAACTATTGTTAAGAAGAAAATCTGACTAGTTTTATTTTTTCTAAACTGAAAATAGGTTAGATGCATTTCATTTGAGGTTCAAGTGCACTCTACCCACTCTGTGGAACAGTAATAACCATGTTTAAAGTAAAAATACCCGAGGACCTGCAAGCTCTCAGTCTTGTCAGTTCTAGCTGACACATCTAATACTCAGCTGGATTTCTGACATTCGTACTGCAACAAGTATTCCCTTTGAATACACAGGAAACATACCGTGAATTCAAGGGAAGCTAATGGGACCACTTTTGGAGCAGGGCACTTGTCAGCTGAAGTAGTGCTGTCACAAGCTGGCTTTTGCAAAATACTTTACCAAAACAGAATTAAGTTACTACCACATAACAACACCTGCTGTTGTGATATCACAAGATAAATTTTACAGATGTTATTTTTAGCTGAAACTATTTTTTTAATTAAATATCCATCTCTTCTTATATTGATTGCAGGGCATCTGTTCATTTGCATGATTATGACTCATTATGACTTCAGCCCTATATTTGCCTTCTTACGCTATTTGTTTATTTTTACCTAGCCTACTGTTATGGCAAAGATTTTCTGATCTGTTCTATGCTCTTCCTCCTTCTGCAGGAGACCATTCATCTTAACAGAGTTAAGGTTGTGAAATATGAATTGATAATTCTTCCAAGTCAATACAAACCTATGCCAGTATACATATGCAAATAGCATGGGACAATAGCACTCTAATAATTTGTGTAAGTAGTACAATGTGTTGGGCAATTAAAAACCTACGAAAGAGATTAGCATGGGTTTCTGAAGTTCAAATATTTGAATCATATTCAGCTGATGCAAGCATGCAGTTTGATGACCTCACTGGAATTACTAAAATTTGTGTCTCGTAACACCTAGCATTAAAAAAAGTCAACCATAATTGAACTTCCAGACATCTTTCTCCAAAGAAATAGAAACATTCTAAAGAAAGGCTGCTCATCTGTCCAAGGCAGGTACAGGTAAGTGCTGCCATCTGTCTTATGATTCTCTTCGTAATATCCCTATGATTACCTCATGCTTCTGTGTGTAATTCAGTCTGCCTCTCTCTCAGAACCTTGAGCTGCCCAGAGATGAAGTGCAGGTATTTAGCAGCTGTTCTTTATAATACTCAATCTACCAATTTTTTTTCCCCCAGACTCAAATGTAGTAGATTAGGACAGAAAAGTCTATTCTTTGCTGTTCAACTATTCAACTGCCAACACCTATTATGGTATAATTTAAGCAAGGAATATATATGCCATTTTATTCTACATTCACAATATTTTTAAACCTCATACTGCTACAGTATTTAATAGATATTAACTACATAAGTTAAGCAAAAGGCTGTTTTGCTTTTAAAAAGAAAACTCAATTTACTTTTTTTTTTTAGTTAGCTCTCACCTAGTGTTATAAATAGTGGACAAAATTATCTATTTCACAGTTCCTGGTGGTAAAGCCATTTCTTAATTAATACCCACTAGTAATTATAGAAGTTAATGTCAAAATACCACTTGAGAAATCACATGTGATATCAAAGAATCCGTATCATTTAATTTTTCCCTTTGTCATCTAGCATACAAGATAACAGCAAGGGCAGCAAATAACATCCGAACATTAGCTGTAGAGCTATATTATCAAAACATAACTGCAATATATACATTTCTATTCCAAGAGGAAATAGTCTCAGGTTATTTTAGAACCTCCAGCAGGGAACATAACATCAGGGTTCAGTTTGGGTTTTTTGCAAGCAAATGGTCCATCAAATTTAAATAGTAAAAATAAAACCATCCCAAAACAGAGAGAGTGCCACAGAAAAGCACTAAGCAATTAATATTGACGGATCTCCTGTTTCAGTAGCATAGAAAGAAAGTAAAATCAAATTCCCAAGAACATAAGAAGGGCATAAGCAATGCTCAGGATCCCAAGTCACAAATTTTTCTTACTTTTGTATTTATCTGCTTTGCATAATCAACAATTTTTTTCTTCTACCTTTATTTCTATTGTCACTTATTCCATCTTCTCATTTTTAACTGGAAATCTGTGTTCCCTTATTGCCAACTTTGCTTCAAAGCAGGGTCTGCAGTTTGGCTTCACATAAGATTTTCATGAAAAAGCTATCAAAACCATTCATGCAGTCTGCCCTGTTCTCAGGGATGAAAAAGAATATCAAAGTGCTTTGTACTTATTGTAAACGTGTGACCCTCCTTCCCAGACTGCTAAAATGCAAATATATAGCTGCGTTCAATTTTGATGAAATTCTCACAGCACAGTAATGCATCTTGAGCTTTGTGGTTCACAAAGGAAAGCACCAGAAATTGAATGCAGATGTAAATAAACTCTCAAAATAGTACTGTTCTCGCAACACAAACATGTTTACATCACTGAAGGAAAACATACATTTTTAACTGTTTTGCATTCCAGATTTTTTTGTCTGTTTTAATATTCATTAACCAGATTTTTTTTTTTTTTTTTTGATAACTTTCATTTCCCATTTTCATTATTCAAACAGAAAGCATTCAGAATTTTAAACAAAAATCACTCTTGACCTTTTCAGTAAGGGGGAGTACCATGAGGCTTGACTTGTATTCACGATACTTCTAAATCATATTACCTGACCCTGATGCTTCACATTACCAGCTTCCTTATTACTCAGGATTTCTTTATGAAATTTAAGATAATTAGAGAGACTGCATCATTCTTTAAATCAGTAATCCATAAGCTGAAGATAAAGATGTAAAACATGTTACCTACCTCTGTTCCCAAAAGCTTAATCCTTTTATTTTAGCTTTCAGCAAAGGAGGACCATTTCCTACAATATCATACTGGAGAAAAAGAAGGAAAAAAAAAGAAATAGTTTCAGTCACTGAGAAACAAAAAAATATGGGTTGCAATATATCAAGGTTTTGTCCCATCTGGAAGTGTGAAAGCATGCATAATTTTAAGTTATACAATTTAAAGTATCTATCTAAAACATGTTCCATTTAATCATTTACATCTTGCAGCACTATTTTATTAAATAGTGAAATATTTATAGCTTCTAAGGCTCTAATTAAAATGTTTTCTCAAAATTATCTTGCTTATTTCATATGAAGACTTAACATATGAAAACAGACAACCCAGTAAATATCTGAAAGGAAACGATCCATGAATATTCACTCATGAATGGCAGAGTGAAAGAACAAGCACACAAGAGCTACTCTGAACATAATCTTCTCCAAATCAGCAAAGCATAACCAGATCTAACTCACATGGCTACAACAACTTGTAACTGTCTCTTGAAAATGCTTTGACTATGAATAAAAGAACTGGAAGAAGTTATCAAGATAAGCATATCGAGGCTGTCTCGATAGCAATAGATAGACCATTCTTGTCCCCCCATTTTCAAAAGCAACACAACAATGGAACCACTCAGCTGACCCTTTAAACATAGAAAAGCAGAGAAGCTAGCTAGAGGCACAAGTTAAAACTGAACCACGAGATTAAAACAACTGGTCTCACAGACATGGGACAACATTCACGTCTCCTACAACAGCAATGCACGTTCCTGCTTATGCTGTGTCTACCACCACTGGCAGTCCGCACCTTTCTGTAGGTGGAAAGAGTCCTCTTACCCTTCCATTACTCCGCACTAGAAATCCCTTTTCTGTTCTGCCTTCTCCTTTTCCGTTGAAAACTTAAATGCATCTTTATCCAGCAAAACAGCTCCCAGGACTTTTACTCTCAGGGGAAGGACTTCCATTTATTTTAAGCAAAGAGCAGGGTACACCAACATTAGCAGGGCTGTGGTTACCTGACTGCTTTCCTAAATTGTTCTTCTGTGATTTAACTCATCTGTATAATGGACAAGCACTTACAAATGGAGGCCTTCACACAGTTTAAATACAGGGATGCCTAACTGGCAAAGCCTATACAGGTACCAGCATGAGACAGGCGTCCATCGACAGTCATGTCATGGCAGAGATCCCACTTCTACCATGGACGCCGCCTCCCAGGCACCTACCACTCATTATTCGGGAGCAGCCACATGCTTACGGCTTTCCTGGGACCCGAGGTCAGAAGTGGAGCAAGGAGGGCTGTGCAAATGACTCAAGTGCAGACAGGGGAAAGAAAGAGGACCAGGAAACTACTGTTACAGCATTACTCACGTCCTCTCTCTGTCCTAACAGCGGCTGGAAGGATACCCAAACGCAGGAGTTTTGTATCTATGCTCTGTTTGGTGCCCAAAATGGAAGTTAGTGACTCTTGTGAATCTTGTGCCAAGCCCCAAAATGATACGGAAGATTTGTAGCATCTACATAACTGAGTGTCCTTTGCTTTATTTAGAAATGGATTTGTAATAAGGTGCCCAAATAATTACATACCATTTATCAGTTGCATCAACAATATACTGACTTTAGCTGTCCAGCTGATTTCAGATAAAGTCAGTTTGGATTTGTATAAACATAGGGACTAAATATTTACCAGACGTAATGACAGTCTTCAAAAGAAATTATTACATTGTTAACACAGGCAATGCAATTAAAATTATTACTCTTTAATATTTTATTTAAAATTGTTGTGCGTTTTTTTTTTTTAAAAGAAACTGGTGAAAAATACTAATTTTAAAAAAGGTAATATTTTAAAGCCTTATTTAAAATGCTGGAGGCATTTTATTTGACATTTCTAAATAATACCATTTTCATTTCCCTCTGAAAAGGAAATACAAAATGATTGCCATTGTCCTTGTTACGTTTCTTTACATTTTCAGCCATAGCTTTTTTTCTTTGCTTGGCATTGTGGGGTTAGGGTTTTTTTTTTGCTTGTTTGGTGCTGTTTTTAAAAAAGTCAAGTTATAGATGGGCTTGTGGTGGGTTAGCCTTGGCTGTCCACCAGCTGTCCACCCAGCTGCGCTCTCACTCCCCCTCCTCAGCAGGACAGGGGGAGAAAATAAGATGAAAGAAGCTCGAGGGTGTAGATAAGGACAGGGAGATCACTCACCAGTTATCATCGCAGGCAAAACAGACTTGACTTGGGGAAGATTAATCTATTGCCAATTAAGAAGAGAGTGAGAAATAAAACCAAAACTAAAGCCACCTTCCCTCCTTCTTCCCAGGCTCAACTTACTCCCGAACCTTCTACCTCCTCCCCCTGAGGGGCTGAGCTGTGCCCTGCGGCAGGCCCGTCGGAGCCAGCTGGAACCGGCTGTGTCCGGCATGGGCCAGCCCCAGCCGTTCCTCACAGCGGCCGTCCCCCAGCCCCCCAGGCCGCCCGGGGAC
>NW_008794447.1:587914-645407 GCF_000699145.1 Aptenodytes forsteri | reverse complement strand
TTCCCGGCCACGGCCCCGCCCCGGCCGCTCCTCACAGAGGCCGTCCTGCAGCCCCCCCGCCAGCGCCTGGGCACCTGCGCCCAATGCCGGGCTCAAGAGCAGTTGCAACTTCCCAGTTTTGGGCCTTTTCATTCTCTAGCCCCTCTTAATAACAATCTCGTATTCTCGTTTTGTGCAGCTTCTCTTTCACCATCATTAGATTAAAAATAAATAAATAACAAAAATCACAGACAGGCGGAGAGGAGAGGTGCAGCGCCAAAGGAACAGACACCCTGCAAAAGTGCCGGGCTTTTTTCCTCCGGGGCTCAGTTGTGTTATTGCTATTAACAGAAATATCTATTAAAAAGCCTATCTAATCCTCCAGTAACAGGCAAGGATGAAGAAAACACCTAACTTCCAATATTAACTTTTAGATTCCGTAAAGGGCATACCATCTTTAAATGTATAGTCAAATCAGTACCGTCTCAGGTTTCGTTCTTCTGGTGTCAATTTAGTATAAATACATATAAATAAGTACAAATATTCCATGCACGATGAAATCCTCGATGTTACAAACGTGTGGGGAAAGATGTGTCCCGCTTTGCTGTTTGAAGCATTCAGTACTGCGCGTGCTTTAACTCATTCAACAAGCTTGAAATACACAGTACTAAACCCAAGTATTTTGGCCTCCTTTCTTAAGTTTGGGGCTTAACTTCTTCTCTCATTGTGATAAAAGAAATGTGATAGAAGAAATTAACTGTCTCAAATACCAGGGGATTAGTCAACAACATATTTTAAGCTTTGAAATATTACACTGAAGTGATAACTGATTAGTATTCACATTTTCAGATCAAGAGAATATGAAGGCAAACACCATTAGAGATACCGAAGGAAAGGAGCTTGAAGCTAAGCACACAATTCAAATGAGTTAATAAGATACAAATCACTAAGGGTCATGTTCGCTCCATGGAAAAATCATAAAAGTCAGAAGGTTAGCACTTTGAAATGGGTGCACTCCAAAAAAAAACAACTTGAATTTGGTTGGGTTTTGGTTTGGGTTTTTTTTTTTTTGGGGGGGGTGAGGGTGGGGGTGGAGACAGAAGTCCAGTGCCTGTGAAATAGTAAGAGTTGTGGAAATAACCATACAGCAAATACATTCCTATAATACATGTTGTACGAATATTTGGTGGCAAAATTACATCAATTTTCTACTTTTTATTCCCTGCTAAATACCAAATCAATGACACCTGTGCAAAAGCAGTAACAATAAAGCTGATCTACTGTCAGACTGTTGTGGCCTCACAAAAGGTATTTATGGAGACAACTTGCACAAAGCAAGGACCTATCTTAATCTTCACATTCTAGGTTAAATTATGTTTCTGAAGCCATAAGAGGTTACATCAATTTTCTACTTTTTATTCCCTGCTAAATACCAAATCAATGACACCTGTGCAAAAGCAGTAACAATAAAGCTGATCTACTGTCAGACTGTTGTGGCCTCACAAAAGGTATTTATGGAGACAACTTGCACAAAGCAAGGACCTATCTTAATCTTCACATTCTAGGTTAAATTATGTTTCTGAAGCCATAAGAGGAGTTGGCCCCCTTTAATAGTTTTAAAAAAAAAAAATTATCTTATCAATAGATCACATTTGATACACTCGAACAAAGTTACCCTTAATCCTCTAATACGCTTCTATGGAGTTCATCTAAACATTAAGATCCTCAATTTTGCATGTGTGTGTCTTCAAATACTGCAAGAGTTCTTGAGAGCTAAACCCGATGTTATTCTATTACCATGATTCGCACATATTATTACCTTTTCACTCCACTATAAAGGAAAGGAAAATACTACAGACTACAATATACTCCTCCATCTTCTTTTTAAATGGTTGAGAAAGTTCTGGGCTGTTACGATGCACACTCTGGAAACTCATCCCAGCAATAAGATAACGGCTACTCTGTGTTAAAGTAAAATGTAAAACCCATCATTACTTGAGGAGGTGCTCTCTAAATGTATAAATCCTGACTGGCAGTCAATTAGTTATCACTTTTACCAGTTGCCCACACACCCATTGTTAAGTTAATGTTCTTGCACTCCCTCTCCCTAAAGACCCGGTAGAACTTTATGAAATACAGTGACACAAAACTCTGACACAGCCCTTGTTACAAAATACGCCTCAGATGGCAATTAATCAAACCATGCCATGAGCTCAACAAAACCTTCAATAAATACAACAGAACTGAACATCTACAGCTATTGTTTGAGCTGTAAATCTTGTGAATGCTTTTTACTGTAGCAACAAACTGCTAATAAATTCAACTTGCATTACCAGAAACATATAAAGGACAGGATACACTTCATGATGTTTTTTCAGTGTCCTCCCCGAGGCCATGCACTCAGGCATATTGTTTCCAGAAATATTTTATAGTTAGCAGTGATACACTGTCCCCCCTACCCTCTCCCACGACTGATGAGACAGAGAACATTGAATGCCATTGCCTAGCACTACGTCCCTCTCACTCAAAAGAGATGGGAGGCTTTATGCTTACCATTCACATTAGCTTTAGCAGCAATCATCAACATTAATTGCACATGTATCATTGGGCAAATAGACTTCTTTCTCAAAAAAAAAAGTGACAATAGTAGAAGTGCTGTCCCTGCTACTGTGCAAAAGTGATGGAGTTTTCTAGCATTCTTCTAATGCACATATTCAATAAATGGGACTGACAAGCCAGCCACAGCTAAGATTACTCAGTGAAGAGTCTCAAATTTTCCAAAGTACTTCAAATACTAATTCAATAAAGTAGCACAAAAGATAGGAATTTCTCATCTACGTTTGTTTCATTTCAAAGGAGAAATGATTCCCCCAGTGAGATTTACGGAAGTGTTCACATCCCACATGGCTTTAATCCCTACCAACCACAACAAAGGTCACTGGCTTGTTTTTACTTTCACCTCATATTACCATGTTTTGTTCTGAATGAGGACATGAGAGATCCAAAGAGAAAAAGAGAGAAACTGATATTGTTTGACATCAACCGAAAAGCCAGAATAAACAAAAGATCACAACCCTTATGCCTCAAGTCTAGAAATCTCTATCGGTATTAAGTTGGTTTAGATTCAAACTGAGCCAGGTTGAACGTACATGGCTTGTCAGCAAGCTGTGCTCCATGTAACACGGTAGTTAACTACTGACAACAGCATACACCATCTGGGAGGGGGAAAACCATTCAGACAAAGCTAGCGGGACAGGTGTTTGCTCTTCACGTATTTCACTGTACTGGATGTTCTTACTCAACTTTCTTTGTTTCCTTCTTCATTTCTTGGAGGTTTGAAGCCCGCCGTCATCTGCAGCCTTCAGAAACGCAAAGCCGATTGAGCACAAAGGATTAAAGTGTAAGGTACTGAAGGTCTCTCTCTCTCTCCACATCCTCGCCTACTTACTAAAAAACCAGAAGAGGCAAATAGAGGAGAACTGTTCCACAGAAAAGTAACTTGTTGCCACCTACCCCAATAAGGGGAGGTAAAGATGACATTATAACCGTTTCTCTGATGCAGTTCAGCATAACCTGTTGAGTCAGGGAAGACCGCAAATTTAAAGTTTATCCCAGAGACATATAATCTCTGTTTTCTGGGATCTCGGCATTTTGCTGGTGTTCATCCTTAGCAAGTTCTACGCAGCTCTGCTGTACTGGTGTTTTCACAGCTGGCCATCTGCTTTCTGGAAGTAGAACCACCTAAAACTAAGGGGAAGCAACAGCTTGGTAGACTCTAACTACTAAAGACAGACATAAAGAGATTTCAGTAGAGAAAAGGGGGAAGAGGAACTGGAGAAAAAGAAGATGACTCCCCCATATAAAACTCATTTCAAAAAACCAGTTTATTTTCTCAAAGTCTTACAAATGCCATTCTATAGAAATACTTGTCATCGTGAGGGGTACAGGAGTTCAGAGGCCAATTGATTTTGCAAACATGAAGGAGTGACTACGGTCACTAATATAGGAATAATAAACAAATAGTGCTGGTATATAAGAAAGTGACTTAGTATATAAAAATATTTTCTCAGTTAGGAAGAGTTACATTTCCAAAAAATACATTTTTATGGAAACAATATTTCAATTTGACATTTATTCCATTAAGTTAAAAAAAAAAAAGGCAGAAAGTACCTTCTATTGCCAGGAGAACCATTAGTATCAGTACATGACATGGGTTTCCTGACAACTTTTTAGTAGCTTTTCTTTGATTAAAGACATACAGGTGGAATTTTCTGGAGAAACTGTAAACAGCTGCATTACAGCAAGAGATACCAGCTCACAAGAGGTTTGATTACCTTCTACTTGGAGACTGAGCAAGTGATTTTAAGAAGATACCCAGTTTTAGAAAGTGCTGCCACTGGCATTTTGTTAGTTGGCATTTACTATCAGAGACCAAAACAGGTATATATGTTTGGTTCAGGGCAGTTTAAGGGAAAGCTGCTTATTCTTTTACAAACTAATCCCTCTTCCCTTGTGTTCAGTCACATAATAGGCTGCAGTTCACAAGTACCAAATACTAGCTAGCATTGTAAAGATGGAATCAATAGTATAATCCTATTAAATTCTGCAATGCAGGCTACTTTTCAGATATATAGTGGAATCCTCTTAAATTGATTTTTTTTTTTTTTAAATAAAAGGTAGGGTTCTGTGAGGCTCTAGCTAGAAACCTAAAAAATATTGTCTGTATAATGCTCTTAAGGTAGCAGTTCAGTCTGTTTTCCTCTGTACAGTTTCTGTATATTGGCTGGCATGTAACTGTGATACTTTACTAGATGATCTCCCAAAATAAAACCAAAGCTTCATTAGTTATGGTAACCATAGAGCAATGAAAATAATTGATGAGCTTACTCACATAAGGCTTCAATGAGAACTGAGACTTCCATTTGCATGTGAGCTATTGACACCTATTGCCGAAATTCTTTCACTAACATGATCGGATTGTTATTTATATTGAAAGCTAGTGTTACCATTTGCTCGAGTGTCTTTCCAGATATTAGCTCTTGTACAGTCTACTCCATCCCAGACTTCATCTGCTTATATTTGAAGATTGCAGGATCTCTAAATCTATTTTGAAAAACTATCATGTTTGAACCTATAGGAAGATTTAATCTATTTCTCTCACATAGCAGGAGGATAAGTACCACCTGGGGCACTAGCTACCCGATTCTCACATCAACGAAGACGAATGTTATCTACCCCGGTCCACACGCAGGTCACCGCAACTAAGCGGTGTGAGTTACAGTGATACTTGCTGATGGGCAGACTTAGATTTCTAGTTCTATCACAGCATCCATCCAGCAAGTCATACCATAGTCCATACATATTCCAGGACAGCCTGATATTTTTCTCATGTCTTTCAGAGCAAAGAAACTACACACGGGAAATTAAGAAATTCTCTCTCTGCTTCCCTAGAAAAGATCATCTTCTCTAGAAAAGAAGTAGAAGAGATACTTCCTATCCTTCCCTGTACTACCAATGCTTCCCAGTTGCGCAGCCACTATAGATCCTGATGACATTAGCAGATGTACAAAAAATTAGAGCCTTTACAGTACCTCAACTACCTTGAGAGGCATATAAAAAAATCTGTAACTACAATTTGCAACTCGGAAAATCATAGCAACTCTATGATGAGAATGATACACTGACATTGCCAAAAATATGACGGATTTCTCATTTCTCCAAGCAATAAATGTACATATTCAGTGTTTTCTAGACTAATTTGATTCATTTTGCAGATTAATTTTTATTGCTAGTGTCATACCAATACCAGAATTTCTATATCGACAAATCAGCAGCAGCAGCATCCCTCACACATACAGCAGTAGCTAGACACCTCCTTCTCTGAAATAGAGTCGGTGGAAACGGATAGGAGCCGAAGGCCAAGCAATGCCTCTGCTTGACCCACTGGTGCAACAGGGCCATGAGGGAGCTGGGGAGAGCACCCAGAACTCTGCCTTTGCCCCATCCATCTTTCACATTTTAAATTAATCTCTCAGTAGATCACAACATGTTACAAAGGTTTGGGATTGACAGAAGGAAAAAAAAAAAGCGCAAGTAAGGTTTGGGATTGACAGAAGGAAAAAAAAAGCGCAAGTGTAGCAACCTCATTAGGATTCTGCTCTCAAAGGCTCCACACAGCTTTGTCTTTTGAAGAGTAAAAGCTGCTTAACAAGTCAGCAATAGCTGGGTCCCCCCCAGAACAGCTATGGTAACAGTCTTCATTGCACAAACACGTTTCTTGAACTACTTTCCCAAGTCTCCGCTAATGCAAACCTGTGGAGTGAAATAAATGCAAGACAGCTCTTTTGTCTCCCTGCCTTTTTTTTTTTTTAAACACTTCGCATGACAAGTATATCACTCCTGTTTCCTGTCTTTTGCCTTCTGTTAGAAATAATTTGTCAGAATACACATTTCTGAGATTAGGGATAAGTAGTTTATGTGACTAAGTCCACAGAATCAGCTGTCACAACCGCAAAGTTAGCCTAAGATTTCAGAGGATTTCTGTCCAAGAGGAGCCAGTTGGCAGTGCACTTCAAGATGTACTTGCTCAAGCATTTGAGCAAACTTTTTAAGGCTAACAGGAATGCTTTTGGGTGGTTACGCAATTATGCTAATCAGAGGACCACAGCAAAACCAACTTACCCACCCCAATAAAACAGTTGCAGCTCTTCTCATTTGTGGAGACAAGCAGGCAGAAGTGTTGATTTTCCCCTTTACCTCCCATTTTATCTCAAAATCTGGACACAAGCCTCTCCCAGAACGCAAGCACCTAGCTGTTCTTACTGGAAGGCCCGCAGCCTGCGGGGAAGCGCACTCAAGTGCCACATCTGCCTAAGGAAGAGGCGGCATGTTGCTTCTGCACTCCAAACACTTTGCAGCTACTTCATCTAGCCTGAAAAAATTCATGTTGAAATAGCATGGCCAGAGGAATAAATTAAACGACTTAAGCATTGCCATATAGATGTCTACTATTAAAACTCGACGGACTGCCATGCTCTCGCCTTGCACGAAGCCTGAAGGAAAAGCTGTGGTTCGGTGCGAGTGAGGGCCATGGGGCAGGCTACATCAGGCCCTCGCTCAGCGGCCAGTCCAACAGGTTCTGTAATCCTCTATGGGAATGCAATCCCCTCTGTACAGCTTTCAGCCACCAAGCTTCAGTGTTCCATTACAAACACCACAAAGAAAGCAAACGTTTGCTTTAAAACCTTTCTATCGTACTGTATCCTTCTGAAACATGGACCCTGGGCATAAAGGGCAGGAAGCATGCACTTATTAACAAAATGTGTAAAAAGCAAATGCTTTTCTGATTAATAAATCACAATAGCAGCATTAATCTCAAGAGTAAATGAATGAAAACCCACAAAGCAGAGGTCAGTTTTTAATTTGAGATCTCTACTGACAAAAACCGTACGTTAGCTGTAATAAGATGTCGATTGTCCCAATCCTTATACATACCCAAGTTTCTACAGAGTGGAATCAGAGCTGGTAATGAGGCAGCATTTAGAAATTGATATGCATTTGCTTCACACAAAGTTCTAAACACAGGTGGCAAACTTAGGCTTTTTCGAAGGGTTGCTAATGCCAGTACTGTTTCCCTTCCCCCTGCTCCATCCCTTTGCCTTTATGAGAGATTTGAATTGCAGAAGCAGAAACCACACTGTACTCCCAAAAGCACACCACTGACATACCCGGCACAGCTTGCGTATGTAGAATCACACATTTTATTTATAACACATAGGAAATCCTAAGCATTTTAGAAATTCTCAAAGTAACAAAAGTCAAATAAATATACATGCTTACGGTAGCATATGCAGTGCCGTGTTCATTCAGAAGATGCTCAGGACTGAGCATCTTTGAGAAGTCCATAAATTTCTAAAACACATCAGCCTTGCCCTTTGAACAGGCACAAAGAGATGAGCTTGTAACAGAAAGTCTTTCAACACCCCTGGAAGGAAGAGGGCCGTTTAAAAGCAGTGGTTGGAAAGCCCTGACACAGGACATAGCAGTAGCGCCGATTTCCCTGAATAGCACAGAGCTCTTCTGAAAGGAACTACAGGATTAACCAGTCAGATTTCACATGATTTTGAACACTATCTGCTTAAATTCAGTAAATATAGAGGCCTGTGCACCCCAGGAGCGAAAACACATTACTGCATAAAAACCTTCATTCAGAACAGCTTGAAGGTCAACATACTTCCGGTGAAAATAATTTTCATTTATTTCTTCCTTCCTCTTTACTTTATAAGCAGAATAAAAAAACCCAAAAAACAAGCCAACCCCAAAACAACAACATGTTTTCTAACAGCCACCAACAAATTGACAAGGAAGAGACAACAGTCACATTTCTAAGATCACTTCGTGTTATTGTTACACGTACAAGAGAGACATCAGTGATCTAGAAGTATTATACAGAACATGACTGACTTAGCTGGTGAAAGATGAAGAAGATGAAACACACCTTGCATGTTCAGTGATTCATTCTAGATACAAATAATAGAGAAAATAGAAAAACATGCATAGATGATAAGAAACAGGTGTGGGAATCAGAGTGCTCAAGCAGGACATACAGTACTTATAAAGACTCACCTAGGTGAATAAGAGCAGAAAGCCTCAGGGTTTCCAAACAGCCTGACAGGGCAAGAGCTGTGAAGTGCTTTGGCCTTTCTTGGCAGCTGATCAATGCAGGAGAGCAAACAGGAGAACTATGGTGGTACAGGTCAGCAGCACATCTAAATAGGCATAAATGAGAACAAGATGTGCCCACGCCTGAAAACGCTTTAATGAATTAACTAGTTAGAAAAATATTTGTGTAACCAAGTATGAATATGAACAGTATTTTCAGTGGAACACTTCCGATATTTAAAAAGAGGAAAAAAGCAAGAAGTGTTCCCTTGAAGATCTATTTTGCAAGTGCTACAGTTTTATCTTGCCCTTTAAGACCAGAGGGAGGAGGGGGAAAGAGGAATTATGACTCAGAAATAAGTCTGAATCATTTTTCCCTGGAACTATGCTTAGAAGAAGACAGTATTAAGCCTGCTGTATTCGGAGTTAGCATCACAATGTAACTCTTAGGCACAAATATTTCTAATTTGTCACCTAAATTCTCTGATTCAAATGTTTAACCTGGTGTCTTTAATCTAAATGAATTGAACATCACCATAATGATCTAATAAAGAATCTGATCTGCAAACCAGCATACTTTTTGAGAAAAAAGGAAGTTGGAACCAGCATCTAGTATTCCTTTAAAAAGGTATATACCAAAGGACAGGGTTTTGCTGGAGCTGCTTCAGACTACCTCAGCTGAACTCGATACTAGTATCATCAAAGGCTCCCAATGAAGCAGTTACAAACTGATTTCATATCCTACTTCTATACTTCTTCCACCCATCCTGCACTTGATGAGCTGGCTTCTCATCTCCTAGTCAGCACCCTGCGGAAGAGGTGGCAAATAGTTTTTTTTACAGCTTCTTGGAAGCCCTCCGTGTCCTTCAGGCAGCATGCTCAGACCAGAGGAGCAGCAGTATTCGTCACGTAGGTAGTGCCATGTCTTCACAACCCTGGTTCTGCTGCTGGTGGCACCCCTTTGGCCTTGTGTAAGAACAGCAGAAGGTAACTTTTTCTGAGTGCAACTTAGCAATTCAGTCTTCATGAATTGCAATACTGAGTTTACAGACTCTCTATTATTTATTGTGAGGTTACGCTTAGAATCTGCTTTTTCAGAAAGGGAAAGTCTACCACTTCCAGAATATTTTAACACTTCAGAGGTCTTTCTGGTTTTCATATATATAGCATGAGTTCTAGAAATATAAACTAAAGTCTGTATGTATATATACACACACACAGTTACACCTGATCCAGTACAGTTTGCTATTTGATGATTCATTAACATGAACCCAATCATAAGCATATTTTGCTCTCAGTTATATCTTTATATTTAATTTCTAAATATTTAAAACCAGATTTTCTCACCACTTATAGCATCTAACACACTTTTTCCCGACTCATACAGAAGAACACTCATCAATAAAAAATGGTATGTCTTTTGTAATCAGAACATTTTCAGCTAATTGCCAAATACAGAACCTTTTATTCAGGTTTTAGTAAGTCTAAATAAATGAGCATGAGGGGAGCTTTGTTTTTTTAAGGGCCAGTTTCACATTCTACTGAACACAGATCTGTGAACAGAAAGTGATTTACCTGAGTAAAGGACTTCAAAATACAGCCTTTGAGTAGCACAGCGAAAGAGCTATGAAAAACTGTTCTGTCAAAATTTTGTTTGCAGAAAACCCTAAAGCCTCAGTTTAAGTAATTCAAATAAGGAAGATTTAGTTAATCACCACATGCAAGTCTTGAACTTCTGACATTCTTCAATACACTGCTCACATACCCTACAAAACCAAATTTTAGTCATGCATCCCTAACTGATTTCATACTGCCCCCCCAATCTGCCTTGCTAAAAATGGTCTTGGGAAAACTCTGTACAGTTTGGCAGTCTCAATATCATATTTGTCATGCAATGAGTCAAAGATAACTTATGCTGTAGTCTAAATCATTCTTAAGCTATAACTTTTTTGGGTTTGGTGGGGTTTTTTTTTTGCTTTGCTTAATTGTTTTCTGTACGTAATTGATAATTACCTGTACAAAAGTCACAGACTGTAACCGCAGCATAGGAAAGGTTGTGTGTGCTCCCCCCACCTATTCAACCAAAAAGGGCAAGCAGGCTCAAGCAAACTTCACATTAGCCCAAAGATCAATGCTGGAACGTTTGTCAGGTTTCTTCCTCAAGCAACCAAAATCCTACTCCAAACACAGTTCATATTTCAGGGGGGATATGTTTGATAAGCCACCTGCTGCTCATAATAAGAAAGAGGCCATTAATGTGAAAGGGAACCTACCTAAGAAAGGCAGCCAACATTTTCTTTCTAAACAATTTGATTTAAAAAAAAAATTAATGACTTCTACTATCTCAAAATTACTGCCACAGTTGGACTCTGTTACCTTCCGTGCAGGTTTATTCTGCAAACAGCTGCCACCCTCTCTGGGGCTGGGAGGAAAGATCTCCAGAGGAGCAGCAGGACAACAGCTGTCCCTTGACTCCCCTTCAACACAGTGGGGTCTGTTTCTACTGATAGGAAAATCCTTTCTAAGACGAGGAACACACCTAGAGTTTGTTCTGCAAGAGATAGCGTAGCAATGAAACTAAAGCTGAGTAGACTGAGGACAGAAGAAATTATTTTTGAACCATATAAAAACATGCCATTTTTTCATTTTACTCTCTATTTCTGCAGCAGTCTTTACCTTATGTCTAGTTTAACTCACAGCTTGGCTTTCCCTATTTCAACTGCCCTCCTTTATAAAATATTCAAACTCAGGAAGACTGTTAAATAAAGTATTTTTAAGAGCTTGACTAGCATGAAGGTATGCTCAGAAATTCACGGGAAATGATGAAACTGTATTACTAATTTCCTTAATTCAACTTTACTAACACAGAAGGAAAGATTTCCACTCTTTCCTAGATCTAGTGCATGACATTCCTAGACTTGAATTGTTGTTTTTTTCAATTACTAAGAGAACACAAAAATGACAGCATCTCTCATGGCATACATGGTCACATATAAACCGTTCCCCTGTATCCCTACCCACTCTTCAATTACTACCAGAGAGCAGATTTTTGAGCCTGCTCCAGAGGATCTTTGCCTTCAATAATAAAACTAGTTAATTAGCAGGTCTTTCATTGGGCAGTATAATGTGGGTGAACATAGCTCACTACTCTCTAGTTTTTAAATTAGATGTTCAGGAGACTACATTTAGTTGCATTTGACTTTTTTCTTCTGTCTTTCATTCTTGTTTCAACTCAGAATTATAACCAAGTCCATCTACACACATTTCCTATGTTTTAATGAGGATGGGTAGCTAGTGAATTGTCAAAAGGTTACAGAAGCTTGGCTCATTTCTACCCTTCACACCCACATTCGTGTTTGAAGGCCAAGGTCTCCCTAGGATGAGTATTTATTGCTGTTCCACAGCCTTCCCTACACACATTTGTGGTAAGAGAGTCCATGGTTCTTCCATCCATGCAAAGAAAAATTGTAAGAGTAAGAGAAGATATCCAGATGCCTATCAACAGACCAAAAGAACCAGACACATCCTCGTTTGGATTTTCTGTACTTTAAGACTTTGTCAATAACCTCGTAAGTACTGACTGCTCCCTAGTCCCTCATTAGGAAGCTCTGTAGCCGGAAGATATAAATTTTTGATGCTGACTAGTGATTTGGAGAGGTCCTATTTTTTAAACTAATTTGAGACTATTTAGAGTGAATCAACCCAAGGAAGAATTCTTTCCTTGAAAGTGATTTGAAGAAGCTCTCCAAACACTAAAGCATAAATTTACTGGTCAACTCTGACAATTTAAAACAATATATTTTGTTGTTTTGTTACTCATTTAAATTATTCCACAGGGTACAACTTATCAAAGTTAAAATTCTTTAAAGCAAAATCAATACTATCACTGCAGCCCAACAATATATCTTCTGTGGTAACCCCTTCAAAGAAGCAGAAGTCATTAGGTTAAGACTGGAGGAGCAGACAGTCCTTCCTGGAACACATTTTACATTTAATCTGAAGAGATGCACAAAACTGTTGATGTATTTAAACTGAACTACCACGCTGAGCAGAGATGTGTATTTTATCCAAATAGTTAATTATTCTGCTTTTAGTTTTTAAGCTTGCTTTTTTTGTTTGTTTGTCTTCTGTATTTTCTTTAGCTCTTGTTATTCTCCTAGGTCTCTCTAGTTACGCATTTGAGATTTAGCAAATGTGTAGAACATTCTAAAACCCTTAACAAATGGCTTCCATGGCATTAATGGATTACACACACTAATTTTTCTCTATTGGTTTACTTCTATACTGACAGAAAGAAAACTGTTCTTTGCTCTTTACAGAAGTTACTATACGTTGTCTCAGTAAGTACGCCAACCTACACTGACACTTTTCTGCCAGCTCCAAAGTCTGTTGGTTAGCCGCTATTTTTCACTGACATTTCAGAGGGCTGTGACGTAGCTATTATGTGCCAAATACAATGCAGCACAGCTGCTATTTGAAATTGTTCTGTAGGTGTAGCTCTCCTGTATAAAACATGCAATGTATTTATCTTCACAGAAGACATTGTTCAGCAAATGATGAACATTGGTCCTTATTTAAGGAGGTGTATCATTAAGGAAAGCTATGGTCTCACAGTGGTGGATATTAGGAGGAGGGAAAGAGGAACTGACCACGTGTACTTGGAACAAATATGTTATTGGGCAGAGGTTTATTCCCAAGCCTGAACTATGCAGAAGGAATATAGGGCACAGCCAACTAAGAAAAGCTAATTATTTTCAGACTTCGTCAGTAAAAGTAGAATCAACTTCCACTAGAAACAGGCATGACATTCACAAACATCTTCAGTAATAGCACTATTAATTCATGAACGAAGACACAGCTTACCACAGCATCCCATGCCTGTGAAGATACAGCATTTTCACAAACTGCTTATATGTGGCTTCCAGCGTTTATACAAACATTTTAGACAAATAATTGTATAGCTTCATCTAATTATCATGATCCCCCGACACTGTAGTTTTAAAGGTCAAGTAGGGTATTTCTAAGCAGTTCAGTTTTTGAAGCAAGCTAAGAAGAAATTAAAATTTAGGGAAGGAGCAGGGGTGCATGATCTTCTTTTGAACTCAGCCATGTGGAATTCAGTGATTAGAACTGAATTAATATACTGAAGAATAAATTAAGCTCAAGTTTATTTGCAAGTAGTTCATATGATGTACATCTCCATCTTAAAATAATTTTTGAACAGTTTACATATTAGCAGACATTTTTACATTAAAGGAAATGTATAGTAAAAATAGAATGCAAAGCAAAAGCGTTGCTACTTTGCTAATCCTTGGCTTGCCTCCATGCTAGCATTAAATTACTTGTTCCTCCAAATGCTTCCTCATCCCTATTCTTTTCCAACATATACTTCTACTTAAGATAGAAAAGTGCATTGTTTAACGACTGGAGGATCAAGGACATTTCTCACAAACTTACTAGCAATTGCTAGAATAGGAACAGTTATAAGAGAAAATTATTTTTTTTTCAAGTGTTTCCAGTATAGCACCTGTATTCCAAAACACATGGTTCATATAGATAATTGCTTGCTTTCATGTCCTTGCCAGGAAGTACTGGAAATTTATCTTTGACATGATAGAAAAGAACAGCTTTGTTGATATTAGCAATTTTTCTATTTAGTCTTGTTAGGAGACATTTCTTAACCTACTGAAAAAAAAGCCTTATCAAAACTCACTGATTAAATTACAAGCAAGGTAAGAGTACCTTGCATGACTTTCTTCTACAACCTTTTAAAGTTACTAACACTGCAGCATTGCTACTCAGTGTCAAACATCTTTCACTTATTTTTTGAATGAGGTCTTAGGCAAAACTGCCTTCCTGTTGATGTTACGCGGGGGAAAGTTATGTTGTCCCTTAGAGATTGACTCTTCTCCTTCCAAACCTGGTACCCTCAAGATCACTGACCACAATTACGTCGGGTCTCAGCCAAGAGATAGTAACAATCCCATTTTGTTAGTCATCTAACTCTTTGTGTCATTCCTGTATGTTCATCAGTGTAAATATGGATACAGACATCCACTTAAGTGGGAAGTAGGGGTGGAGAGACCAAAAGGTATGCTCCACTGATCAGACTGCTATTCATAGCCTCTGGTCTGGTATAGCAGCATTTGCATCTCCAGAGAAGTATGCTAGTCCTTTATCAAGGGGGTTTCAAGCATCCCTCACTTTCATAAAATCAGTAAGCCTCTGAGGAAGATAGAGTTGAAATGGGACCCAAGGAAGACTTCAAGTGAGTTCCTGAAGCAGCCCAGGAGGTTTTACAGACAGGAGCTGTCTCTGGGAGATACACCCCAGCACTTCAGGCCTCCAGGGAAAGGGTCAGGGAAGCTGCTCAGGAGGTCAGAGGAATGCAGGTACAGGGAGAGCTATCTTTCCAATTTTACTTCCGTGTAGAAATGCTTCCCTTATTTCTTCACTAAAGTCTAAAACATTAGTCCCCATGTTATCTATTTTGGATGCTGCAAATAATTTCATTTGTATTTTAATCTAATCTGCTTTGAATTAAGGGTCATTTCCAAGTGAAAAATCTAATTGCTCACCAAAGGATAAGGTATCCAGCTATCAGGGATCAAATAACAAGCATGCACATCCCACATGCAGCATTTCAGGAGATAAATGGGTAATAAGATGTGATTCCACAGAAGTAGTATGTAACAATATGAGAATTAGTATAACAAGACTTTGAAGAGCAGCAAGCATCTTCGAACAACTGACACCCAGGATCTCTCTTTGCCTGTTGTCAGGGTAGCAGACCTTGAAGTGTTTTGGTGGTTTGTTTGGCTGGTTTAGGGGTTTTTTGTTTATTTCTGAAGGAGTTCATTTCAGCTTCCTTTAATGAAAAGAATATTGGGCTCATCTAGTTCTACTAACAGCAGTTTCCACCTTCGTACTGCTAGCCGTAACATGCCCAGTCAAACCTTTGACAACCAAATGAAAATTGGCTTCAAGCAAATAGATAATACAGAGCTAGTCCTCAGATCAATCTCATGCTGCTCAAGTATTAGGGTATATCAAGTGGCAGCTATGAACTTCCAACATCACCCACTGCAATACAGTAAGTCAGGCCACTGCCGTCCCATTGATTCGTCCCCTGAATAAGGCTCAAGAAGCCAGATAAAAATCCATGTAGAAAAATTGAGGATTATTTCCAGCTTCCACTGAAATAGATAAAATGTCTTACAGAAAATCCTTCATTGATCTACCTATAAGCACTGTCATAATTATTTATGTTTAAGAACACTGTATGAAATTGATTAAAAGTTCAATAATAGAAAATTACTCTTGTCCTTAGGAACAAGGACCACTTAAAAAAGTAGGGAAATTTGAAAGTTTAATTGAAATATTTTGTCATGACAACACTTCAGAGAAATGAAGTTCACCTCTATGAAGCAGACTTTTTAGACTTAGTTTTTCCTAATTACATTTCTCTGGGTCAAGACAACTTTTAGGGGTTAATAAGACTTTGGTCAAGCATGTGAACTACCTTGAGCTCATGCTGAACACTTGATTTTCTTGCTTTAAGGAAAGTCCAGTAATATAATTAGGATTTATACTCCTTGTGTAAAATTACTTACACTATTTCATATGTCCTCTTTCAGAAGAGTAGTAACACTATTAAGAGGTTTCTTTTAAAACTTATTTTATCTTCTAATACATAACTTAAGATACTTTTTGTAGATAAACTTGTTGGGAGCAAGCAGTATTTGCACCAACTGTCATGAGCTGATGCTTTTAGCAGCTGTAGACAGCTATGGCCTTTAGCATAAACCCCTGCTGGGTTGCAGATTTGAATGATGTCCTGCATCAATGTTTCTCTGCTCTACTTTGTGACAGTAAGAAACTTACTGAGTAGTAAAAAGCCTCTTTACTACCCTAATGTGAACAACCAGTGACAACTGCAAAATCATTTTGACATTTGGAGAGTTGTTAACATGCTCACATTCTCTTTAGCATCTTGAACATGCTAATTACAAATTTCATTACTGGGGAAAAAACGCAGTAAGCTCAAAGCTTGAGTTCTGCTGTATCTTCTTCTCGCTGCATGATCACATTAGAATGATGAATTTGTGATAAAGTAAGGTACTGGTTTATGTCAATTCAGAGCACTGCCACATCTAGGAAATAAGACTCTTGCTAAAAATTGCACAAAACTACTCTAAGTAAAAGAACAAAGTCAGTGATATTCATGTAGCGAATAGCACAATGGTTCCCCAGTGCCAGAGGTGACGTGCATCCTTCGTCAATACACACTTAAACTCGTGATGCCTCAAGAGAACAAGAGTGGTAAGAAAGGACACAGGACATGTGCACACCCCACCCTTTCACTTGCAAAGCCTCTGGGCAGAAGCACAGACACGATTCTTGAATTCCCAGTGTGCTACGGCTCTACCACCGAGGAGAAATCCTCTGCCTGAAACAGTCTTGCATTTTACCATATTCTACCAGAAACTCCTTAATGGAGCATATTTTTCCTCCAGATACTTGCCCATAAGATGCTGTAACAGAGTACCACGTGATTAAGTCATCAGTTCATAACTTATGATGTTGCTTTTTGCAACTTTGTGGAAGGGCACATTATTACAAAAGATGAAATTGGCAACCTTACTACCTGCTACAAAAGTTTCCTTCAGCAGGACAGCCATTTATAGGAAAGCTTCCTTACCAAAAATATTTATCTCCTATGTGTGCATATGAGGAATATATATACATAACTGACTTCTGTTGTACCATACAAACATTTGATATACATAAAAATATCTTTCCTAGATTAAAACAGTAAAGAAAAAGCTATAATACAATCAAGTTTTTTAATCAAGAGATAGACATGCACAGAAATACGCTGTTACTACTGAGTCATGATTGTCTAAGCAAGGCAAGGTTTAGAGAAAACTGAGCAGAATCAGCTAATGTAGCTCAATAAACAGGCCTTCAAGCACACAAGCCTTTCTTTGGGTCTAAAACTGAAACAGCCTGCTAAGGAAAGGCAATCAAGTTCATCTCCAGAAGCAGGAGGTTGAAGTTACTGTTTCTGTTCTAGACCTGAAGAAAGCCTTGCATGGGTCTGGTATACATAACCCCCAAACTTCTCTCATTGAGAGCAGTTTTCTGGGAGAACAGTCATTAAATGAGTATGTAAATAAACGTCCCTAGCCCTTCACTTTGGCAGGTGGCATTGTAAACCAAACAAGACCAAACAAACCAATAATCAGTCCTCTATTAGAAACAGTATGCTTTTTTTAAAGCACTATATTGACATCAATTTCATAATAACACAAAGAATAAGCTACATCCTCCCTTCAGAGGCAAGGCATTTCTTTCCATAATAAATAACCATGGGGAAGATGACATCTTATGCTGCATCATTGAACTGTAGCCCCCAAATCAGCTTCACTGTTACCTGCATTCCATCATAGTGGGACTGAATCATGTGCTGCAAAGGGAAATCTTGTGTTCCCTTTGGTTTTAAAATCCAGCTTTACTACGTATCCAGTATATAGAGCTGATTGTTATTTCTTCTTATCTGCTAATTGCCACAGATTATGATGATCTATTTATATCTTCAAAAATACTCCTAAACGCACTACAAAATACTTGCCAGAGCATTCAGAGGCCAGAAGTGATCAATCATTTGGCAGACATTTTATTTTTCTGCACAACCAAATTATATTGCTGTTTCTCACTTAAACAAACAAAAAAAATCACCACCGTTCATGGAGAGAAAAAAATTAAATGAATGAGGAAATCTGTTTTTTAAATCTAATATAGAAGGGAACTGTAACCAGCCTGCAGATTTTTACTTAATCATTTTGTCTGCATGTGGCAGGTATGCACATTTTACATGATAGCCATTTCTAGAAGACTGGTCTTTGAAGGGGCTACAGCTGCCATTCTGAAACAATGTGTCTCAAACCTACAAAATGGTAAAGCGTTATCAGACTGCAGTCCAGCAAGGATACCTATAGTTGGCTGTGATTACTCAAATTAGGTCTGGAAAGTCACACCCCAGCAGCACCAAGTACCCCTAACCCAGTCCCAAGAAACGTTTGTCTCACTGACCTGTCCTCATGAACCTCCATTGACAGTGACTTCCCGGAGAGGTCACCCAACTTGCTCCAGCACACAGCTACCCCAGCCGCTGGGGGGTAGCCTCTAACCTACTCCTCCTGTGCTGTTACAAACCATTTACAGGTTGTCCTCTGCTAAGCATACATGCCAAGACTTCATTCCTTTTGCTACAACTTGCCTTTATAAGAGTAAGCAATAAATAGCATGAGCAGGCACTTGAACCCGATCAGCACAATTGGGCAAATGCCCTTTCCTCCTAACCCCCATCCCAGTTACTATGAGAACACTGAAGATGGGGAAAGGATTTGTTACACAGAAGGGATCACTCCTCCGTTACTGCACTGCTCAAGGCTTAGTGAGTTTATGGCTTATGCAATAGAAGCAAACCAAGTAACTAAAATCACCACCATGAGCATTTCTGTTTTTTCTTGGTTTCTCCTTTCCGAGAACCTGCTCGGTGTCTTACTCTTCCCATCAGTTTTAATTGGTGTCTGTCAAACTTTTCCGCTCAGAGGAATGGCAAACACTTGACTTTGATGAGGAACCAGCAGGTTTGTAAGTTTAATAGCACTAGCATCTACTTAACTGACAATAGTTGAATCTATTCAGCCATACAGACAGAAAGAGGTCTGGTATCCTATGTTACATACTTTCATTTTCCCTTTTTAGCAGCTGTAAGGTTCTAACAGGCATTTTTAGAGCTTGCCAATGACAGAATGGAGAAAGAATGAGGCCTGTAAACAGGTCAGCAGTTCAAAACTCAAGTTATCTGCATGATTTGCTTTAGGTGATAGCCTGGCATTGTTTCTGAAGTATTCTAAAGCATTCTAAAGTTTCTAGAGTAAACAGGACATGTAAAAGGCAGTAAATCACAACTCAAATGAGAATGAAGACAACTATTTTGAGGATGCAAAAGGCACAGAATACTGGTGCATTTTTATTACTGAAGCTTTAATTAAAACTATACCTTTCATACCACAGGGCTGAGGAATTACCTGTTGACTTTTCATCCTCAGAAACAGTCTTAGCAGCTTAACTGCAAACATGAAAAAAGTGGACATTGCAATTTCAAGCAGTTTTTGTCCTAACTTGGTAATATAAATGCTAACACAAAATATGCCTTTCTACTAACAGCTCTTCAAAGCTTAAAGGTGATTAATGCTGCTACATTTCATGTTAGTGTTGTCAAGATCCTTCTGCACAGATCCTGACAAAAATGAGGTTTAAAAAGTGCGTGTTATTTATTCTGAAAGCAAAGGGCCTTTGCAGGAGACAAGAGGAGGTCTTTGCCCAGGAGCTGGTTTTGATAGCAGAAATCAGAGTCCTTCTCACTTTTTGTTCCATACTCATTAGCACTGTCAGAAAAAGTTGTAGGTGAGAAGCCATATTATTCTGCTCCTCCTCCTTTGGGATGCCAGCGAGTCTTAAGATTGACTGACATGATCCATCTTCCAAATCTATTAAATTCTCTTGTGCTTTATAAAACGCATTTTTTACAGCTTTGTTGTCTCCACTGTACTGTAATCTTATTCATCTCTCCTCCAGAATTCAGTACTTTCTAGCATATTTTGTCCGTATAAGAGGAAAAAACTTGTTAAATCTATACAAGATTTGTTTAATTATAATTAACTTGGATAGACTTTCCTACCTCTACTGGATCTGGCTGGAATGGCATTCACTTTCTTCACAGCAGCTCATATGGTGCTGTGTTTTGGGTTTGTGACTAAAACAGTGTTGATAACACAACAGTGTTGTGGCTATTGCTGAAGAGTGCTTACACAGTACCAAGGCTTTCTCTTTCTTGTTCCCCCCGCCCCCCCCCCCCCCCCCAGCAAGTAGGCTGGGGGCAAGAAAGAAGTTGGGAGACGACACAGCGAGGACAGGTGACCCAAACTGGCCAGAGGAACATTCCACCCCACCCAACGCCATGCTCAGAGCTCACTGCCCCCTCCCATTACTCCAGTGGGAAGCAGGGGGAGAACAGGAAGAGCAAAAGCAAGAAAACTCATGGGTTGAGATAAAGACAGTTTAATAACTGAAGGAAAGAGGAGGGGGGAAGGCAAACAAGTGATGCAAAAGCAATCACTCACCACCTCCCACAAGCAGACTGACACCCAGCCAGTCTTGGAGCAAAATCCACTTTGGAAGCTAAACCCCTCACCTTCTTCCTCTACCCCAGTTTTTTGGTTTGTTTTTTTGATTTGTTTTGGGTTTTTCTTTCTTCAGTGCTTAGCCATTTGCATTGCTAATAGTAACAATTAATTGACAAAATCAAGAATGCAAAATTGTTTCCAGTCAAAACCCAGCAGATGATCGAGAATGATGCAGGTTAATTGGTTCTCTGAGGCACAGATTCTACCTTTGCATATGAGCGCCTAGTATTTACCATGCTCTGGTTATTACACAGCACAAACTTTGTGAAGGATACTACATCACATTTTAGCACACTAGGGATTTTTAAAAGATAAGGTATGAAAAAAGCGTTTGATTCAGAAAGAAAAAAGTTTGACTGTTCTTGGCTGTGCGATCAGATGGCAAAGTCATCCTTTTGTCAGGCTCTTCATAACAAAAACAAGGTCATTTAGAAGGAAAAAATGCCATTCTAATCTTATCCGCACAATCCCAGATACAATTAGAAACTGTATTTAAAATTGCATCAAGACCAATGGCAAAACTCATAACAGTGTAGAAAAGCAAGTGCACAACCATCTGCCTGATACGTAGTTTGATAGATTCTTGGGGATGGTTAAGGAGAAAACTCCCTAGATACTAGAGCATCAATCCGTTAAGCTCTAAACCAACTTCCGATTCAATTTTTGAGAAATTCTGTAAGTCCACATAATATATGTATTCATTAATTCAATCAAGCAAACTAATTCTGCCCCCAGTTCACTTTTTTCTTTATGATGTCAAGCAATCTGCAATAATTTGTCCAAGAAAATTATTTGTTCAATTCAACTTAAAAAAAATCTCTCCCTCCTTCTCATTTGGGCTTTCTCACATCTGACTGCTGCCAGATGTTACAGGTAGAGGCAGACAGAACACACCATCTGCACTAGTGAATGTCTCGGGCATATCCTAACAGACTGTTGGCTTCATCTGAACATTAATGGCTGATGGCAGCACAGCAGGTGCAGTGGAGGACCAGTGGGAAATGTGTTGAGAAGCCCAGAATGGGCTCAGTACTTATGTGCCAGATGAAAGTTGGGAGTTATAAAAAGAGGCTATGCACTACAGATTGAAAGACGTTGAGAATACTGTTTCAATCACGACTTTCATTTCCAAATAATACTACATGGTGTTATATTTTAAAAAAGAAAGTCTTAACCTATTGTATTTCATGAAAGTAGGAAATCAGAAACGTAATTACCAAGGTATTTATAAACTGAAGTGCATTTTAATAGCTTGCTTGACATGCTGCAAAAAGGTCCAACAGTATACATTTCAACTGCATCAATTGTCAGATAACACATGACTATATATACACTGGTACAAATATAGACTTATTCCTTAGTTGGTTTTAAAATACAAAGCTATCACAAATAAAGGGCATTCATTATACTATTGTGCTATTTCTAAGCAAACATTCCATGTATGAGTGCACAGGACCCTACCCCACGTTCTTTCAAAACAGCATAAAATCAAAACCTGGGGGTTTTTAATCACAGTGTATCAAAAACTTTCTTCCATGAGGTTGTATCTGAAGTTGATAAAGTGAGTTTCTCTTGCCACGCTTATTATCGATGTATCCAAGTTATTTTCTGTTATTGCTATTCTTCAGTCCTTCTGTAACTAATACCATTTGTTACTTTGTTTTGCAAGAATTTCTCTCCCCCTCAGGATTTGTACTGAATTATTTCACCACAAGATATTAGAGAAAGAGTTTAAAACTTCAGTTACTCTCAGCAATCATCAAATGTGTTCCATAGCTCTCAAGAGAAATATATAGCTAAAGAAGACTTTGCTCCAAGACTTTTCTAGTGTAAGTAGTCCAATACATATAGCAAATCACACCTGAACTTTGCCAACGTATCACCGAAGCTTTTTCATGACACCCTGTCAGTATACCTGTACCTACTGTGAACAAAATGTCTTTAGAGAATGAATAAATAAAACTAATCCCACTTATTATTCTGTTAAATGCCCAAGTTAGTTCAGTCTCTGTGTTAATGTGGAAAAAAGCCAACTACATTATTTGATAGGTAACATTTACATTTCTTTACCAGCAACTGAACCAAGACCTACTCATTTCATACAAAACTGTTTGTTTTTAAAGATCACTGTAAATTAGTTTCCTTAAAAGGCTGAAGTCACCATATCTCACTATCTGTTCTCTGACCTTACCAGTTACTTGGCACAGCTATAAGAAAATAAGTTCACAGCAGAGCCATAATTCTAAAGGTCTTTGTATGCCTACAAATCTTAAACAAAGAAAGGGAAAGAAGTAGGTATAAAAAAAGACCAGACACAAATCTGATGAACAAAGTGATGTGCCTGATCATTTTTGCTCATTAAAAATTTAATGACTCTCTACCATTGCTTCTCAGTCCCTAAATTAAGTTCAAGTCTCTCTCAGTGCACCGGATAAATTCTAATTCAGGTTACAAACTTTGTGCTGCTGCTTTAGTCAAAGCACTCCTGTAAAGAAGCCCACTGTGCAAAGCGCCCGTGACACAGAGCAGCCGCCATACTCCCCTGCCACCGCACAGGGCCAGGGGTCAGGGGCTGGCAACAGATCCCGTTACTGCGCAGGCTGTCTGCAGGCACTTTGGGATCTTTCTTGATGAACAGCTATACATAAACACACAACTTCAGCTGTTGCCACAAGCCATTTCAGACCAATCACTGAGATATGTCACTGGGGTAATAATGAAATTACCTGTTTTGCTTTGGTTTGCTGAAGTGAAGGTGAAGATCACACTGCACTCCATCTATTCTACGTTGTCCGACTCCTTTGTCGACCAGCACGGTATCAAAATGCAGGAGGACTCTAAGCCAAACCCAGTAGTTCAAATGGGGGAAACAAATACTAGAATTTCACCACAATAGCTAAAGGATTTTGAAGCCTTTGCTTGCTTCCCCCATTTAGGATTTAGTTTATTAAGCCTTGATCGGTACCTTAAATTACATTCTGTACTCCCTTGCATCTATCAAATGCAAATAAGGACTTTCATTAAACAAAAAATTAGGATTCATTTCCCAGTCACAGAACATCCTAGATGTTCTCCAACTGGAACAGAGCAAACTTCTGGCTTTTCTTTTGTTTGGTTTTCTTTTTATTTGGTGGGGTTGGTTTTTGTTTGTTTGTTTTGGGGGTTTTTTTTGGTTTTTTGTTTTTTAAAATCCCCTAATGCTTCCACCTATTTTGAAATATTTAATTCACTAGTCTGAAGCTTTGGCTGTCTATGTGCCTATCCCCTTCTCAACATTTAATTGGATAGCACACAAATTGAGAGGACAAACTGTTAATTCTTTAAATTCTGACAATTAGCTTTACTCATGCCAATAGCTCCATTACAGTCAATGGAAGCATTTCTTTGAGGGAAGTTCATGGTTTTTCTTGTTTACTTTTCTTTTAGGCAGATAAGGGTGAAACAATGGAGTAAGTTCATTAACTTCAAAATAGCTCCATAGGGTTTCAGTGGTATGAAGTTGATCCATTGTTTAACATTACATTATCTGACGCTTTCCTTTATCATCCTTTGAATAATTAAAACCCTTGAAAGCCTGTTCTATTAAACAACTAAATTTCATATCATTAGTTGCCTGAATAGCTGAAAGGGCAAACATAATACGAGCTATAGGTAGTTTTGAAAAAACTGTTCATTTCTTTATGTTAAATGACACCCACAAACCCTGTCAGAGATCTTTACAGCCTGTATTACTGAAAGGTAGCTTCTGTAAAATGTGCATACAGTATTAATAATAGATTTGAGTTCAGCAGCAAAATACCACTGCTATTAATCATAATCTGATACTAAATTAACGGATATGAAGCTCTTAAAAATTTAAGATTTTTATGTTAACCACATTTGCTCCATTTCTTCCCACATGCTCAAGTTATAGGATACTTTTAATTTAGCAGAAAGACAGGTAATGTTTTTCCTCAGATTGGATCAGTATTAAGGCAGGTATCAGTTAATCACCTTAAGAAGAGAAAGCTTGGGCCCAAATGCACAAAGGCAAAACAGGAATTGACTCCTACCAATGAACAGGGTCAAACAGGAACTGTATTATTCCTTCTTTCTTCCCTAGAAACTCTTACAGTCTATATATCATCATTAGTGGAGGGGAAAAGAGAAGGGTACCAAAATATCACCCCACGCTTTCTTTAATCATATAAAAAAGTAATCACATAAGCATTATTCATTCAAAAACTGTCTCATTTTCAACAGCCTAGGGCTAAAGGGAGATACAGATGGGAGGAAGTTAACAGAACAATCTACGGAGAGGAACTTGTCATGCAAAGCACTATTTCAAAGGAAATAAAGGATAGAGGAAGAGTATTCTGTGCTTGCTCCACTGCTAAATATAGGCTGGAAGATAGCCATTTAAATGTATTTATTACTATTTATATATATATATATGCCAATTACTTCTGTAAATTTGTTTCCAAATCAAGCAGTTTTGTAAGACCATACTTCCACTCAAAATGTGAAAAGGTTAAAGAAGTTTCCAGTATTGCATTTTCCTTCCTCTAATGATTTAAACGGTCTGAGTTACTGGATCTTTTTTGGCATGTTAGTTATAAACATACTTTAACATAATTTATTTTATGGCTTTACGAACTGTTGCAACATCTTTGAATATTTAACCAATAGCAAAGATTTGGCTTCTGAGAACAGAGCTACATGACATCTCTACCATAATAGTAGCAGTAATATGTTAACCATGTCATCCTTCCAAGTTCAGTGTGTCCAAACATAGCCTAGAAAGAACCTAAACAGAAGGACCCAATGTTCAAAAGCAATGTTTCTGAGTAAAATATTCCATATGTAATATACATCTCACTATTAAAACTGAGAGATCAATCTCCTACTGTTGGCAGAGAAGAGACTATTGCAAAAAGGATGAAGATCCATGCCAGTAGCTTATTGAAAGCTTTTTGCTACCTCAGAGCTCAGCATCCCGTATCGTCTTTCGTATCAAGAGTGACGTGGCGAAATAAAATTCTGACACTTGAGAGCTATGTCAATCTACAAACCACGAGCCCATACAGGTAGCATAACCTGCAATTATGCAACCAATGTCAAAATTTAGCCCCCTATTTTAGAGACAGGATACTGATCTGACTGGGAAATACAACGCTTCAGGCAGTACAGTCACTTAGCCTAAGAAAGAAAAGTTAGAGAAGACCCCTGAGAGTGACCAATACTTCACAGTATAATGGACACTGGTTGAGCACGAGCATAAACACATCTGACAGCATAAAGATCAAGTCTGCTATGTATTAAGTTATAAAGGTTTTCTGAACACAAAATTAAATGAGAATAACGCTTGTACAAACGCAGTTATGAGATAAATTATGACTTTTACTCATATTACGTGGTATAACCTGATGAACATTTAAAGTTTATGGAAGAAAACCAACAAGCATGGCTTTTTGCGTATGCAACATTTTGGCATTGTTTTTTTCAGGATGTGAAAGGGAAAGAATGATCCTTTTGTCACATCTTCAACACCATCCGTTCCAGCCACAGCAAAAATATTTAAACTCTGATTTGCATGGGCATGCATGCATTGGCATCTCGTTTACAACACTGGTTGGGAAACAAACCTCTTGTGTTCTAAACCTGTTCCCTCTTCCACATGAGCCTGAAACTACAGAAAGATTTTTAACCACAGAAGCAGTGTCCTCCACACCCCAACACATACTAGCATAGACAGTTTCCTAATAAGCTAAGGCCCAAAAATCCAAGCTGTGATCCCTCCGGGGAGATCCAGCTTCAGAACTCCTGGTCCAAATCGGACACCAACTCATCAGTGGTCATCCTTCTTGGGTTTTGACCTCAAGTGCTGGCTGCTCTCAGAAAGCTCTCTCAAATAACATTTCACTGACACTAATACCTAAATGAGATAGACTATAGTACATGCTGTGAAATAATAGTAAAGCAAACTTATGATGTCCATAGTTAATCGTACAGAAGGAAGACTAAGGCTCTATTCTGGCTTTTTGACTACTATACAGCATGTCAGCAGGACTACTGACATTAAAGGCCAAGAGCAAGATGATAATATCTATAGCCTATAACGGCTTTCACTGTGCTCAAAACAGTTAAGCGCCAGCACTGTTGAGTAATTATATAGCAAAAAGCTTCCTCACACAGTTTTCTTTTCTTGACCCTATAAGTTAGCTGTGGTGTCACTTTTCTAACACCAGTCTGTTCTTACCTCATGGTACATTAAAAAAGAAATCTCTCTCAAGCCAAACTGTTTCACGAATGGTTCTTTTAAGTATAACTGGGGTACTGGATGAGTTGAAAGCAAATTTAAGCATACACTTGAAAAGTCCGTATTATAAAACGGACAACATCCCACGCACACACTTTTCATGCCATCATCACTAGAGACCCCCTTCCAGCTGCACAGAAGAGGCTGGAACTGAACGGCGAGTGTTAGCGGCAAGCGACAGAAGAGCTGCTCAGCACAGTCTGCCTGAGCTGCACCCCAGATTATGCCAGTTCGAAAAAATCAGAAATCTGCTGCCTCCTCTGGTGGCATCCGAGTTTTAAGATTACATTTTGCTGCTAAGCTCCCCTTGATAGACCAGGGCAGCTACAGAATACAGAGTGCCTTGAAGGCAGAATTCTCTCTCAAAAACATAAGATCCTTTATATCCTTCACTGTTTTTGCCAATGCACAATATGGCAACTTCAAGCGTATTACTCATTGGACTATTACACCACTGAGCAGCACAAGATAGCATTCCCTTGCAGTGGCACTAAAATAAATTTGCTGAAGAAGGAAATAGGCAGTAGGAGATGAAATGCACGCTCCAGTTTCCAAGGAAAGCATGTTAATGCCTAATACATGGTGGGGTGAGGAATAGTAACAAAAATAAGAAAAAAAAAAGGGTATCCATTATAAAAATGTTGCTTAAGTGCTGCCAAGGGGAAGATCAGCAGGACCTACAGTGAATCGCTGAGTAAATGTTGGTCATGTAAGCTAAAACTGCCCAAGAGCAGCTTTCAGTGACATATCCAATTTCAGCGTTTACAATGCATGAACTATTAAAAACTCAACCAATATGACTCTTTATGGCAGCCTTTTTCAGAGCTATATGCTGACTAACACTTTAATACAGAAAAGTATTTTGTTTGCTTTTCAGAACATTTTTCTCAAGGAAAAGTGCTAGCTTGTAGTACAGATTGATTGAGATCCTGCTGACAGCAAGAAAATATCCCAAAACAAACTCTATATCAAGATTCCTATTCACCAGCTATCTGCACACCAACATGACTCCTCTTTTGTGGTGTTTTCTTTGAGAAACAGGGACATAGTGGGTATAATTTAAAACTAGCAAATTAAGTTTGGCAGGCATTCTTGTCTCAACCAAATTAATAGTGCCATTAATAAGAGGCCAAGATTAAGGTTAAATATTTGTCTAAATAAATATTTACTTCTAGTTTTTGTGTATGCTGCTAATATAATGCTATCATTATTTAAATATACACCTTGTAGAGGTACAGGCTTGTCACAGACTAAAGGCTGGCCGAAAGCACTGCTCAAATAAATGAGATCTTGACCATATCTGCCTGGCTCCAAGTGACTAGATTAACCCATTATGAGCTGGAAAAACAAAGGAGAAATAGAAAACTTTCTTAGTAACTGCCGCTAACTTCACATTTCCGTAACATACTTGGGATGGGAATCCAGAAGGGAATAGAAACCCCGGGAACAACCACTAACTGGCCTTACACATAGAATTAGTCAGAGGGATTAGCCTGGGGGCTATGCAGCCATCAAGGCCGCTGGCAGCTTACACCAGCAGTGTAACCTAGGAAGCGGTAAGTAGTTAAACCAATAGCTCCTCCTGGGGTAACACCACAGACTGACATCTGACGCCCTGTAGAGAGCAGGGCCCTAGGTGGGACTGCTACACATTGGGGCACAGCCACCAGCCAGGGCTCTAATACATCAAGCTGTCAGAGCGAGTGTCCTGTACCCCTGGGTCTGTGGTGTCAGTCTGAACTGGACTGGAGAGAAATCACTATCCATCCACTGTACCTGTCCCGCTCAGTAAATACTTTCCACATTATACAATCACCAAGTGGTGCGGTTCTGCTCTCCCTGCCTCCCAACCCAATCCCCCGTAACAAGTGCTCTTCCAAAAGCTATTATAAGTTACTTTTAAGCATCGTTTTATCCTTAACTTCTCACTAGCAACCTAGATTTAGACAGTGGATAGGAAAGAAATGGGAAACGAGGGCCAAGAGCAGCAATAAAATCTCTTATTTTGGGTTAGTTCTTTAGGCTCTTTCTACATCATTTGATGTGTTAGCAAGAATTGCAAGATGGTATTACAAACTCTGAATTCTAAATTGCACATTGTCACATCTGTGGAATCAGGTTACAGACCCACCAGCATGTACTGCACTTGTGTCAACCATATAAGGTTAAATTCCTGTGGAATTTAATGGCAGAAGTACAACAGATTTCAACAAGGTCCAGATTTCACTCTTAGAGGGCATGCACTGCATGAGTGTAAACCAAGAATGTGTAGAAAAGTAACTAGTAATTCTAGATTTGCTGGTTTTGTTTTGGTTTTTAAGCAGCATTGGTACTATCATTTATCGGTTAAGACTTCAAGTGTGGTTTCAGAGGGTTGAATTGGTTTAAGTTTGGTTTCTTAGTGACAGAGGCTGTCCACCCACTTTTTTTGGATGGAATTGTTTTCAACTGTATGGGTACCTTATCTAGATCACGGGGCAATTATACAGGCATTAGCAACACCTTAGGAATGCAGGTGTGGGAAAGCACATTTGTGGGCAGGACTTAATGGGAAAGAGTCCCTTCCAGGCTTTAATGAGGTTCCTAACATTCTAAATATCCAAAATTCTATTTCCATGTTGGACATGCATACCTAAGTCCAAGTATGGACTGGAAAGGTCAGTATCATTGGATCTGGTTGGCTGTGGTGCAGAGTACTCCAAGATCCCCATAAAAGTCACAGTTATCCAAGTCTCATACAGACAGCACATTACTGAAACTGGCCCTTTATTTGGCACTCTGTACAAAGAAATGCTTAGCAAAACAGAATTTTTTTAATGGACTGTTCAGTGACTCGTGTCAGGCTAAATTAGGTTTTAATTTTAAGAAGGAGCAGAACTGACTGCCACAAAATAACGATCAGGAACAGCCATCAGGATCAGTACAAAACAACCTCTCTCCACAGCACTACCCTTCAGGCTAATGGAGTGCCACGCACCTCTTGCAAATCTTTGCTTTGGGAAATTCAGCAATTCTCCTACAGAATTACCTATTGTGAGACCAAATATTTTCCCCAAGCATCTAGCACTGTATTATTTTGTACTTGTCAATACTGAAAAATCTCTTCTTCTATTA
Source organism: Aptenodytes forsteri (assembly GCF_000699145.1). Lineage (NCBI taxonomy): Eukaryota > Metazoa > Chordata > Aves > Sphenisciformes > Spheniscidae > Aptenodytes > Aptenodytes forsteri. Next base: position 615,098 of record NW_008794447.1, on the reverse strand, counting down.
TCTACTGACCTAAACAAAACATCACTGTGCAGGGAATGCCCCAGGTCCTTTCAACATAGATTTGGTAGGTCCCCCCCCCGTTCCCCTTCCCCAGTGGGGACTGGTAATTATCAGCAACATGTTTGTGATCACTTCACAGTATGTGTCCTGTTGAACAAAGAGTTGTTGAACAATATTATATTACCAAAACACCTACTATGACATTAAGACTGACAGAAGTCCAACAGCTAGACTCCATCATTATCTAATTCAGCAGATTGATTTCTCTTTCTACTTCTACCTATCTTACTATGGTAACCTTTAACTTAAATACTTTAAAAATTATTTCTTCCCCCTATTTATAGTGTATAAAAATTCAGATTTTATGTAATCATGTGTTTACTCTCATTGTCCTTCAGCTTAATCAAATAAATACTCAAGTGAATTCTTCTATTATTTAGGATGAGGAGACCACAGTTAGTTTTCAAGTCTTCTCAGATTCCTATAGCAGGATAAATTTGGATGAGTTCTATTAAATACAAATAGCACTGTCAACTTTCCCCATGGGGACAAATTAAAATTGAACATTCAACCCATGGCCAAAAGGACAGCAAGAAAAAAACAGCAACACCTTATGAAGATTCCTTGTGCACACGTAAAGACCTGTTCCTTCAGATTGGTCAATCTCCAGCCAAGCACTCCAGCCAAGCTAGATCAAGCACTTAAATAGCAGCGGGAGGACCTCCAAAGCTGAGAGGGGCAGAACTGGGGGCTTCAGCGCAAGCAAATGTTACCAAAGCTTCAGAGAAATTTGAGCCCAGTCTCTAAAAAAAAAGAGCTTACACGACAGATCGCTGAATTCCTTCACCTTGGAAATGCTGCATGTTCCCTCCAATTCTACAAGGGTAGAAAAGATTAGAAAGGACTTCAAACACCAGCCCGTCTATCCTCCCCTGTTTCAAGACATCATTAGCAACAATTAGATGAAGTGAATAAGAGACAAGAATTATAATCCATCAGAAAAACAGTTCAATGCTGTAAACACTGAGCAATACCAGCCCTTACTTGAAAGGGTATTTCAGTACATGCTGAGCCCAGTGGAGTAACAGCAACATTGATACACGCCTACCATATTTAAACTGGCCCATTTCAAAACCATACAAGGCAATCATACCGCCACCTGCAATTACACCGTCCTTTCCTTAAGGAAGAAATATAGGAGATCACTAAAATGGAAAGTCTGGAGAAACTAACACTCATGCAAGTAAGACAGCCCAATAAAATATCATTCAAATGTTGCTGATATTATTTGTACAGTACAGAAAAAGACTGACATGGCTCAAATTTTTTTTTTCATTCTCTGAAAACCACTATTCGAATGCAGCATCTAGAACATGGCAAAACACATTAGCAACATGCACAAGTCTTCTTTTCCACCCCAGCCTGTTAGGAGTTCAAGCTGCACCCAATTTAAAAAAATAGGCAGTTGGACTGGCTCTATATGATCCTTTTGCAAATGTTTGACACACTAAGATCATCACTCTTTACAACTTCCAGAAAGTGTTACCAGTCAGCAAGCCTTGTCAAGCCTGCTGACACAGAGTAAAGTGGCATCAGTTTGTATACAGCAATTTTAAATCTCTTAGAGTCTTGTATGACTAACTAGAATGCTCTAGCACTTCTGGCATTTGTCTAGAGACTGAAATATTCATGCAGATGGTCTTCACAAAGAACAAGCACACTGAAGCATCTTGGAGATACTTGGACATCGATGCATTGATCGGGCAACATATAAAGTTAACTAATGCCAAAGTATTAAGATAATACCACTTCATCTAATGGCACAGATGGAGATTCATACTATCATCGCTTTAGGTGGGTGTGCAGTCACCCTAATGCAAGAACAAACAAGTCATTTGGATCCTATAATGCCTCTCACTCAGCGTGGCAACACCCGACACTCCATTTTCTTCACAGGTACACGATAATCACATTTTGTACAGAACTGCTGGTGGCGTTGCTAACGAGGATGCCTGTACTTAGCTTACAACTATTAGATTTAGAGAAAAAAGTTGAAAACAGCACCCACAAATGGAGAGCACAGAATTCACCCCCCATTTTTATCATTAAATCCATGCATGCAAATAGCTGAATGTATTAAAAACAAAAGAGCCTCGGGGCAGTAAAATATTTGCCTTTGTTCCAAGTAAGTTTAATATCAAAAATTGCTGTTTCGTTACGCCAATGTTTTCTCTACAATTTGACTACATGGGCTTGAAAAAACCAAGGTCTGTGCTTTTTAGTGTGCTTACCATTAGACCTCAACCAAAAGTCAAACTTTACCCACTTCTGAAAGGTGTTACTAGTTTCCCCTATGGGCTGCACATTGACCTGTCTCCTGATTTGTACAATGAAGCAATGGGATACCTGCCCTGTCCTCTTGAGCAGTATGATCAGAAACAGTATTTTTGATAAAAGACAAGAAAGCAAATTTCAGTGCAACCGCATTTGTAGCATTCTGCATAAACTCAGAAGACCCTAAAGCTGATAGCAATTGCAGAAGGAGAGGAAGAGTTGGATTTTTTCCCTGCTTTTTAATAGAAATAATGTATTAGGGCTTTAGGAATGCCATTCCCAGGGAACCTAACTATGCTTTCTTAATTTATTTCAAATATACGTTGTCATTTAGGACAACTACAGGATATGCCTACCAAATGAAAAAAATTCTTTACTGTATATGAAAGGTAAACTTTGTATTTTATTCATAGCAAACAATGAGAACTACCATGAAATTGCATTAAAAGTGTTGCCAAATTGACTTGTTTGTAAGAGCTAGAACATGCATAAACAAATGACTTTTTAATGAAAACTGAGTATCAGCCATACAAGTCTCAGGAGGAGCTCTAAAGAATCATGATTTTGAAAACTCAGCTCAGCACTAAAATAAATTAAAAAGCCAACCTATGAACAGAAAAAAATCTTCCTGTCCTTCCCTCACACAAACACATATTTCTCAAAATACTTCTAATAGGCATATTCCCCCTTTAAAATATTTACCCACGTCTTTAAACATCAGTAGTAAAACAGAACTGTATTGCTTCTCAGGGCTTCTCTGCTAAGTATTTACCATATTTTGGCAGAAGTTCTTTCTGAATATACTCACTTGTCTTTAACTAAAAAGGTACACATGCATTTTGTGTAATATTTCCCCTAAAACAGCCTCAGGCTGGATCCAGCCCTGCTACCACTGACTCAGCAACATATTCATGCCAAAGGCTGAAACAATTAGATATGAACTTGATGAGATAGCAGCACTTTCCATTTACTAAATGGTGTTGAAGTGTTTTCATATCTTTGTGTGTTTGTAACTGCAGGTGCCCCATACATTAGCCCTAATGTTCACCTCTGCCACTCTGACTTGCAACCATGAACACAAGGACAGATTATAACCTTGATAGTCTGATTATCTCAGTTGTCACATCTCCCTGTAGTACTGTATAATTGTTCCACCGACAAGTACCAGTGATGTCTTAATGCCAACGGCAGGATGCATTTCTGCTAAACTGTCCAAACATCAGTTGTTCCACAGAGAAGAAAGAGAGGTCCCAAGGGTCAGAACGTAATGAAGATAAATTATCAGATACTTACCAACACCAGGCAATAGGCAACGAAGGAACATCATGCATGCAGACCATACACAGTGTATGTTATTTTCACTACCACGGGTTGAATTTCATCAATAAAAGTAGAAGTTCTTTCCAACTTTGAGTACAGCTAAGAAAATGACTCAAATTTCTATTCATACAACATTCAGTGATGAGGAAAAAAAATACACCAAGGTTTGCAAAAATTACAACAGAATACAAGAGACATAGCCAGAGATCCCCACGTACTTAACCCCTATGTGTATTTGCATACACTCAGGAACACTGCAAGGAACATCTAGATTTTTAGCTCTTATCTAGACTTCATTTTGATTCAAGAGTAGAAGATATGCTTAACCCTACTTCAGTCTTTGAAGTCCAAGCCATTAGGCATGGCCAGGTTATGCCTAACATGTTGATGCTAAAAGTAAAATCCTCTATTACACGGTATTCAAAAGCTTTCAATTAAAAATGAGTAGGATAAGGAGATGATTGCACTATTCATCTATAACAGGAGAGCCATTAGCCATGAAATAGGGGTGCTAAGGCCTAGATTCAACAGCACCAAACCAAATTGTAATGCTGACCTAAGAGTTTGCTCAACCTCACCCACTAGTGTGCCACATGACTCTGCCAGTGGTTACTACCCCATTGCACGATCAATACCTCAACCGATGTGCCTCACCATCCAGCTCATCACAAACCCAGTCCCTAGTAGCCTGAACTACGGGGCTGGAGCAGTATTCACAGCAACTGAGGCACAAGAATACATTTAATTCAGGGTCAACAGTTGGGACTGATGGCACGTTACACCAGTACAGCTAGGCCTTGGGAGCTTTGTTTGGCACAGCTCTCTGGTTGTAGGCCCACACTGAGATGCGTTTCCTGTGAGAGTTCCCTATTCGAGGACAGACCCGTAACGCATAAGCTATATGCTGGCTTAAACATCTTGTACTCCTTTTGTTGAAGCTGAGCCATACTGCAGAAAGAAGCCATACTGCAAGAGATTCACGTATCAGCAGAAGAAAAGCTAACCAAGAGGAAGCAGGATTCTAAGTCACCGGAGGCTCAAGCTGCTTCCAAGGGCTGGGTTTGTATTTTTCCCAACAATCCTTTAACAAGAACATGCATGTGAAATGAAAGTGAGTTTTTAAAGAGCAAAACAACCCAAAGCAGAAATTTGCGTATGAAAGATGATCTGATATTAAAGAAAAATACAACAATTAATCTTCCATCTATCTCATAATGAATGAAAAATGTAGGGGCTTTAGGATCAGGTCAACAGTATGTTATTTATACAGCCAAGCTTATAAAGCAAGAGGAGGACACAAGGATCCAACATTGGTGGGCAATCAGGACAAGTGAAAACAAATCCAAGTTCTCTTCTGAAGTCCTCCCAGATCTCTTGCAGGTGTCTGACACGCTATGCTCTGAAGAAGAACAAAAATCAGGATGCTTGAAAGAGGAAGATGCTTCCAAACATCAGAAAAAAAAAAAATTCTTTTTCAGCAGCCTTCTCTTTTATTAAGCTCAAGCATCTGGTTGTACTGACACCAAAGGAGGAAGAGAGAAACTTAAAAAAAATTCCTACATTTCCTAGCTCTTCCTACAAAACAATCTCTGCCCAAAGGCAGAGTGACAAACCGAGACATCACTTCAAGGAGACAATCTTCCAAGTACCTGAATTATCACTGTAATACAAGTTCATCTGAGCTTGGTTACTCTTCAGTCTCTTGGAAGAGCAAACCAGCACATCAGACACATTTTTGACTGACATAAAGGTCTTATATAACAGTAACACTAAAATGCTATTAAAGCATTCAAGACAGTCTTACATGAAGCACGCAAACACGGGAATTTATAGCACTGATTTATTTAAAAAAAAAAACAACAAAAAACAACCCAACAGCATCGTGAAGAGTCCTAACTTCTGCTGAACTAAGGCAACTTTCTCATGTAGAACCACCTTGATCAACTACCTGCACTGAGGAATTGCACATTGACACAGTTGTATTGGCTAGAGATTTATAGAGAGATCCTTGGGATTGATTGCATTCAGTTCTCTAAAACTGAAGCAAACAAGTAAAAAATGCTACTTCTGAAGTATTACCATTTTTCAGAAACAACATATTCCTACACTTCTGGAGCTTACATACCTCTTTCTATATGCCGCTTCTGCACTTCAGTGTTTTCCTTACAGTTGCTAATTAGTACACCAAAGTGTAGCAAAATTGACAGGTAAATTATCCTTTAAGAGCATTAAAAAAATTTCCAGATAAACAATTATATTAAAATATGTTAAAGCAGTGATTTTTCTGTACTAGGTCATGAAAAATATTCCTAAAAATCTACATTGCAAATTTACATTCCACCTTAAGTTATCATTTGTAATTTCTTTCACATAATGTACCTTTTAGAGCAACAGAAAGCTTCCTTGCCTCCCTCGTCATACACTGCCCTTTTAAAACCAACAGGACCAAAAATACCAGCCACTGCCCGTACCTGACGGGAACGGCTGAACCTCTATCAGCTTCTCTTTGGTGATTATTCATTCCTCCCTCCTCCTCCTCGGGCACCAAAGGCAAATCTGCACTTGGGTGCCAAGATCCTTCTTTACAGAGTCAGGCTTTAACTCATGTAAACACACACTTGGATTTGTGCTAAAAGTGTACACGTAGAGCGTGCATCTACCTAATTTTGCCTTGAATCCAAGATAAAAATAAGAAAAGAATATTTTTATGTTGTTAGACTTCCCAAATTAACAATCATCGTATTTCTACAAGAAGGTAGTAAAAGTGAATCAGTTTTTCTTTTAAACCTATAAAACACGATAATGGCCTGCACAGGGCTGTTTTCCACTACTAAACTATTTTAAGTACAGCATGTATAAGAGCTAGTTTGGTTATTTCTATATTGCACTACACTACAAAAAAGCAAATATGGCCAAGCTTTGCCAGGATCTAAACCAAGCATGCTGGTTCGAAGAATTACTGAATAAAGTTATCGTGAAATTGAGGGAGCGATTTCGAGTACCTTTGACTTCAGCTGTCCAATTAAAAACCTGTATCTTCTGAAAAGAAATAGAAAAATAAGGTAACTCCCACACATCACAGGCCCTTAAGTTCCCTCAAAACAGGACAGAAAAAACTCCTCATGTGTCTAAAAACCGAAGGAACATCACTAAGACATAGCCTCAGAGGCACTCTGTTACCCATTATAGCTGGAACTGCTATGTCAAGACAAGACATAAAATAGTAGTAAACATACATTTGCCCATTAAGGCACATTCATGCACCCTTTTGGACAACGCGACATGTCACAAAGCCTTGCCAAGCACCTCTCGAGGGAATTCTATTAACTGCACATCTGTTCAAGATCTTGTCTTTCCAGTGGTATTTTGCGTGCTGCCTGTGATCTGTCCACAGAAGAGCACACAAAAAGTCAGTAGAAACCCTGCAACATAGTAAGAGGTCTCTTTTGTTTTGTTACACCAAGTGGGAAGCAGTTTTAATTAAAAAGATTTGTTAAAATAGTGTAATTAATTATAGGACCATTAAATCGAATAGTAACTGTTATTGATAGTAAAAGACTGCTACATGCACACACACCTAGCTATGAGCCAAGCCATATACAAAGGAGAATACACCAAATCTAAGTCTCAAACTCCCCTCTTGAAACTTCTTTCCTTTCTAAATATCGTTCTGTGGAATAAAGAAAGACTTTCTAGTTTAACAATCAAATCCCCCATCGACAGACAGAACAGTCTCGCACTGAGAAGTGCTATAGGATGTATCCGATCACACTCCTGGAGAACTTCCAAACCATTCTCGCCTCCCCTGTCCCAGATGAATCCAGATTTCATTTGGATCACAACAGCTCCAGAGCATGAGCCTCGGAGTAGTCACAGGCAAAATCCTCCTGAGAGATGGCGGTTTGACTAGCCTCACATGAAGAGAACTGAGCCCAGTTTTCCCCACAGCTCCACCATGTGCTTTAACAAATCAGTTACTGAGTAAGAAGGAACTGCTGCAGCTATGACTACAGGCTGCTACGGCCATATTTTACAATATATAAAAAGTTATTAAAAAATTCAGTTCTTCCCCTTAAAGATTTATTTGCATGGAAGAAGTATTTCCCTATAGCTTAACTTACTGCCTTGCAGTCTAGAGGACTGAGTCGCATTGCAACCCATTGGCTGGGTTAAAAACCCTTCACCAGGCTTCTCCATCAGCACTATGAGATACTCGGTTGCCTCACTCAGAGGCACTGACCGGATCTCAGTTATTTAAACACAGGCTTTGCAATATACCTTGTCACAACATTTATGTCCCCTCTCTAGATCTGACTCTTGACATTTACACTGAGTCCTATCTTCTTTGTGAAAGAATTTAGTACACACAAGGATTAATCGTTTCTTCTGTTCTCAAATCCCTTTCTGTGATCCAATACACACAGCTGCTTTCTTGCTCTGGTGTGAATAACTCAAAGAGTAACTAAAAACCCTCTGAAGTCTAGCTCATAAATATGCTGGACAACTGACCAAAACCTGTTCCCATCTCCCCTCTTTCAGTCTTTTCCAGACAACGGCACTCACAAATTATACACAATATTGTTCTATATACTGCCCCTGACATTTTGCAGTTCAGACTGCAACAATTCATCGTACATGGCATGCCTCTCAGTGAGGTGAAAGACGTATCACAAGCTAGCTCTTTGGCTGCAACATGCCTTTGCCTAGGTCCCTTAGAAGAAAAGAAAACCAACCAACCCCAAAAAATAACCCAAAGTGTGACATGACTTTCACCCCCTTGAGAGGCACGCCATACATCACAAAACACTGCAGTCCTGCTCTGTACAGAAGTATTTTCCATTGTGCTGTTCTCAAAATTGTTGTCACTCTAAAGTCTTGTTTGATTTCATTAAATATTGTTATTAGAACCCCTACTGCAAATATAGAGTAATCAATGCAAGCACTTACCTTGGTATAGTGGTAATTGAAGAATAAAGGGTATAAGATTTGCCATAAAGATCTACACACAAAAGTATTTCCAGTATAATAAACACCTAATACTGAATTGTATCCAGGTTTAATCAACATTATGCTTTTGTCTTTCAGAGACTGAAGCAGTCTCAGGTGGATAAGATTAGGGCTCTGGAACATGCTTAGAAAGGCTGAAGAAGGTATTGCCAGAAATAGTCTACCTTTCAGCAAATATTTATTCTACCTAACCATCCCTTCCATCATCGGAAGACATAACTTCAGTCTAAGGGTTAGAAAAGAAAATGTCATACAACAAGGTAACCCAAATTTGAAAATACCCATTTCATAAATGACCCGATGGCCTGTTGCTTTCCATCTATAGTCTTTGAGAATATAAAAAAATACCCAGAGTATTGTTAATGCACAAGAAATTCCCTGACTTGAAAGGGCTTGAGCTTTGCTGTTGTAGAACTACAAAGGTACTTTAAGATAGATTTTCAGAAAATTCTGCCTGCGAAGGAGGAGTGCTCTTTCATACCACCCAAACAAACTTTCTGGAAGACTGGAGAGCCCATACAGTTACTGGTCCATCTTTTAGCATTCTGTATTTATGGTATATTAGAGATCAAACATGGACCACAGTGCAAAGAATGAATCATTTGCATTTATTTCTTGGATGTTTTACTCACATCAGTATTTGGAGAGCCACAAAGTAAAGCTAGTTTTAAAATAAGTTGTTAGCAATACAATCAGAGTTTGCCTTTTCCACCTGCACACATGGAGGGTGGAGAGGGGAGAAATCATGATATCAGGTCCCAAAAACCTGATTGTATCCAGTGCTCATTCATGCTCAGATATAGGTTAGGACGAGATAAGAGTTTAGATGTATTTAAGCCTTTCGTGACCCATAAGAACCCTGCCTCAGCTACTTGTTTATTTTTTCAGACAAATTCCTTTGGTAATGGCTAATATGTTGCAAGATTGCAACAAGCGATACAAAACCACCAGGCAGCCCACAACTACTGATCCAGTCAGGAGGGTGCTGCTGCATCCCACCGACCGAGCTTTTCAAGAACAATATAATACTGCACATGAGCTGCTGCACCACCAAAAAATGAAGGTTTAAATTCAGAACTCGAGGCCCTTCACCAGTATCTGCCCTGATATCTGCCTGCCTTCTTGATATCCACAACAAAATATTCCCACGATGACAAAACAAGTCCCATGGGAGACAAACTTTTGGGGAAAGCAAGAAAAGAAAAAGAGCAGTTACCCCAAAACTCAATTCTATCAAGTATTCATACTTATTAATTGTTAGCTTATTTCTAAAGCTATAAATGTTTTGTAGCTTCTATGCACACAGTTCCTTATGTGTGCCTAGCATTGCGCTCAACTCCAGTATCAGGCCATTCACACTCGTGAATTTGCAGGACAAGATCTTCTATGCAATGACTGGTCTGAGCAATTCCCCTGAACTTTACTCAGGAAATCAGTCCTCTAACATCACATATACATGCAAATATTTGAAAATGTAAGGTTTTTCTTTTCTATATAATCAATATAAACTTTTCTTTTTTAGTCTCCTCTTTTTATTGAAGCCATTATGTAAAAGTGGTTGGTGCAGCATTTAGTGGAAGCTGAAGAGCTCTATGGAAAGTCCATATAAACCCAAACAGGTTTGCTCCAAATAATCCAGAAACCAAGTCATTTTTGCAGACATACAAATAGACATCTTGGTAGAAATATAACTCCTGAATTTATTCACAAACAAAAACCCACCCTCAATCATCTCATTTTTCCTCTCTGACTACATAAATGGAAGGGGGGAACAAATCATCTTCATGGGTAATACACTGAGAAGACAGGTGAGATAAAAGCTTCTGCCCACACACTTGTCCAGTTCTGACCACTGAATGTTTCTGATCATATCTCTAATCATGCTACGGTGAGTGTGGAAAAAACCCCACACGCTAATTGGGCTTTTCACTTGCTTAATATGAGGTTTTTTGGGGATTCCGCAAAAACGTGTGATGCGGAAAATTAACTCAGAAAGTTTCAATAAGTCCTAAGATAGCTTTTAAACAGACAACAGTTTTAACACCTTCATGACACTTATGGCCATCTTACTGTACAGAAGTTAATATTATGTCAAATAAGCAAACTTTTACATGAAGCAGCGCACAATCACTTAAAAACCCCGAGTTTTTGAGTTCTTGCCATGCAGGGGTGCATTGTGCCCAGGTCTGAACCTGATTCATTCAAATACTCCTTCTTACAGAAGTTCACACAGCCACTCATGAGTTTGCCAATTATCGCCCAAGTAGTTAGTTGGTTCAGGCAAATAAACACTTCATGTACTGAAGTGTTCAGCAGCCACCCCGCAACATAACAGGGCGCTTACCGACAAGCTCTGGTAAATCTTACTCCAGTAGTTTACAGCTGCCAAACCTGCATTCCCACACTCCCCTGTCGCCTATTTACCAGAGACGAGAACAACTGAAACGCTTCACTCCAGACTCCAGCTTCCTCGCATGAAGCCAGCTCAATTGATAATTTAAGATAATACTCCATACTTTGTAATGAAGCACATACATTACTCTTCTTCATTATGCCCCGGAGAGTAGATTGACAAAAGGAATCAAGTGGGAAGGCGAACGTTAACCACTCCAGCAGGATTCTCCAGGGCTCACCAGTTAGCAACCATAGTCAGAAGTACTTATTGCAGCCAAAAGGAGAAAGATTGTGATTAATGGGGGATTTTAATAGTCAAGTTTGATTTTGTTTTAATGTAAAACAAAAAACCCACAAAACCAAGAATAGGGTTGTGTGTGCAAAAAAGCAAGCCACATCTCCAGAGACCTGAGTGCAGTTGGACTCCAAAAGCCAACTATAAAGGAGACAGAGGAAAGGCTTTGGTAAAGACTTCTCAACCTGGTAAAATCATTTCCCTTCTCTTGATGTCCTTCTCAACTTAAGCAAGGGGTATTTTCTCTACCCTTCCCAGATCATGGTAAACCAAAACAGGATTTGAGTGACTAAAAAAAATACGGAAATTTCTGGTATCAATATGCTATCCTGCTCATCCCTGGAGGAAGCTTAAGTGCAAACAGTCAGCCCCTTGTTTGATCCAAGTATTTTATGCAGCCAAACTCTAATTCAGCTGCATATGGCTTCTTTTCCCCAAGGATTCAAAATACCTGGGTCTTGCATTTGCCACAAGGCAATCTGCCTAGGAAACATGGCATCCAAGCCCTCCTAGGTTTTATCTACATCAGAGCCAGGTCTGTGCAATCTGGTAGACTTAACCACTAGACATAGATACAGCCTAGCCATACTAGCACATGGGCCCTATGAATTCAGGTGCAGTGTCATGCTACAGTGATATACTGTCTCTACTCTGATGGCCTTCATGTCGCATTATACCTCACCTTTACCATAGGGATTAAGTGGCTTGAGTCTCCTCAGGCTCTTCACTCAGTTGAGCAAAGGAGCAATTAGATTTGGAAAAATAATAAAAGAATTTACTAGTGCTGATCCACTGACCTGGAAACAGCTTTTATAGGTGACAAGCGAGATCAGCAAGGGGGAGTGAGAAGGAAAACACCCTACTACTCTCAAATTCCTCTCAGGAAATTTGACTGCCCTACCACTGAGTTACCATCAGTTTCAATGAACTGGAGGGAGACCCTCTGAAATCTTACTACAAATTGTTTCTGCCTGCTTGTGAAATCATGGGCAAAAAGCAGCTATGCCAGATAGAAAAACACCATACAGGCTATTTCTGTTGTCTTATAAGATGATCTTAGAGATTCAGAAAAATCTAACAAGATCGTAGCAAGAGACATTTCCAGCTTCTTCACGGACTGCCCATGTGCAGTTTCCAAAACCAAAGAGTTAACCTTTCAGGAACATTGGCACTGGTGGTGGATGAGCAATATGTAAAGTAGAACTTACAAGGGAACGTATCTGACCTTGGGTTTACTCCTTGTGACTCAGACTTTCATTTAATTTCTGCAAAAGCATGCTACATGTCTGTCTTGTTCAGATTACATGCATCTGCATTCTTTCTTTCTATGAACTAAGGGAGTATCTGAAGACAGGACAAGTGTGATAGTAAGTTAGTGGTAATTGCTCTTGTTCTAGCATAAAAACTATGCAGCCATTGACAAAACTCAAGATGTAGGAATTAGTCCCCCGTGTCCCCTGCTTTTGGGTTTGGTCTTTTTTTATTGGTAAAATTTTAAAAGCTTTGAAGAGTCTGAATGGCTGGCTTCAGCTTTAGAACTAAAACTGGTCTTGATTAATGCTTTTAGAATTAACCACCAAATCACTCTTACCATTTCTGAATCACTTCTGCTAGCTCATGAAGAGGTGCCCACCAACTGAGATGTGGTATCATACTGTTAAATACATTGGCTGCCTTTCCCATTTGACACCCCCACTTAAAGCGCAAAGTAAGCTTCAAGTGTGAGAATCTGACTCCTGCAGAGAGATCCTCACAGACATACGGATCCAGCAATGGAGGCTGACAAAGTTATTTATGCACTTGCTTTTCTACGGAGCTTTTTCCGGTCATCACAGCTGTGCACATCAGGACTTGGCAGGTTTTAGGCCTACAGTACCTTCAGGTAGGAACAGCAGTCAGAATCTGAAGCACAGTGTCTCTCTTACCGAGCCTGTATGCAAGGGAGAATTTTAAATTAAGTTTTGCTCATGCAAATTGCTTACATCTTTCAAAGACAGAATCTGACAATAAGCAAACACTAAGATATAATAGCATTGAGTGAAGTACTTCACTTCATGGAGGGGACTTGATTCAGGAGCTAGATAACACCTTAATGAAGCAACTGCTGTCACAAGGCAGCTGATGATCTCTTCTGCAGTATTTCACATACATCTCAGTGTGCAGAAAAATATCTGAGTCAAGCTTATCCTTGCAACTACCAATTAAAACACTTAAGGAATCTTATTTTCCAAGCAATTTAATAAACAATGATGCTTCTTCGTTAGAAGTCACTTTAACGTAAATTCCACCTACTATTTTGCAAATAGTGACAATTCAAGAGTTAAACTTAGTAATAGATTTGATGGCCTTTATTCAAAAATAATTTTACTCAAACTAAGTTTCATGAAAACAACTATTACTTGCTCCTGCAAAGTCCAACATAATTAATGTAATTTCCGCCAGATGTAATAGGAACAGTTTCAATTACCCTACTTTTCAATTACTCTCCGTAATATCTTTTCTTTTAGAAAGAGAAGAGTGTCTTTTATTAATAAAGTGTTAAACTGATAATGATGATTGGGGAAGTTAGGGGAAGAGGGGAGGAACTGTCTACACAGGAAAAATTGTATCATATATTATTTACCCTATTTCACTCAAACTCCAAAGAAAAGGGAAAGACAGAATAAGTGACTTAATGTGAATATCTGAATTGGACACACAGATGAGTTATAAGGATTAAGGTCAAAGGATAGATAAAGGGCATAAATCTGCTCAACGTTCATTAAGATGCAGATGTTTTATTTAAAGGCACTCCTAATTCAGACCAACGTTAATAGAAAAAAAAAGTCTGTAAGACCAGCACTGTCAGATTTCTACTAAAGCAAGCTCTTTTTGAATCTTTGCATGTGACTTAAGCTAGTGGCACAAAAAAGTAATTAGAGAAAGCTCCTTTTTGATGAGGTGCTTAAATCCCATTTTGAGGTACCATAGGCAGTAGGGGGTGGAAAACGTTGCATACTATTGCAAGTACTATGTCAATCCTTTATAGTAGAAATTGCTGTTTTCCAAAATAACTTCCTTACCTGATATAACATACCAGCTAATTAGTAAGTGTTCACATCCACATATCTAGTTAAGGATCTACGAGTACACTGCACCTGAGTAAGCAACAGCGCGTCCTGTTCTGAGGTTTCTAAAGTGCTTTCAGAACACAACGGTAACACAACAAACTCAACCACTTGTTCCAGCGGTGTCCTGGTTATGGCAATAGAGGCCTTTTTGACCATCATCAGATACTAAAAGGCTTTTTTTAATCTTAAAGAAAAAAGGTTTCTGTGCTTGCAGTTCTGCTACTTAAAGTGCTGTACAGAGCTCTAAAAGCCATGAAGTACAGAATATTTTATTCTATAAAAACTTTTCACATATTGACTTATGCAGGGTTTTAATATGCAAAGATCAGCATGCATTCTTTTGGTTTTGGGTTGTTTTTTTTTTTTGTTCCTTTTATTTCATGTAATCTTCTACTCCAACATTTTAGAACGCACCCCATTCATTTTGCTTGCCATTCCAGAAAAAGTCACCATCAACTTAAAAACACTAAATACCTTTTTGTGCTAGACTTGATAGTTACAAAGGGGTCAAGCCAATTTTATGGACTAGACATAACTGTTTAGCAGTGTTTTATTTATACTATGCCATCAAATAAATACTGATAATACAGAACAGAGAATTAAGAAAACATAAAGACTCCTAAAGGTAAGAATTGGGCTAAAACTGTAAGAGAAGTCTTATTTAAACAAGTAACACAAAGATAATACAATATATATGAGTGGCACCTCAAAAACACGCTATATATTCAAATGTCTATTCATGTTTCCATTATAAATCCTGCTTTGTAGCAACTAAAGACTTATCAAAGTTGATTTCCATCAATGTGAAGCCTGGCATTACAGACCTCAATTTGGATGCATCTCCCCTTTCCTAATTTGAATAATAGTTGATGTAAATCATTCCAGACCTTTTCATTATTAGATGAGAAGCACATAACCTTATTGCTTTTCTAACCAAGCAAAAAAGCCTAATAACAAAGAACTGATATAACTAGTTGAACTGTTCCATATTTTTTTTTAAATTTCTAAGAGCAAAAGGAGTCTCCAAGACCTCCACTTCCAAAGCTTCTTAAAAAAGGCCTCACACAGACTATATTCCAAAATCATAGCACTGAGTATGTAGAATCAAAAGGATACATCACTCAACACAATTTGTAAATAACATGTAAAGGTCTAGTATGGCACCTCTTACTCGGGCAAAACCATCTTTAATTTCAGCCTAGACAGTTGCAATATTAAGTCTACGATCACTCCATGTTAATGGCACCCTTGTAACGGACAAGTTCTCTTACAGTGAGCCACAATTTTTAACGGTCTTTAGGTAAGATTCATTACAAGACTTCAGTTACAGCTTTGAGACAAATCCTCAGCCCACTTTGGGTGCACAGGTTACCGTACACAGCAAACCCGCCCATGACACAGGAAAGCACAGAGTCTGCAGCCATCCTTTCACACACCAGAAGAACAGATCCAAGAGGAAATACAGTTATTGAACTCTTCCTCAAAGCTCCTTCACAATCTGTCCTGCCTCGCCAAGAACTGAGGCAGATTTCACAACAGTATCCTTGAGAATACCAGGGGCTTCAACATTTGGGGATTAGCAGACTGGAAGTGCACTTTTTAAGAAGCTTTCAAACATACACATTTACCATGCTTCATTTTGCACAGTGAGGTGGACACTGGGTTCCTTTTTGATGAAGCTAAATCACAGAACCCCTTGTATTCCAGTCAAACAGATACTCAGCCCATGGAATCAGATTAAAATTAATCCAAAGTAAAAAAGAAGACAAAAAGGTGCATTGATATTCTTCAAGTGTGCACATGAAGTCTTCAGCTCCTCCCAGCTCACACTACACATCCACCCCTGTTGGTTGACACCACTTCACAAGGTCAATGCAGCCAGAGACAGTCCAGCCAAGGAAAATACTTCAGTCAGGAGGAGGAAAAAGCCCTGCCCTGTGTATGAGACCTCATTCATTTGCTGGAAGTGCCAGTCCTCCTTTAAATCTAGCCAAAGCTTTACTAAATTGCTCTGTATTTTAAGATACACACAGGAAGAGATTATGTTAACCAGCAACAACCAACAACCAGCAACAAGGACTATTGCAGCACAGTCCTCAGAGCCATTAACTCACATTTTCACTACATCGCCAATGCTATTATTTAATGGCTGAATCCCAATACCTGACCCAGTTATCAGGAGAAAACATCTTAGAACAAATTCACAAAATGAACATAAAACATAAATGACTGGGACAGTCACTCAACTGTTCATCCAAATGGTCCTAAGGAAATCTGAATACAAAGATGCTGAATAACTGCATCCTATAACTTGTCACCTGCATGAGCACATATGGAAGAGGAGTTGTGTCTATTTGCCACGTAACAATCTTTAAAAATGGTTTCAAAAGAACAGTAAATTTTAATCCATCACTTGTGTGCAAAGCAAAAAGTAGAACCCATAAAAAGAGGAAAATTAGCAGACATGAACACAAACCAGGGAAAGAGAAGCAATTTGTTTAGGATAAGAAATCACTTCTCAGTTCAAGCTGAAGCCCTTCAAAGGGGTCAGGGAACACATGGATAATCTTGTCAATAAAGTATACTCGTGTTTCCTAGAAGCTTTTGTCACAAAACCTCATTAAAGGCTCCTAAAGAAACTGAACTGTAATTAGATGAGAGAAGATCCTACCCTTCGTTTCCTATCCTTTGATCACTTAATTAATGAAAAAGTAAACTGTCCTTTCAAAGCAGTTGCTAAGGCAGTCCTTGAAATATATAAATATATATATGTATATGGTTCTTCACTGTTCAATGCACTCAAGTGATAAAGATGGGGCAGAGAGGAAGATGATGCATGAAGAGAAAGGAGAGAAGGGTATAGAGTTTACAGTTTAAAAGCTGAGGATTACTGTGACAGGTTGGAGAGTACCCTAAGCAGATGAATGAAGACAAAGATGAATGCAAAGATGTACATGGAGGAAAAAAAAAATTGGTCTCCGCCTCACACAAACACTTAAGGAGGAAGAGTTACCACTCAGGAAAGACACTAGAATTAACTCACTATTCAGAAGCAGACAAATAGAAGGTTTGCAACTATTGGGAAAGGAACAGTAAACCAGAAAGCATCATGATATCCCTCCGAAAGACCACACACACATTTATGAATTCATATTGCATGCAGTTCTATTAATCCCATTTCAAAAAGAGATCGAAAAAGTAGAAAAGATGCAGAATGTTGCGAGGATAATCAAAGGTATGGGAAAATCTTCTTTAGAAAGGGATTAAGTAGATTAGTTTGCCATCTGAAGAGAAAACTAGGGGAGAGAGAGAGCAGTAGTCTACAAAATTATGCATTGTATAAAGCAGCTGAAGAGGAGATTACTCTCTTCTACAGCAGGGCAGGGGGAAAGAACTAGGTAGCCCCCAGCAGAGTCATCACTGAGGAGGTTTAAAATTAAGTTAAAAGTAATTCTGGTTTTCATGCAAATTTGCATCAAAATTTTGGAAGTCACTGCCAAAGAACAGCAAATCTGAGATTTGATCAATTTGCAGAGAGTTAGCGTGACCACTACAACATGACTCCCCAGACATAACTTCCAGATGGCTAGATGCCGGTCAAGTGTGGCACTGTAAAGCCCATGAGATGCATACTTTGCATCTCCTCACACTCTCCTTGGTGAACACTGCAAGCTCTGAGGCAGCAGGGTAAAAAGATCCTTGGTTACACCTGGTATAGCAACTGGTTAGATACAACAGAAAGACAACCAGGTCTTTCTCTCAGTCAGCCTTGTTAATGATTGACTGAAGGAAAGAGCAAATAGCCCTCAGCCCTTTCTGCATTCTTAATCTACAACTCGGTATCCATGCAATATGCACTGTGTCTCCAATTCAGCAAGGAGTTAACATGCACACAACCTGTAAAACTATCATTTTTATTCATGTCACATATGTTACATGTGGTTTGGGGTTTTTTTGCCTGGCTTGTTTTGGGGTTTTTTTTTTTTTAGATTTCAAGCTGGCCTGGAAACACTTTTGCTTGACTAGTTCTTGTGTAACACACAGAACGCCAGTCTGCGTAATGTTCCAAGAAGGATGGTGGAGGAGTTGTTTTCTTATTCAACTCAAATCTTTTCTAAAGCATTCACTAAAATTAATTTTAGTATAAGACTTATTTGATCACTGCAAATGTTAAGCCAAACTTCCAGAAAAAAAAAAATGAAAAAAGGTCATTGGCAAATATTTCATTATTGACACTTACAGAACAGTTATTTTCTACGAAGTCTATATGCTCCAAACCATTGACAGTCCTCTAACAATCAGTCCAGTTTCCCTACCTGCTGCTCTGATGAGAGGTAGAAAAGAAAGCACGAGTGGCAGCTTTCGTGTATCTCACCCACAGCCCCTCTTCCCTGGGTATGAAATTCACTCTGGCAGAAAACTATTAAATTTCCACTGAAACCACCAAGACAAATACTTGGATACCCAGTCATATATGCATGTGCTTCCTGTGTGATGCAAAATTTCATTTCATTTTGACCCTGACTACATCAGCTAAAAGAAGGGTAGATGAAAGAAGCCTTACGAAATTTAGAAAGTATTCTGCCCATCTGTAACAGTAACCTAAATGCTGAAATAGTCAAACAGCTGTCTGAAGTAGGCTTCCAATTTACCTAAATGAACTAAAAGATGCAATTCAAAAAAACCCCACAAACCAAAAAACCCAACACCAAACCAAAAAAAGTAGTAACCTGTCAGAGAATTAGCAACTGCTGGACAGGTTTCCTAGTAAAGGACTAGCCGTGGCCTTCTTTGGAGTGGCTATAAACCAGTACGCCACGTTCACAAACAGTTGGCTGATCAGGAGTTTGTATGCCTATTAATCCATAAATAACTGTGATACAATTGCTGTTTTTTATTATGGAGTTCTTGGGTGCAATAGCTTGTCTTTCTTCCCACGGACAGCTATTTTTAAAAACAAAGACTACTCCGTGCAAGTTTGCATAATTGTATTGATTTCAAAAGTAATGCATCAATTTATATGGAACATTGACTACTTTTTTTTTTACACTAACAGGAAGATACTGAAAAGATTAAAGATCAAGGACCATCCATTTCGTACAAAAGGATTCCCCCTTCAAAATCATTTTGACAAGGATTAGAAAAACATAAAAGCGTTCCACACACTACTCCTGTTAAACTGAACAACTCCTATTGCTCCTTAAGAAAGCAGAACCAAGTGAGGCATACCTTTCATCGCAGGAAAAAGATAATATATGAAGGCCAAGCTCCAGCTTGACCTTTATCTTCATAAGTGATAACTCTCAAAAGTGACCAAAAGGTTAACTAAACTCTAAAAAGGTCATCTGTCTTTAATCTGGCTATGTAGATCCTTTTCTGATGTTCAATAATACACAGCTACTGTTCATTAAATATCACCCGTCCATTCTGTATTTTCACCTTCTGTTTTCAGCAGCAGCTAGATTTTTGTTCTGTCACATTAAATAACTTGCAACTTCTTTCAATCCAACACATTTTCTGGGATAGGAAGTGTTTTCAGAGTTATGTAAATAAATTCCTAACTGTTCTCCTCTATAATACTTCTGCAATGTCAGAGAGAGACAGAGAAATGTATATATACATACTAGTTCCGAGCACGTTAGTACCTTCTTCTTTGCCCCAGTATGTCTTTCATACTTCTAAGATACAGCAATCATCTCTTTTGCTCCTCAGAAGTGATGCAGCTCAAATCAGATTCAGCTAAAGCTTACTTCAAAACAATTATATAATCCAAAGTTATATCAGAAATGAAACACTGAACTCCGAATTTAATGTAGAAAGTAATAGTATGCAGGATCAGGTTCTTCAGATGTCTAGAGAGTTAAGAAAGAACTATGAATGAATATAAGGCATCAGGGTTGCTTCCTTTTTTAAAAAAAAAGTTGTCTTGCTATATGTGCAAATACGTTCTCAAAGTTCACATCATCTTATTGAATTATACAGGTTATTCTTGTCTCTCACTTCTCTTTCCTTTTTACTATTTTGCAAGCACTGCTAGTTACAGTTTAGGTTCAACATTGCAGGGAATGAAGTTTACCACTTTTTTTCCTCCTTTCAAGGACAACAGTATTCTGAAGGTTTAGTTCCTTCCGCTCATCGTTAATCAAAATCCAGCTGATCAAATAGACAAGTGTTATCTTCTCATTTTTCATCAGGTATGTAACGAAATCCCTGAAAAAGATTTTATCTAGCGCTCATCTGGTTAGCTTTCATGTTTTCTGCAGATCTCCCTTAAAGTCAGTCTGAAATATTCACTGTGAAGAACTTCACTTTTCAAGTTGTTTTATAAATTTTATCTTTGAAAACTGAGAGTTTTGAAGATTATCTAGCATAGAAAAGAAAGCTATTTAAAAAAACCAAACCAACTCTTCAAACTACTACCATTAACCTGAACAGAAACTACGTATCAGGTCACTCAAAAAATGTGTTGGTGCTGGATGGGCTTCTCCTCCTTGCTCCTGGGATTAAACAAAGAACCTAAGTGATCCACAGGCAGATACTATTGTCCACTTCACCTATAGCAATACAGAAGGAAATGGAGTGTACTTCCCCACCTAGACTAACAATTTTCTCCCAGCTCTCTCCTACCTGTATAATTGTTATGATTACCATATTTACTGCAAAGCTCAGAAATAATTCTTCACTTCATGTGCAAATTTGGGCGTGACAAAGTCAATTTGGTCATCAATTCAAACCTAGCTCTTCACAGGAAAAGCCGAATAGCAATCATCATCCAACCATGCACTAGTTTGAAATGCTGAGAGAAGACAGGCTTTCAAAGGAGTGACATCTCTTGAAGGTAATACCACCACAGACAGACATGTGAGAGACTCAAGAAAAGGGCAGGGGATGATTTAATCCCCAGCAACCACAGAGTAGCAGACAGGGCTGCTTGTCTTGGAGACTGACAAAACAGATTCATGAAGTCCATCTTTCCTGGATGCAAGGCACGTAATGGCTCTATGATTCCCAAGAGAATCAAGGTTCAACGTGATGAGGAGTGGTCCTAACAGCACCTGGATGTCTCTCCTCTTTACCGTTCTGAGAGCTGCACAAATCTTAGCGTGTCTAATTTATTAGGCAGCATTTTATCCTGGTTTCTTCAGGGAACAGTTATGAGTGAAACATCATAAAGTACATAACTCTCACTCGCATGCAAATGGATGTACATTCTTTCACATGGTTGTAGCCCAGGATCTGAATCACTAAGATTAAGGACCATAGTTTACCTCCTGAGATACTGAAATCAACAAAACTGATGCCTCCCAATCTACAAAAGGGTGAAACTAAGCAAGTTGTGGTCATTTCACAACCTTGTACGCTTCTGAGCAAGCCTGCAGAGGGTACATTGTTAACCTACACAGTTGCATTTCAAGAGGAATATTGGCTTGTGGACCAGTGGATGCATGGAGCTGCCTTCTGACTCTTGCCTCTCACTACAGACACACAGCTCTCATGTCAAAGATAATCTAGTCTTATGAGTCAAAGTGAAAGGAAGGATGTTTTGCCAAAAGCAAAAGAGGATGAGAGAGATGAAAGGGATTTAAGAGGAGGGGGTCACAACCTCAGATTTAGATATAAGCTTATTGTTGTTAAAGAACAGTAAAAAAGGGTCAGAATGGATGGGACATATTTTGTGAATTTGCATATCTATTTCTTCTGCCACAAAAATCAGTCTAACAGCAAAATTACCAGGGTGTCACTTCAGTCCTCAAAATCCAACCTTTTCTCATTTATTCTACAGCATTTGCAACAAACAGAAAGAGGCTCAAGGGATGAACAGCATCTTAGATGGTCAGCATCTTAAGCCTCGGGAATGTTTGAGGCTAATCACAGTCTGACAATTGCTTGGTGACGTATTATGAAACGAATTACCTGGAAGCAGTGGGACTGAGCCCACTGGTGTTCACACCCACAGACATCACCCTGCAAGTGGTACTTACCGGCCCACCTGTTTGCACTTTCTTGTAAGACGGCAAGCAATGAAGAGCTTTAGTTTTGGCATCTACCTTCTTTTCTACACGGTCAGTTCTTAAGCGTAGATTTTCAAAGAAGTAAAACACTGGATAGTGAGATGCAACATACTAGCCCGCACAGCCACCAGTGTGACATCCCCAAAATAAGTCTAATATAAAGTAGTCTCAACAATCGGAAGGGTAGATAAGGGCTGTAATCATTAAATTGCTTCTTGAACCTTCCAATGGCATGTTTGTTTGTTTACGTACATCTGAGGTCACAAATATAGCAGGGAAGATGGATATATATCAAGCAAGAAGATAGCACTAGGGAAAAAGTACTTTCTCCCCAGCATGATTAAAGGAGTTTTCACAGAAAAAGACTTTTAAGCAGCAGTTTTACTGTATGCAACAATAACCAGGTACTTTAAAAACAGCAGTATGAAATGCAATTTCTTTCAAATTAAGTGAGGTTATTTTGATCAGACAAGTTCAGAAACCTTACCCTCTAATGGATTAAATTGCCTACAGATTTCTCTTTTCCAAAGTAGTCTTTTTCTTAACTAAAGAAAAACAAGATTTTTATGCACCAGAAGACACAAAACCCCCTATATATCAAGAAGTAAATGGCCAAGCATCTGTAACTTAAATTTCAAAGTTTACATCTTTGTTATTCAAAGAAGTTATCTCCCGCCCCTCTTCTCCTCCATTCAAATTTCTTCTCCACTTTAAAGGAAAGAGTCCAGGTTGAAACAAAACCCAGAACCATACTGAGACTTGAGCTCAACAAGACTTGGAGGGGTGGCTGCCTAATTTTTTATGCCTCTTCTTCAAGGAGAGCAGGCTTACAGAGTGCTCAAGTGTTTTATTAGAATGCACCAAGACATCATTTTGCAAGACAGCACATAAGCAGAAAAAAAAAAATCTTAAATCCAGTTTAAATCAGATTAAAGAAACTGCTGAGGTAGGGGGAACATCTCCCTTGCCCCACTCACATCTCTGAAATAAGGGGAGGGGTCCCTCCCAGACCTGACTACTAGCCCAACAACTTTCAGCCCTTTCTCAAGTTGAGCAGACATCAGACAACCCTCTCTCAGGTCTCTGTAAAGTCTGTCATTGCTCCTGAAGTCGGGCTTGGCCAGCAGCTCCCTGCTGAAAGCAGGATCTCCTCTTGCTGCCCATCTCACTAGCTGACCTCTTCACTCTGCTCACCAGGACCTTCCCCAGCCTGAGCGCACTAGGAAAGAGCAATTTTCTCCCTTCCCTTTACAGTGAAAGTAAAATATGTCCAAGAGCACAGCAGCAGCCAGGACATCATATACAGTTTCTCTTCCCTGTCCAGCCACAACTTAACAAAACACACACTTTTCAGTTTGCCTGATTAGTAAAGCGTTTGTCATATACCCTGAATGTGCTACTCCAAACACTGAGTGCTCAACCTATTCTTTGAATATTTCACCTCTTACAATTTACGCTATCTGAACTCAATGACAGTTTGCATGATAATTGCCTAAATCAGAACCTTGCTTTCCAGATATCCTATGTAATGAATAAATAAAAGTTAAATCATGAGCACAAAAATGAGATTCACATAGACACTGGCACCCTGTTTTCAGTCAGCATTTCCTGTAGGAGTCTTGCATTCAGTGCACTCATTCCTCCAAATCCAGTTTTTAACACCTATCATGCTCTATATACTACATAAAGATTCTGCAATGATTATTCAGCTAAACAGAAACTTTCAGAGCCATAACGTATGTAGACACCAGTTCGTACATCTCAGTTCAGAGATCACAGCAGATAAGTTAATAAAAAAAGTCAGCACAGTGTACTGCCATGCAAAGACACCGGCTAAGGTCCCACAAGTAAAACAGTGGCTACAGCGCAGGACTGCATCTATCTTAAGTGGCAGGGGGGGCAGGGAGGAAAACTCCTTACTGAGGGCAGGATTTCATGCTGGAGACATCTGAGCTAGCTCAAGGATTTCTGCACTGCACTGCGTGGAAGAGTGGACATGCAGTATCTCCCCTTTTGAGTTTAGCCCTTTAAGTACACACTGAACACCGGATCAGTTCTCTGTGAGGTTATAGGACCACTGAGCTGCTGAACACACCCCCTTACCAAGGAAATAAAAACCTTCTTAATTATTGTTCCTAATAAACATTGATAAATGTGTCCTCTTTCATTTGACAGGGTGAGTGAAGTTACTACACACCTGTTGGGAGAAAGGATTCACTTTCAGAATGAAAACATATTTCCTACTGCTTTCTCATTTCCATGAGGATTTTCATGCAATTTTCTGAAGTGGTAGGCCAAGGACAACTTCTTTTTAAAATAAGTTCCTTCACTAAAAGCAAAAGACAAACTCTAACACCAAATAATTCTAAGATATGAGATCTTACCAGATAAAACAGACTTCTCATTAAATTCCCTCTCGCTTCTCACTGCCAGAAATTTGTCGGTTACAGAGAAGAAAATGTATTGTTCACACTGGTGTTCCTCTCACTTTTTTCACCACAGAAGAACAGCTTTCAGCAGAGAAAAAAAAACTAGCATACAAAAATGAAAGCAGAACAGAAAGCAGGCAGAAGCCTGAACTTGTGTCCGGTTTCCCAGAAATTAATAGGTCTTGCCCTCAAGATCCCTTCAAAAAACTTTAAATAACCAAGTTTTCAGCTATTGCTGCAATCTAAGAACTTCATTAAAACTTCCCTTGCCTTCACAAAACTTGAACTCTGGAAGCAGTTGCAAGATAACGATCATAGCAGAGAGTATCAGCAAAGGGTATAACTAAGTTCATTAAGTATTTCCACAGCTGAGCCAAATTCAGTTCTCACTGCCAGCGAATTTGAATTAGGATATTTGACCTCATGAAGCTGATAACCTAGTGAAGAATTTGAATACAGAGAAAGGGGGGAAGGAAAAGAGTGTTAGAAATAAGACAATGAATTTTACAGTCATAAAAGCATTTATTTCAAATTACATCATCACTTGTTTCTACCACACAGAGTTGGTTTCTTTACTCGGTCAACTATAAAGATGCTCTAAGTCAGTGGTCCCCAAAGTGGGGTGCACGCACCCCAGGGAGTGCAAGACAATCCACTGGGGTGCAGGAAAAAATATTTTTGTACCCTTAATAAAGAAAAGTTTGTTTCATCTTTATCTCATCCTTTTTTAATTTCTATTTTTGTGTATGTTTTATAATGTCCATAATATATTAGTGCAGTAATACACGTATATAATTTATAAATACATGCTCACATATTGGGTGTGCATTTTTTTACTTAGGGGTGTGCGATCAAACTAAAGAGCTGCTCTAAATAGCACATCCATCCAAGAGTAACACTCTTAATATCTGTAAAGTATTTAAACCCTTCTCAAACATCCAGAACTACCACAATTTTCTGTTCCATCTCCAAGCCATACTAATACACGTATATAATTTATAAATACATGCTCACATATTGGGTGTGCATTTTTTTACTTAGGGGTGTGCGATCAAACTAAAGAGCTGCTCTAAATAGCACATCCATCCAAGAGTAACACTCTTAATATCTGTAAAGTATTTAAACCCTTCTCAAACATCCAGAACTACCACAATTTTCTGTTCCATCTCCAAGCCATACCAAACAACAACAGACAATTCAGTAATAGTACCAGTTAAATGCATCTAGCTAGAACACAACCAAATCCTAGCGCACATTCAGTTTTCTCTTTGTTCCTTTATAACCTCGGAACACGGATAGTCCATTTTCAAGTACTGAAGGAAAATGAAGGTTTTCAACCGGCCTATCCATTAAAGTCTTCAAAATGGCTAGATCAAGGCAAAGGCTTTCCATGGAGGTGGAATGAAAAAGGGGGGGATATTTCTGAACCTTGTACACAACCACCACCACTTGACCATGACAGAGCATGTTTCTTGAGTTCTTAGATTTCAACCTGTGCTTAGTCAAAGCAAACCTGTTGTTTCACCCTTTAAGAAAAAAAAAAAGCTTTCATCAATATACATAAATAATTTCAAGATTCAGAAAGTATTACCTCGAGAGTAGTTATTTTCTACTCAGCTCTATTTCATTATTTATTATGCCTGTATTTTTAGAGTCATACCAATAAGAAGAGCACAGACATTGGCTTCTATCAACTAAAAAAACCCAGTGCTGAGGTCCAACACCTGATACAGCCTTGCAGGGAAACGCATCTGGAGTAACACTCAAGAACACCATCCTACATAGCTCCAAGTCTACACCAGCCCCTTGATTATGGTACCTCATTGGGGGTTTGGTGGGGGTTTTTGCGGTTGTTTTTTTTTTTAAACCTCATCTAAGGGCAGGGTGTGACTAGAGGTCTTTGCAATGCGTTAGCACACGGTGCTTGCAGCCCCAAGAGAGCCTCCCCCACACCTGACGCTGCCTTCTCAGCAGGCGCCGCCTGTCCAGCTGGAGCCGTTTGCTCCAGCCCAGACGACACCTACTAGCCCGGATTTCCTATTGTTATTGTCTAACCTGTTTTTATTGCCTTTGGACATCTCCACCTCATAGAAGAGCTCAAGCTTCCAGCGACAGAGGCAGGCGGCTCAGCCCCGCTGCCCAGCCCTGCGGCAGCCGGCGAGGCACCGCTCCAGAGCCCTCACCGCGCCCTGCCCCGGCTCCAGGGCACAGCCGGCAGCCGTGACCCCCGACACCATCTCTCCCCGCGTCCCGCCGCCGCCCAACCCCAGGCCCCCCCGGCAC
>NW_008794447.1:587194-587749 GCF_000699145.1 Aptenodytes forsteri | reverse complement strand
CCGGGGCGGCTCGCCCCACACCCCCCACCAGCAAAACCTGGCCTGAAGCCTTTAGGTGCCAATCGAGTAATTTAAAGGAAGTTTTTAAAAAGCCCCAAACCGAAAACTTCAGACTTTTGTGCGACTCCACAATTTAAAAAGCTGTGTGAGTGTTTTAGAGGGCCTGAATGCTAATCCTTTCTGTGAGAACATCAATGAAAAAAATCCCACCTTAACAATTCTGTAGACCATACATTTTAAAAAAAAAATGGAATATTATAGACACATAATCTAGCAGGCTGCATTAAAATGTACACATGAGAAAACACTTTGATATAAAGGGACCTGGCATATTTCCATTCACGGAGGAATTTGCATGGCTTTTCAATAACAGAGCAGGTAACTACTTTCCCAACGTAACGTTTTTACGCTGCTAAAATAGCATCGTGTGGAACAGGGCATATATGTTTCCCATTTCTTCTGCACTGCCGCCCCAGCGCTGGCCGTGTCAGGGAGGCAGCGGTGGGCTTCTCCATGGGGGAAAGGCAGAGCCTCACTGGCGCCTTCCAACCCATC
>NW_008794447.1:570530-587037 GCF_000699145.1 Aptenodytes forsteri | reverse complement strand
AAAGCCAGAAGGCGGTGGGTGGCTTTGTGGCTTCCCGCCAGAAAGAGGCCCCTCGGCCCTCAGCCCCTCACCCCCAGGCCTCTCCGGCCACAGCGAGGGCAGCCCCAAGGCCTGGGGTAAGGGGTGTCCCGGGCCACAGCCTCCCCGCTGGGCCGCAGGGGTATTAAAACTATAACATTTTTATATTCTATAAAATCATATAATAGCCATGACTGCAGGGGACTGCCCGGGGCAGCGGCGGGGCCCCCCCTCCCCGGCCCAGGAGCCCCGTGCCTGCCTGGGGCCTGGGGCCAGCCTGCGGTGGGGAGGATTGCAGCTTTCGTGGCGGTCTGCTTCTCCCGCCTCGCTTAGCACCTACTCACCTTTCGGTATTAAAAAAGAAAAATGTAAGCTGATAAGCTATCCCTAGGCAGCGTTTCTGTGCTGCCCAAGACAGCCTCTGTGGCTGCAAAAATCCTTCAATAACCTGTCAAGAACTGACATCGCTGTGTAAAGAGCTGTTTGTCCCTATATCTCATTTTAGGCGGATGTACGTGCCACTTTCATATCCTTCAGCTCAGTGTAACATTTGCCCTTTCATGTTCTCGTTCAAACCACTGGGAATTCAAAGCTATTTCAAAGCATAATTATAGCAATCTGCATATAAAAGTCTATACATCCTACAGAGGGTTCAGCGGAAAAAAGCAAACTCCGCAAAAGAAGAAAATTAGGAGTAAATCCCACAACTAAGATTCAGTAGTTAATACATTTTTCATCTGATGTGAACAGCCTGTGGATTCGTAAAGCCACCAGAAAATTGTCTAAGCCACTGCCCCGAGTCAGTCTGCCTACATAAAAAAAAAAATGTAGCTGCTACAAGGGGCCCACGGCTTCAAAGCTTGCTGCCGGCCGGGGTGCGTGGCGGGTCCCTTGTTGACCCCAAGGCACCCTGCAAGGTAGGTTGAAGTGAGCTCTGAAGGACCCTCCCAGAGCTTAAGCACCTTTCTTGCTGGGGGCTGTTGCAGGCTGTTGAGGAAGGAGGGGTCTGTAGCAACACTACTTGCTTAAGACGTCATGAAAGAGATGCGGAAGAGGACTTTTAAACACCTACATCCATCAAGAGGTCTTCACAAAAAAAAAATGTTTTGCTGTGATAATGAACTGTATAAAATTGCTTGGGTTTGACTGTATCGTAGCACCCTATTATATAACAAAATTGAGATACAGCAATTATAGCCACAAATGCTATACATGCTGCATCGCAGCAATCAGCTCATTCGTAATACTCCTTACACTGAACACACAGAGTTAACCTCATGAAACTCATAGAAATGCTAAACATCATTGGAGTGTTTTTAATTTACCTTACTCACTTTATGCACTTGGCTTAAAATCTCTCTGACAGTTAGAAATATATATTTTTTTAAATTTAAAGTTGAGCTGCATATAGTCACAGGTCTTGAGGAACATTATAATAAATTGAAATTGGGACATTTGCAACATAATCATGAGTGCTGGTAATACTGATTTTCTGGGATTATGTTTCAGAGGTGGTTTCCGTACCACACAGCTTCTCCTTCTCCCTCTTTCTAATTTTCCTGGGATTATGTTTTCTGGGAATTATGTTTCTGGGGTTTATGTTTCTGGGATTATGTTTCAGAGATGGTTTCCCTATCATATAGCTTTTCCTTCTCTCTAATTTTCCAGTCTCCTTCCCCACCTCCCCCCCCACAACTTGTCATCACACTCTCCTTCATGCCACTCACTTTTCAGTTCTCCTTAAGCTCAGTCTCCTTCATCAGCTTCTTTCTTCTTCATAAATTTAGGCAGTATGTAGAGGTTGTTTTCAAAGGAGCATAAAGGCACTGGGAAAGCAGGAGAGCCGCCTTTTGCCTCTCCCACTACCTTCTGCAGAAGCAGCCAGCCATTTCACCCTCCCGAGGTGACGTGCTGCAGACAAGCCCACGCCATTCTGTTTTTCTAGGAAGAGCCTGGTAATCATTGTTTGGCTGAGAAGAGCCTCACAAAAAGTTAAAACCAATGTTATCGATGATACCAGAGATTAGAGAATTTGCATCCTGGATATTTAGAAATGCAGAGATACATGACTTTTCTATAAAGCTGTATTATGAAGAGGCTGGAACACAGGATTTCATTTTAATAATGGCAGATGACAGTAGTCCGGACCCTCAAAGATACTGGAACAACTTAGGGAAATCAGTAAAAAACCAGGAAATGTACAACTAACATTTCTGTATTCATAGCCTCTTAGTAATAAAAGGCATGTCTGTTAATGTTTACCAACGTTGTTTTTTCTCTTCTTTGAGAAAGATATTGCATTGATTTCTAAATTGTAAGAAAGATCTTTCAATACAGGTTCAGCTCTGAAGAAATTTTCTAGGCCAAACTACAGTAGTGAAATTAATAACAACAATTGTTTACTTTTAAACAAACTTTAAAACATCCCTTTGATTATAGGCAATTCCAGTGTGAGCATGTATTGGTAAACACGTATTACAAAAAATAAAATGCTGGCAAAAAGATTACAAGTAGAAAGAGAGGATTTCTCAGAAGTTCATGAGAGGCAGCATTCAGTCCTGATTAAAATGTTTTCTTACTTGTTATTTGCAAATGCCATAATTTGCCTTTATTTTAAAATCCTGTATATTTTAGAAAATGGATAACTTCAGGCTTTTAGCATAGAGGCATTGAAGCATATGGTAATCCCAGTCCCAAACACTAAAATGTGCCTGTCTGTGCCAACTCTTAATTACCAGCTCATTAACACTCAGGTGTCAATTGCTGGTGGCAAAGGCAATACTCAGTTGGCCTGGTTTCTGTCATGCACAATGTAATTAAATTGACCTCCGCAAAAGGAGCCCAGTAGTTGCCTGATACCACTTGGACACCGATTGCCGCACTAATCACAATCGTGTAATTTAGTGAATCACACAGTGTAATGAGGGAAAGACTCTGGAGAGTACCAAATTGTACTTGCATATGTAATAATGACTTTAAGGACAATTAGGGAAATAATCGCTGCTCTGTTTTCTTCCAAGCTAATAATGAACTGCAGTAACTATTTGAGTTTCTGTTGTTGATTTAAAACTTTAGCTGCTCTCTTCTATTTTAAAATAATGGTTAGTAGCAATTAAAATGTAAAAAAAATATTAAAATTTAATACTAGAAAAAAAGCTCCATCTTCATTGTTAATAGCCCCACAACAGATTATAGTTTCAAGTACTACTGGCTGCCTAGTTAGTATCTGAGAGATCTGTATTAGGTGGTGTGTCCCAAGAGAAAAGGGTGATTAAATGTACTTCACTGATCTCCAAAACGGGCCAGCGTGCAGTCACCCTCACCTCATGTGCCCTGCACACATGGCAGTGACGTGAAGGAAACCAGCCAGGGCTGTGGATGGGGGGAGACGATGGGCATGCCACTTCCCAGGTAAGGGCTCTAACTTTGGCACCAACATCTGAACGATATGCAGGAACACAATTACTCGGTTTAGCCAAGATTTAAAAAATGCAGCTTTCTCTGGTCAACATACAGCTTCTGAAGAGGAGACTCTGCCTTGAGACTTAAGAAGATGGGGCTCCTGAGATTGAGTTTATTGTATTGAAGTTTTGGCACGTAAATGAAGCGTCAAAATTTGGAGCATAGTTATCTTTAGCTCCCTCCTGGCCAGGTAAGCAGCACCAGCAGTCATTTCAGTGCTGCTTCAATTTCAACTTCCCCTGATACTCTTCTCTCTTTCCCTGTATTATTTAGCACCTTACTGCTATATCCTAATGAGGTCACCTAATGTCGATGTCTAAACTTGGATGGGATGGATCTGGGCTGTGACATGCAACCACAATTCAAACTTGTGAATTTCCAAAAGGTCAGCCACACCTTCACTTCAGCATTTTGTCTTCATTAGTTCTGAAGGCTGTGAGGCCCCGGGCAGATCTCTGGTCTTACACAAGTACTGAAATTCCGGGCTTCCTATTTCCGTGGAGAAAAGCTCTAAGCTTCAACTTTTTTAATCCCTGCTCATCCTCTGCCAGCGGGCCATCTTTCCTACACACCTTTTATGAAGTACCACTGAATTTCAGTACTGTATAAATTAGGTTCCCACTTCTCATTGTTGGGTATTTTCCCTTGTGGTCCTCTGTTTGTCTAAATCCTGCTGTTGGCTTTAATAATTAACCTGTAAGATCAGTATGGTGAGGGCATCTTTTATTAGTGTGTTTGTGCATTCACTAGTACAAGCAACTCTGCCTACGAATGGGTCTCCTATGTGCTATTGGTTTACCAATACTGATAAATAAAAATCTGATGTCCACACCCAAGTACGAGTAAGAAAAGGTATTTTGTCCTTGTACTGATACATTGCATGCATTTAATTAATCAGTAAATCACATACAATATGAAACAGAATTTTTATGATACATGCAGGTAACCTTTTTATGTATAATACAGAATGTCAAGTATATTTGCATGGGGACATTGGATGGCGTCAATTTGTAACACATGCTAAAACTGAAACTTAAAAATTCAAGACTCTGCTGCAGGTATTTTACATATAATAAATATCCGGAACTCAGATTTTTCTTTTACACTGATACCAGTGGGATATCTGAGCCCTGGGCTTGTGAATGATCAATTCTATTGTCACGGTGAGTGGTTAAAAAACCACCGCCAAAGAGTGCAAGCCATCCGATGAATAGTTACTGAGCTGGGAGAAGAACAAAGGTTTTTTTAAAAGTAAAAACTTTAGTTCTCTGAGAGTCAGGTAAACAGATTTGCTGACAAGTTTATGCAAAACACGTAGAAGGAGCAAAATAATTTCTATTGATGTTACAAAATCTAAAGAATAGATGAAAGCATTTTGTCGATGATGTGTTTATTAAAGATTGTGAATTCTGGAGAAGTGATCCATCTAACAAAAAGAAAGCAATGCTGTGCAGAGATTAGGAACAAAAGGGAAGGATCTTTCTTGAAGAGTGACAGGCCATCAAGGAAAGATGCTTTCCAGTGAAGTGCTAACAGATGTAGCAGGTGAGACTCAAATCAGTTGAAAGGTACCCAGTCTACAAACAAGAGGAATTCAACACCGTTTCATGCATAAGCTCCTACCTGCAAAACAGTGCTCGGCATGGATTGCATAAATACCCAGCTAAGGGAGGAAGAAAAATTCATTGTACCTTCCCAGCAGACATTTCTAAATGTGTCCTGTGTTTACTGAACAAAGAAAGCTTAACATTGAAACAAAGATGATGGAAATACTGCACCCATAGTTGTGGGAGAAAGGAAGTCGGACTCTTTTTTAATGTACTAACTTACTTTTGAAAAACATTGCATACACCTGGCACCCTTTGACCTCTCGTTGCTCAGAAATTTTTCAAATCAGTCTTTGGAGACATGAAGTATTTTTAGATAAAAAATACATTCAACAACTAATTTCTTTTCAGTTGTGAGTTGTGAAGGAACCTCTCCAGCCTGAGTACAGACCGAGTGACGGTTCCATAGGAATGGCCTGCTCCCCTGTTCATTCAAAGAAAGGTAACCAAAAAGTGGCTCCACGGTGACGTCCCAGTGAAGTGAGTTCACTGTGCTAAGAAGCAGATGGCATTATCTCCCAAATATGAGAGTTAGCTGTAACCTTCTGAAACTCCAGACTTTTGCTTGTCGTAGTAATTGTTGTGCAACATAAGCACACGTAAACAACCTAATAAAAATGCCTGACATTTAAAAGCATTTTCCATTTACTTTCTGAGAGGCAATACACAATACAACTTCAGAGAGAAGTACTGAGATATGTAAACGATCCTTATAAAGCACTTGCCCCTATTCCTTTTACAACATCATGAGTTATTCGTTCACTACCTGCATTGTCTATACCACTCCATTTCTATTTTGTTTTGCTTTCTTCCCCTAAGGAATCAAGCCCTCATTGTTGTCTGTGCATGTTTATCCCCTCCAACACTGACTACCACTCTTTCTGATCATGACAGCTGCTGGTGATTTAACGTACAAATGGCAGGCAGAAATCAGCAGGCCACAGAGTGTCATTTGTTATGCCATTTTGTCTTTGACTCCGCACACTCTAAGGGCAATAAAGAGAAGGATGGTACTGATATAATTCAAGGTGATGAGCAGATTCTTCTAACTTGAATGGGCTTCTTGTGATCTTCCATATTATTTAAGGGTTCAAAGCCTCCTGAGATTTTGATCTTTTAAGAAAGCCATTTTCTCCCAATTTAGCTTCTGCACGTTGAGTAAGTGCAGGGCGATTACAACAGGGTGTTAAACTACAAGATCAATCCAGAGAGGTATTCTCACCAGCAGCAAGACAGAACAGTCTCTGTTAGTCTCTTCTTTCTTCTTCAAAAGCCCTAAGGGAACACAAATCCTGGGAATAGGATGGGAGCACGGAGAGATCTTCACTTCTAGCAATATAGTCTGGAAGCAATATATTCTGGATGGCTGCTGAAAAATTGACAAACGTCTGGTATAATCAGCTTATATCAAGAGCGCAGAGTGATTAATTCAGATACCCTTTTATATTATCCCATTTCTTATTCTCGAAGTTGTGAGTTCTGTGCTATGACTTTGAGAGAGACAACCCCGTATCTCACTTTTTAATTCAGTTTGCATTTATTGGTTATTTATGTATCTTCACTCAACTATAAAATTGTAGTTCTACATAGATGTTTGGTATTTTGGTTAATGGGTCAGTTTACCTTCTTTACAATGGACCTGGCAGGGCACGATGTTCACCTGTAGTAGATTGGAATTACACAAATACACACTAGGCTAAGAACCTACCTTTATTCTCTTTGGTTTATTTAGACTAAACTGGAATTGAAGTAGGATTTTACCTGCACACCAACAAGTGTACAAAATTCTTCAAATGAATTTATTTTCATATGTCTCCTACAGTTTCTCTCATTGTCTTACTTGTTCAAGGTACTGTCAGGCCAATTTAAGTGTCTTGGAGGGGGAGGAGATTGGGGAAAGAGGGAGAGACAGAACTGTTATAGGTGCAAGGTTTTTCTTTGTAAGAGCAAACCAAGACCAAGAAGATAAAACAAGGACCTTGAGTAACATTAGCGACAACATATGCACAGGAAATGTTCTTGTTTGGTTTATTTGAAACAGCTATTATTCTGCAAACTAAATACTCTGATATTTTACAATAACATAACATCAAGGAAATAAAATTATCAAAACAAAACTCCATCTCAAAATGAAATATTCCTTTTTCCATCCTCTTTGGAATCTCTCTTTTACAACGGAGGCACGTTGTGCCTGGCATTAGTACAGTCTGTAAGAACAGGTTAGGTAAACGTGTATTGTTAACGGCATTCAAAGTGCTGATCCTGCAGCAAGGCAGGAGAATTGGGAGCGATGACCTCCCAGTGCCAGGGTGCTGAGGGCTGGGGGCTCCCTCAGGACTGGGGGCTCCCCGGGGGCGTCAGGGCAGGGCCCATCCCACCGCCCCAGCCGGGAGCAGGGCAGGCAGAGAGCAGCTGGGGACAGCCCCAGCCCTGGGCATCAAGCACCTCCCTGGGGACAGGGCTGGGCCGAGGAAGAGCTGGAACTTTGGCCCACAGGTGGAAGTCAGGCCCAGTGAGGGGAACCAGGGTGAGACACAGCCCCAGGATGTCTGAGGCCATCGAAGTAGTCCAAGGGAGTCAGAGGGGTGGGCAAATCCTCTTTTTATACCAGCAGTTCCGTGAGCCACATTCTTATTTTATTTTTTCTCAGTGTCTTTCCAGTTTATAATGCTAGTATGTGGGTACTTATTCCAGGGAAGCAGCAAAGAAGTATTGTTTTCCAACTTAACTGGTACAGTAATTCTGTTATCATCAATAGGATGACTTAGGAAAGACTTACCTTCCAGAAATGTACCCAATTATCCAGAATCTCTGAACTTTTCAACATCTGCCAGGCAAATACCAGGTAAGTCCTTCCCAGTAATGCATTCTGTTAGTGTAAGATTTTTAGACTGCCCTTGCCACCATTATATCCGAGTATTTTCTGATAATACATTCATCTATATGACTAACATGTCAGGTGTGGTTTGCTCTCTTGATCTCTCCCTTTGGCAAGAGAGCAAGCTCTCTAATGGTTCTGTATATGCCTAGTGTCACTCTGTGTGTCATCTACAAATACCTACTGAGCAAAATTTTTTATGCAATACAAAATACTCACTGGAGAGCAAGAAATGAGTCTATATTTAATCAGTGATTAGCCGTAGAAGGTGGCACATGTGCCTAGTTCCTGCACCAAGAGATGTTTAAATGCTTTTGTAGACTGGAACAGCAAAACAGGAGATAATCCTCCAACTTGCTGTTTAGAAACTCTTCTAAGCTGGATATGGATGCAGGAATTATCTGAGACGGAGAGAACTGAATACAGATTTCTCACATCCTGAAAAAATATTCCAAAAGACATACCATCTGCTCTGGAAATCTTAGGTACTTAATCATTAACATCTTAACAAACATCTTAACAACATAGGATCCTATTTTTAGGTGTTCTGGGAGGACATGTATTGAACAGAAAACTACCAGAGAAAGAAATGCTGATAGAGGCCCTTTTTATACCATACTGATCATAGTATTTGCCCATGATGTCGGCCGCTGAGGACAAATGCTTCTTTTATGTGATGGGATCTAGACCCAATTTTCTTTTCCCAACCCTCCCTAATCATCAAATCCAAAAGGATTTAGGCTCTGAGTGGAAAGATGAAGAGCTCTTCATTTTCCTCTTTGAAGCTGTCCCATTTTGCAAAGAATAATTATATATTCTTTTGACAGAGAGACCAAGGGCACCAAATTACATATTGCTCTCTAGACTACTAGTTAGCTCATTAACCTGCACGTGGGGAGATCTCAGTATTGTAGCACCCATGTGGTTTTACATTATTTTATATTATAATCACTGTTGTTGTGGTGGGCTTTTTCTTATTATTTTGATTTAGGAGCTAGGTTCTATTCCCACCTCTGCAATACACTGCATTACGAAATTTCTCAATTATGCTTCAGTAAAATAAGGATAGTGATACAGGCATCTGTCATAACACTGGAGTATATTTTGCTTACTAATAAAGGATATAAAGCACACAGAACGGCAGTCAATAGAAATCTAACTTTAAAATAAATGTTTTTTCAGTTTCCAGCTGTGCATAGATTTTCCAGTGCTCAAGGTTATTTTTTGGATGACAACAGTAAGATGTTTGGTTTTGGTTTTTCCTGAAGCTTTAGATCTGTGAATATTAGCAACGTGTTCAGTGAAGCTGTAGATTTCACTCTGCAAATGAAGAATTAAACACGTAACAAGTTTGCATGTAAATGGTGGTTTCCAGTTTACTCCAGATAGAATGGAAACAGGAAAGAAATTTCCCCAGTGCAGTAAAACACTGTGCAGACTTCAAATGTTTTCCGTTACTGCATTTCACGTCCTTATCCCTGAACAGTGGTAGGTCTGGAAATTATTTATATAAAAAAGAAAAAAGGTAAACTACCTGCTTTTTCCTGGAATTTTTTCTGGATAAGTGGCACTTCTTGGATCAGATTTACTAAATAAAACAAAATTTTATTTCATTAATAATAAAATGAAATTAATTCCTGTGTTGTCACACAGGAAGTGACAACAGGAATTAAAGTAGCAAAATTAAACCCAGAAACCTTAGCATTAGTTTCTATATGATAAGAGCTAATTGACTCCACCTATAATTATAAAGGTATAATTAAAAAGTTAGACTGGTATGTCTATTGCTTAACTGTACACAATGCCAGGAACCCCCAAAAACCGCTGACATAAATGGTGAAAAGCACAATGAAGTAACATCCATTAAAAAGTAGTATTTGAAGCAGAATATGATAATATATCTGGGAAGGAAGTTTGTGAATTGTTACGTTTTCACAGTAGGGTGAGAAACGCTCCTGGGGGGTTGATTCTGGGGGCTCGGGGCTGGCTCAGCACCAGCGCAGCCAAGGGTGGCCCCACCCTCCCGGGGGCTGTGGGGAGGGGCGCCCCGACGTGCCGTGGGGTGGCCATGGCCAGGGCCCACCCCCTGCCCGGCTGTCCCAGGGCCGTGTCTGACCCCGGTTCCCTGCACCAGGCCTGGTCCTGACCCCCACCCGTGGGCCAACAGCCCATCTCAGCCTCAGCCCATCCCTGTCCCCAGGGAGATGCTGGATGCCAGGGCTGTCCCCCACTGTCCCTTGGAAATAGGTGTAAGAAAGAATACAATACTTCACATGCCATTATTTTTCAACTCAACTGTGATTGATCTAATTTAAATGTGTACTTGGAGTGTCAAGGAGCAGATTTATTTTTTATTTTAGGGGGTTTGTTTGTTTGTTTGTTTAATTTTTAACAGATCGTTTCCAGAAGCTCAGTGAGGTTTAATGATATCATTACAAGGTATATTGCATTTTCTCCCTAGATTATATTGATTAACTATCTTTTACTTCCAGCACTCTGTCTCTCTTCTCTTTCTTTGTTGACAGTCAGAATATAAATCAACCCAAGCCTCTTAGGAAAACTGAATGGCCGTGAGCTCCAAGGGCATCATTTAGCCTCATCTTCAGGGGGTTGAGCAGGAGAATGTTTGCTTGCATTCATCATTTTTTTTGCAGATAGCATAAGCCACAACAAATGTATTGCTCTCATGGTGAAATCTTTCTCTTTCGTGATATTTATGCTCCTGAACAAAGCACTATTTAAGTACCAATTAATGTCATCTGCAAGACTAGGAAAAGCAGAGAATGTTCTCTCTCTTTCTCTCGCTCTCTTTTACTTCTTCACAGTGGAACAGTGCCATGCCACTGCTCTTCTGTCAGCATCCCATAAAGTTTCTGCCCTAAATTATTCTGATACCTGTCTAGAAGAGCTGTAGTGATGGGGATGGAATTACTAGGTAATTTTGACATCAGACTTCATCTAGGTCTTTTTTCTGTTTTATTCTCATCAAATGGGAATACCCCCCACACGCTGAGGTGAACATGCAAACCCTTCAGAGGACTGCTTTTATACTCCAGGTGAAAATTAGACCAAAAAAGATGATAGGAAACGTGTTTCAGTCTAGCTCTGAAAGGAGATAATGTGCCTAGGACCTGTTTGTAACCTTCCAAAGCAAAACTTTCCAAAACATTCATTGTTGAGGTTGGTATTTTCTTTGCTTGCTTTGCTCACGTTTTCAACCAACGGCTATGGCAGGGTAAGAATACTCTGCTCCAATGAATTTTTAATTCTCTGCCCTTCTGCATAGTAAAACCATGAATATATCTTTCCAGGACTGCATTTCTGTCTTTGTCTTCTTAGAAAATCTGAATAGTGATATCATGTAACTTGTGTTATTTTGCTTTGAGATAAAATTATTAGAAACACGTCTGTTTTAAACTGACACATAGCTATGTCCGAATTTCCAAACTTTCCAATGAATTTTTAATTCTCTGCCCTTCTGCATAGTAAAACCATGAATATATCTTTCCAGGACTGCATTTCTGTCTTTGTCTTCTTAGAAAATCTGAATAGTGATATCATGTAACTTGTGTTATTTTGCTTTGAGATAAAATTATTAGAAACACGTCTGTTTTAAACTGACACATAGCTATGTCCAAATTTCCAAACTGGATTGCGCAGCTTGTTAAAAGGAGAGCTAGTGAAGTTTCCCTTTTTCTGGTGTCAAATAATTTTATTGTAGGCTGCTCTTGCTTAAAAATGCATGTGCATAAAGAAAGAAATGAAAACTTCCTTTTGCTCTCCTTCAAATCCCTTGGCTTGGGCCATTGCCTGTAATGGAATTAGGCTCTGATGCATATAAAATACAGTTCAGTTTTGCAACCTGAATGTTTGGATCCAAGACTTCTAAAACTTAAGCTTGGTTTGGTTACATTCCCTTTATCATGTTGTCGTAAGGCTTTGTTATAGAATACTTTACTCTTCGCTGTAAACGCAACTCAGAGATGAGTTATCCAAAATACGCTTTGAAGTTGAGCATCAGGTGAACTTCAGTCTTTGAAGGGCATGTATTGGGAAGCATAGTTTCATTAATTGTTTGGCTTAACTGAATTTTCCACGTTGTATAATATACATAAATATTTTAGTATATATTCACCTATTTGCCTTCGGCTCTCTTCAGTAAGAATGGTAAATGTTATCTGAATCCTGTTTGCCATTTTTGATCTCTTC
The DNA here is from genome assembly GCF_000699145.1 of Aptenodytes forsteri. Taxonomy (NCBI): domain Eukaryota; kingdom Metazoa; phylum Chordata; class Aves; order Sphenisciformes; family Spheniscidae; genus Aptenodytes; species Aptenodytes forsteri. Next base: position 574,863 of record NW_008794447.1, on the reverse strand, counting down.
TGATTGGCCAAAGTGGTTAACGTCCAGAGGACACTTTAGTCAGTGCTGACACAGCGAACAAGAAAGCTTTAGCACAGCGTGTTTCATCTTGACTCAGCAAGATTTCCAGCACTCACAGTTACACATTTTTGACAGGATGCTTCCTAAATGAAGCATTTGCCTTCTGGAGAACTACACCCACATAGATTTCATTTTTCCTGATGTCTGTCAATATCATGAACTTTATTAACAAATTCAAATTCAAAAACAATTTCAATTCAAGAAAGCTGTCCAAGTTAGTTCTTGCTCATTTCTTACATATGAGGATATCTACAAAAACACGGATGCTCAACAATGGATTTTAATGGATGTGTGTATTTGTTTATATATATGTATCCATTTCATACCAAGACAGATTAGCGGATTAGAGACAAAATAAAACAAAGGAGCTCTTTAAGAAGAATTTGAGCTCTGATTGTAGGGATCAGTGCAACGGATTTAACTCACAGTTTCAGAATTTCTCATAGCATAGTATTATAATAAAGTCTTACTGGCTGTCTTTTACATTACTTCAAATAGAATAAACAACTTTCTATTCTTTATAGACATCTGATGCCAATGCCTTGCAATCAAATTGCAGTAACTAAATGTACATCAAAGATGCTTATTTTGGCCCCCACGCCTTTGTATGGATTTTAATTCAGAAGTCCCAGTGCCATAAAACTCGAGACTTGAACATGGAACAATGGCAGGATATGATCAGCTTTCTCCATATAAGACATACAAATATTTGACAGCCTTGCAAAATTGCAATGACAATTTACCAGCCTAGGAAGACTATCTATTTATCCACCCTTTACCCTGAGGAATGATAGTGCTTAAAAAAAAAGAAAAAAAAAGCCTACTATGAGCAGGTAAAATTTGGAAAGCCAGATACTGAAATGTGTGCTTGGTTGTGGGTGTAATGCATGAAGAAGGGGCTGAATTCAAATCTTGAATGCAAAACTCCATTCTACACTAAGGAACAACTCTAACTTTGTAGTATCATAAATGTGTTTCTACGCTCCTGTTTGCATTTACAGATAGGAGCGTACTCCTGTAAGAAAAAATCCATTGGCAGCTTACCAGATTTTGAACTATAATTATATACACACACATACCTCCCCCCCCACATATATATAGTGACTATAATGCAGGAAGCATAATCTTTACAAATTGTATTTATCTGTGCATTGTCGTTCCACTTAATTTTGCAACAATACTGATGAAAAATTACTACACCTTGTTCAAATCAGCTGAGAATATATTAATGGAAATACTTCTTTTCTTTTTTGCTTTGTCTCAATAGGCAGCTTAGCAAAAACTTGCATTAAATAATTGGAATTTTATTTCAAGTAGTGAAATATTTTAGTATTTCTAAGTTTTGGAAGAATCCGTCTGGAAGAAACTAAAGTCTGGTTTTGAAGAAATTGAATAGGCAAGCTGCTTAGAAATTCATTGCCACATATCTAAATCAGGAATTAAAAAAAAAAAAAAATAAAATTTACAGATCTGATTCCATTTTGTTATCCTTTATAAGATCCTGTCTTCTGTGCTGGAACTCTAATTTACTCCAAAGACAGTTCTTCACACAGACAGCTTGTTTTATTACGCTCATAAATTGTAAATTTAAACATTAAATATTGCTTCTGATACCTAGTTGAAGGATAGAACATTCTCATCCCCACAGCTGCGTACAGGTCACACCCTCCAAAGCTCAGCATGCCCTGCTAGGAACATTATAGAACTACAGGACTGAGAGGCTAGTCCATGCTTTTTCTCTGAGGCAAGTTTAAGTACACTTATATCATCCCTGACAGGTATTTTTTGAACTATTTTTTAAAACCTTTAATGAAGGAGATTTCAGAACCTTCCTTACCCCAGCTTATGGGCATAGATATTTCCCCTTAAAAGCCAATCTAAACATTTTCTGACTACTTCAGTTTACTTTTGTGTCCAATATGCAAATCAGAGTCCTTAGACATTTGCATCACATACGCTTAAAGGAAGAGGCAAATACAAAAGCTAATGTTTAAAGGCATTTACATACCTATCACTGCAGATAGGCACCTAGTAGCATGATGAAATATATGGGAGGTGCTGAACAAGTCAATTTCAATGGGAGCTGGCTGGATGCGACAGGTATCTTCCCCACTAAAACAAAGAAATGGGAGAAATTGAGCCTCTCTACTGCCCAATGTGCTTTTCAGCACTTCTCTTGGGACACAGCAGCTATGTACTGGTTTTTAATGTGTCCTAAAGCTTGCGCGGTCAAATGTTATCATACTGAAATTCACAGTGAGCTGGGGAAATCAGCAAAAGCTACGTCTTTAAATATCTTGCGAGTCCAGGCTGTAGTACTTAAAAACTTCCTTTTCCTCAACAGTTCTGCACCCTATCGTGATTCCCTCTGGGACTCTCCCAATGAACTCAGAAGGATTTCTGTGCATACATGGACCAATGTCTACATTATTTAACATTAAAAAAAAAAAAGAAAATAAATGGGTATGTATCTCACATACACTGTTCATGGAAAGAGTTCAGTTATGGAAACGAATGACAGGGTATGATACGGTGAAGTTTTTCAGAAAAAATGGCATGCAAAATGTGAAGGCAGTTTCATTAAATACAAACACGTCAACTGTCCATGAAATAGAAAGGAAAAACATTTCCTTTTCCTCCCAAAGACTGAAACCAACCTTAATTTACAGTACATGCCTAGTATTAAAGAGATGCTCGGAAATAAAGAAAAACCGGTTCTAAGAAGGGCAAGGACTTTCTTGCTTTAAAAGCAGAAACAAGAATTTAACAAACTCCTTTAAATGAAATGTTTGTCACAAATTTCATTGCCTTTCTTCGTAAAATTAACAAAGCCTGTAGGTGACTAAAAGTCCCGCTACCTACAGCTGGAGAAACATTTTACCGTTGTATTTGCTCAAATCAATAGCTATTGGTGGTGCTTTATTTAGATTGTGTTTTGTATAAGATATACATTGTAGTTATACAAATGTGTTAGATGTACACATTAAAAGTGTTTCATAAGCATATTTTTTTGTTCAGAGTATTAAATTAACAACTTCAGGGCTCGGTCCAGTAGCTGTTTGTACAAAGAGCTCTCGCAAATTGATCAGGAGTCTTGTTTGGATCCATAGCAGGATGGTTTCCATACAGATCATTTATATACTTCTATCTAATAGAAACTGTCATTATATAAAAAAAAAAAAAAAACAAAGGAAGAAACCCAAACTCTATTATGACATAGCAGTGGCTAAATTCAGCTTCTCACACATTCACCCTGCGGCAGCATTGGTGGGGCTATCAGAATTTCTAGATAACGGCATGATCCAAATTCCACTGCAATCAGTGAGAGGTTTTCTCTTGTCCTACTTAATATTGAATCATCGCTAGGAAGTGGTTCAAGTTTGGCCAGACATTGGTTGATAACACAGTGTTCTCTCATCTGTTTTCAGTATTTGACATATTAAGATACAGTGGGGAAAAAAACACAATACAAAAAGAAAAAAAAAGAAAAAAACATTTTACTAGATTTTTACATTTAGTAGATGGTACTTAAACTCCATGGACATGAAAGTAATTTTAAACTTTACCTTTGAAATTTTACTTTTTTCAATATTTCATAGAAAAGAAACGCTCTAAGATACTGTTTCAGACCACAGAATTATTACAGAACATAAAGATTATATGCAAGGGCTTAATCCTTGTCCCAACAAAGATGGTAGCCAACCCCATTTTAACTCCAGTGGGAGAGGGGTCAGCTGAGAATGTGCCATGTTCCTAATTTCAAATCTCCTTTGTGATAAAAGAGTCAATAGTTTGGCATATACTTTGCCTTTGTAATTTGAATTCTATCAACAACTATTCCTAGCCACAAGAGAAATATTTTTAGGCAATATATTTGTATAGTTTCACAAAACTATGTCAGAGAGAGATGTGTGGGTGTTTGTATGTGTATATGTACGTATGTATGTATGCATACTTATGAGTTTGGGATGATTTTCTTAAAATACTTAACTTCACTTACATTATATCTTTTATGAGTTTGGGATGATTTTCTTAAAATACTTAACTTCACTTACATTATATCTTACATTGCAAAATGTACAGACACCCAGTGTTCTTTTTAACAACATATACAGGTGAGTTTATAGAGCCTTATAAAAGATTTTGTGATTCCAAATTAAAAACCATAGAAATATAATCAAAATAATGGAGAGTGATTTATACCGCTGATAGTACATAGCGCTCATTCTTGTAATATTGACAGCTGCATCTTTGGCATTGAAAATTCATTACA
>NW_008794447.1:541630-561919 GCF_000699145.1 Aptenodytes forsteri | reverse complement strand
TTTCGGAAAATTATATATAATATAATATATATATATTTTATATTTATTTAGAAGCTTTGAAATAGTACAGTAAACACTTTGCAACACGGTGTATAAACTACAGAATGTCTTTGATAATTTTGTGGGTCTTCAGATTAACAACATTTTTATGACCCACAGGTGAAAAGAACATGATCACAATCTCTCTTGTAAAGTTGGAATAGTTTGGGGAACACTCGATCACACAAAAATAATATAAAACAGTCAAGTTTAAAACAGTGATATTGCATTTATAATGCACATTTCTTTTATCTGTACGATTGGCTTCTTGTGGTGAATATAAACATCTAAAGGGCTCAGTGACATTTTGGAGAGAGAAAGATATATAGTGCTGTAAACAGGCACACACTGATCAGATAGGCAGTTGCCTCTGAAGTTTCTACAGTTCTACACATTTCAACTCATTTCTCAGGCCTGCTGAGAGCAATTAGGTCCTATTGTCGGCCATGATGTCTCCAACAGCACACAAATCCTTCAGTTACACAGAACTGGATGGCCAAGATAATGAAGTTGAAAGTTGATGCTTTTTGTTGGTCGACTTTTGTGCAAATCATGCTGCTTCAGGTAAGTCCTGTAGAAGTGACTAGCATATCCTTTTCCGTGCTGCAGGAAAGAAAGAAAGACACTTCTGAGAGAAGAAAAAAAAAAATCAGTCTCCAACAGTTCTTAGGTTTAGTATTTCTTAAGAGTGTAGAGAAACAATCAAACCTTGTCACAAACTGTCGCTTAGAATTCCCATTGAGGCAAACAGTTTAATTTTCAGAGAAAAGTCTTTTTGAGGCTTGATAGCCTGAAAACCAAACTTCACATGCTGTTTCATTATTCTGTCTAACATGTCATGGCAAGTATTCCAATGATGTGCCTATACCGAATCAGTGTAAGAACAAGGCAAATAGTCAGACTTGCAGGTTCAATATTACTGGAATTTCCAAGCCTATTTTTTCCTAGTTCATCTTGTTATTTGAAGCAAGATCTAGAATCCCCCAAAGATTCAGAAGCCGGTTTTCCTTCTCTTTCAAAGTGAACCATTATCCTCATCACCAAACGACCCTTTAGTCTGGTTTGACAGAGATGAAAAAATGGTGCATTAGTGCTACAATTCAAATTTCAGCATTTACTGTCAGGCTGGAAATTAACTTGCGTTACACAGATGAAGAAGGTCAATGCATTAGCAAACCCATATCCCAATCCACCAGCTGTGGTAGCTATGTTACCTCAAGACACTGGCTATTTTAACTGCGACTGGGAGCAAAGGTAACAAATGATTTGTACTAGCATTCAGGAAGACCCTGGGTTAAATTCTGATCTCAGTCACACATGAAGTCGAGGCAAGGAACTAACTCGCTTGCTGAAGTATTATCATCATCATCATCATCATTATTGTTTAGTAAATCAACTAAATCCCCACCTGAAATTCAGTATATTTCTGTGCATGAAGTGTTACAACTAAAACAAAAAGGGATCTTAACTTTAGAATGAATCTTTGAATCAAGCCATCCATGTATACATGTTGATGCTTGCATGCTGACACACAAACACATCCAGTCTCCGTTCCATTTAACATATACATTAGCCATACTTATTCACTATATATATTCACTAGTAAACATACGAAATGTATCTACTGTATCACAGGGAAGTTAGATTACTTACAGGAAAATGTTAACATGGGTGTTGTATGTTCGTCTAATCTAGCCTGCCTATGCCATAGGATGCACGCAGAAAAATGTGAAAAACATTTATATATAAGCTGTCTGTTCAACATACGGACAATTGCCAGATGTGTTATTAACATTAAAATTAAAACATCTAATATATTATGTTTTGGATGTTTCAATTCTGTAGCAAATTAGTAGCAGAATTAGAAAGGATTTTTAAAAGCTTCTGCAAGATATTTTTTTAACATTGTAGTTAAGATTAATGAGATAGGAATCTTCATGATGTTTTGATGCAGTATATGATCAGACCAATCAAGTTTCTAGACATCGTTTAAAATATCTTTTTAAATATTACAAGAAGCAATCGTTCCAATAATAGTAATAACAAGACTTATATTTGATCTTCAAAACTTTTTTGTAAGTGCAGTACTCTAGAGTGCTGCCTGCCATTGAGGAGCTCACGCTGCAGCACAGACACAGTAGGACTTACATGGGAGAAAACTATACAGATACGCAGCCGGGGCAACTGCTGCTTTCATGCAGCACTGCTGTCCTAATCCTGTCTGAGCCAGTGCATTGGTGGTGTTGATGTGGCACTTGGGGTGCACAGCAAAATCTGTTTACAATATTCTTTCAGATAATACAGAGAGAGAGTTACTGGCTGTGTCTCGTCTTTTGCCATGTAAATTAGTGCATTTTTTAATTTTTAAACTTCCGTTAATATGCTTATATTACAAAACAATTGGGCTATTTTATAGCAATAACTAAATATTACACATCAGGGTGCAGAACACCTGCAACTCTCCCCACCTACAAAAATCCTTGTCCCGAATCCCCAAGTATCCTCTGCCAACACATAAAATGCATTGGATTTCAAAGGCAACTTTCGTCCTCCATGGGTTTTTTTTTTCTGTTTTTGCACAGAAATTTATGTGCAAGCAAATCTCTCCATGTCTATACGACTTTCCGTCTTTTTACAGATGGGGAATATAAATCAGAGAGGTTAAATGGAAAGGAGGATGGACTTAGCTTAAAACAGGGGGCAATGAAAGTTCTGACATCCGTTTCTGGCTCTGTGTATGTGCATGCATGTGTGTTCATAAATAAACTTTAATAAGAAACACTGAGCCTCTCTGTATCACAACTTCTCCATCTGTAAAATGGGAATAATATTGCTTACCTATCTCCTAGAGGTGCAGGAAGGTTTAAAGCACTATTCTTTATAATCCACTTTGAGATCCAGAGATGGCAAGTGCTATAGAAATGGAAGTATCAGAGTCAGTGTAAGAGCTGGAACAAGAACACCATAATTTCTGGTGCCTAATATCTCCTCTGAGATCACAGCTCTCTCTTTCATCCCTATTTTATCTCCTGTTCCGAACTCTCAAACTAGTGCATAGGGAAGCTTCAAGTCTGTGTGAGTACGGGTATTAGTTAGAAAGAGGGTTTTAATAATAAGCAGTTTCAGAATTCTGTTAATGTAATTCTACTATTTGTACATATATTCTAATAGTGTTTGAGGCAAACAAGATGATTAAATAATCACAAGTATTCCAATTAAAATTCTTAGGGTACAAGATTTGTGCTGTACTGACTATTGATCCTTCCTCAAAGACCTTAACAAAGATTTTGAGTGTTACAGTAAGAGCGCTTAAAGCATAAAATTGCAATAAAAACTGGAAATAAACCCCAGCAAAAATATATTAAGATTCATTTGTTCCTCAGTACACATTAGTAAGCCTCCCATTCACAGAGAGCTAGTTCTGTGTAGACTGACAAGGGAAGACATGTAAAGACATCAGCAGTAGATGAACAGAAAAAGAAATTAAAAACACTAACATAAGAAACAGAAAAAAGAAAATTAAGTATGCAATGATTATTCCTAGCTTTTGAATCAGAAAGGAACAGAAAATACTCTAAAGCCCTAGTCTCTTTAATAAATCTTCCTTTCACCCTGTTGTGAATCATCCTATTGCATCCAAACTTGATATCAGACTACTGCTTTACAGCCATGAATACAGTCATATACATTTCCTCTTTTGGCAAACCCTAGAAGGGATTGCCTGTACTTGGAAGACCTTCAAACCCCATGAATAAAAATTTTCCCCTGCTTAGTATTGCTAGCTAATCTAACTAGGACGAAGAGAAGGCCCACTGCGTCCCTCCACAGCTGGCAACCAAAGCAGCAAAAGAAGACGCATCCTATACCTTTTATAACTATTGTCTCTTTCACTCTATGCTATATTTGAGAGCTCTGGAAACTCCCGCAGCATTATATCTGCTGTAACGGAATGACTGCTGAGTTCCCCCAAGTGCCAACAGTCTAAAGATCCAAATGAACCCCTGGATAATAAAATCTCCAAAAAACATCAAATGCCAGGCATGCTGCTGCTGTTACAGAAATATTGCTGATCCCCCTTCACTTAGGAGAAAGAAGACACTTGAACCTAAACAAATCTCTTTTAAATCAAAGCAAGCTATGCAACAGGAGAGCAGGGGGAAAAGCCAGTACGTAAACTGTCATCTTGCTATTTCAGATCCAAATTCTGTAAGTTAGCACAATATCCAAGTAATATTTGTCTTCATATGGGCTTTCAGATACGGGCTTCTATGCAAGCACTCAATGCATTACGTTTTTTCTTGTGGGTCCCCTGTAAAAAAAAGCGTGCCTCACCATGCCACATTCATGCAGATCAGGTGGTCCCCACGCAACACTGCAACTGATGCAGAGATTACGGGAGGCTGTAATCTCCTGCGTTCCACTCAGAAATAGCCCAGCTATTCAGGCTTTACAGTGAATGCCTTTCACTTGCAGTGAACAATAATTTAAAAAGGAGTTAATTACCTCATATATGTTATGGCAATGTTGGTTTTAAATTTGCATTATTAATTTTAACTCTTTTTCTATTTTTATGGTTTGCTTTACAGTCTATACATTAACTGTAGCAGATGAAATATTGCCCTTCAAGTCCCATTAGCTTTGACAGAGCCAGGAATGGATAATTCTAGTGACAACCAACAGACCGTAAATTCGGCATTCTTGTTTTAACTCAGCCCAATTGAAGAGAGACCAGGATTTAAGTAGTGGTAGAAGGTATTCTACGTGAAACCACCTGGCCGTTTCAGTTAACCTGGAGCTCTAGTTCAGTTACCAGCAACTATATTTTTGGAAAGAGGTCAACAAGTGAATGGGAATGCAGAGTAAACTACCATAGCTCCCTCACCCTTTGTAGTGGTGTATCCAGGTAAAGGGTGAGACACGCGGCTGGGGCTGGGGGATGTAGGATGGGGATTACTCTGCTGCCACCCATGTTCTGTGGATAAAAAAGTATTCCAGTCATTGCAGGTGTCAATTCAGTATCTTTTGCAATCCACAAAGTCTTTTTTTTTTTCAAATGAGCTATTACTTAAAGAAGTTTTTTAAAGCATTGCTAATAATATTTTATGAAAACTCCACTAATGGCATTATAAAAAGAGATTGTCTTATCCAGTCCGATAAACTTTGGTACACAAATATGAGAATAATATTATTTTTCTCATATATCTTTTCCTCATGAATTAGTTTAAGGGGAGCTTTTTTTTTCCTTTTCTTTCAAGGCTTTAGTTAAGAGTCTTTGTGCTTCAAATCTATGTACTCTGCAGAGCACACTTGGACAACACAGTTTGCGTTCCAGATGCCCCTGTTACATTTTACACAGTTAATGCGGTTTTGTTGACTCTGTATTATATCAAATAGTTGAAAAAAGGAAGATGGAACATACTTACTTTTGTACTTTAAAAAACAAAAAAAGCCAACTCCCCCCCTAATGTCAGTGAGTCAGCTGGCTCTGGTGGCCACTGCTTATGTGCTTATGTATACGTCTGAAGACTCCTGAAGGCCACCAAGGGAGTTAGGTACGAATGAGACCGCATTCTCTCCGGCCATTTCTGGCATCTGACAAGATAGGGAAGGCAGGAGAAGCTCCTGCATGTGAACACGTAAGTTGCACCAAGGGAGAATTTGTCCCTAGTAAAGACATGGAATTCAGCATGACTGAAATGTTCTTTCTGGCATCTGCGAAACCCAAAATATAAATATTGTTTCTAAAATAAACAAACAGCATTTGGACTGATGGGTACGATTACCCAGATTTCATGTGAAACAAAAAAAAAATCTGTGAGCATTAGGTCTTCAGGCTGTGAATAAATAAAGTAGGCCAAAATGCAAAAGTTTGTAATTGTTGCACTGAATCTTTTCTGGAAACAGACTTGCTTTTAGCTAAATAAATAAACCCCCCAGACCATTAAAATCTTTCCTTCCTTTGAGAATACATCTTTACTTCTGGAGCAAAGATGATTATGCCAAAAAGCTATCTTTTGCATAAAGTAAACAATGTAACCACATATATTGTCCTTCCCTTTTGTCTCGCATTAAGGGCATACATTTCCATGTCTATATTCATTTAAATCAGTTCAAGAAACAGTGATTCCCAGCCAAGCCAAAATTTGCCAGTGGTGGACACTGCACTGGCCGTAATCTAGTGAGCATGACAAATAGTGTTACCTACTCCATGAAAAGGGGGAAAGAGGTTTGTCCTTTGCACTTAAGGACAAAAGTGCCACTTTTCAAATTTGAACATAGTGTTGAATTCTGTATCAATCACTTAGACAGATTATCACTCTTTTTTGAAAAAAGTTTATTGACCAAATTCTGACTGACACATATTGCCACTTCTATTAGCTTCATTTCAAGATAGGAAAATACATACTTAAAAGATATTTTTGATGTTTGGAACATGTCTTGGTAAATATTTTCATATGGCAAGTGGGATACCTGATACAAATGTTGACACATTATAACAGTCACTGAAATAATGTTTCTCTGGTGCTATTGAGTGCTCTGAGATTTATATTCTACCTGGACTTAGCTGATCCTCTGAAAAAAGAAAAAAGCATTTCAGTTCTTAAGAATAAGTATCCAAGTCCCAGTTCATGTAAGCACCAGATAAAATTTCTCTCTGTTTAGGACTATCCTCAAGCATAGGCTTAAGTTTAAGCACTGACCTCAATCAACACGTGCTTTACATTAAACGTACGATTAAGAAGGACTTCCTTTTGAATCAAGTCCTGGATTTTGTCATCAATGCTCTGTGGCACATAAGATACTTTTATGTGCATTTGATTTTCTGTTCTAAATGCTGACAATTTTTTTTTTTCACTGCCAGCAACAGCCCAGTGGCATAGTACATGTCAGATTTGATTTATCTCTGGTTGCCATTATTTACTACAGAAGCAATGCTTTTTAGTTACTACAATTCAGCACACAAAGTGCTAAGCTATATTCTGTAATGTACCATAAAAATACCAAAGACAGTTTTCCCACAAGATACAGTGAGCAGAAGAAAGCATTTTCATCTTTCTGTACCATTATAACCATATTATCTAACTGAAAACACTAAAGATAATACATGACATCACCATTCTATTCAGAGAATCATGGAATAGTTAATTTTGCAAGAGTTCTTATAATTATGTACTGTATTAAGACCAATTAAATAACTCCTAAATTATTCCTGATGTATGTCAAACTTAGCACAGACCATATTCCCTAAGAATATTTCCAAATTCTCCATCAACAACTTATTCTAATTGCATAAATGTTCTAGTAGCAAATTCACATTCTCCCCGATTGACTGTAAGCTAATGATTTTGGTACTATCCTTAGTAATACCAGTATTTGATTCCCTTCTCTTCTTACAGAAAATGCTTATGTATTTGTATGCAACAATCATTTCTTCTCCTCAGCCTTCTTTTCTTCTTCCTCCATGCGGTTTTGGGGTTTTTTATTCAAAATTCACCAGCTTATTGCACTCTTCTGAAATCTACAATATACATCTCCTTAAGCTGACAAGCCTGAAAATGAACATGTCAGTCTGAGAGTTAACCAATGCAGAATACACTAAAGGCTGGCTACAGTGTGACTTAAAATTTTCAGTGCCCTGGGGAGGAGGGATATGAACCATTCCTCCTAAATTGCTCTTAAGTGCCTAAGTTTCCTATAGATTCCAGGGAGAAGCAGACATCTACAAGTCACCGTTTGGTGGCCTTCAGAGGTGCCTAAATTAATCGTGCTGGATTTGGCCTGAAATAATTAAATTTACTTGTTCTTACATGAGGTAACATGCATTACAGTATTACATCAGCATCAGACTGTGTATTCCTATCCAATTTATCTTTGCCATGATGTTTTTTCCACCACCCCTCTCTCCTAGCAGGGATTAGGTGGCATTAGGATCTGGCAGGTATGTCCCCTCTCTTTTTGTGAACGTTTTATATTCCATTTCTAAAGCACAGTCCTCTCTTTTTGTGAACGTTTTATATTCCAGTTCTAAAGCACAGTACTTAACATTGTTTTTCATGAGCAGCATACACTCAGATTTCAGAGAGTCCTTCCCAGTTTACCAACATACTTAAGTGTATCATAAAAACTTCTCACAATACTTTCAAAACTTCTCTTATTCAAAAAGACATTGTGGCTCCGTTTCTATCCATTAATGAAATTTGCCCATGACCATTCTTTGTCACTTAAGACTATCAGAATGGAATGATTTATATCTACATTATTAAAATTTCTCAGCCATATCGAGCAATATATGGCGGCCATATAGTGTGATCACATTCAATCTGCTCTGAGGAATGGTCCCCGGCCCATGTTCTGACACCCCTGCACCATGCCCAGGACTTGTTAGGGAAGAAAGCTAGTTGACACAGGCTAAAGGCATGCCAGAGAGTGTAAGAGTACGGACCATAACATTCCAGTGCTGGGAAGGATCCTGTTTAATTAATTGGAAGTAGCGTAGCCATGTTGGACATAAACAATATTGCAAGTACAAAGCACACAGCACTTTATCTCAAGTAGAGCAGGGAAAAAGTTATTACTGCATCTCATTCGTAAGCAAGAACTTTTTTAGATCTCAATTCCTATCGATACCCACAGCTGTGTGCAGCTACATTCAATTGTCTTCTAATTCCAATTGAGAATAGATGGATGTCAAATTAAAGCACAAATAGGCGACTAAAAAAGTCACAAAGTGACAGAATTTTACTCTGACGTCAGATGAATCCACAATATCAGCATCTATAAAATTCCTTATGAATAAAGAAAGGTTGCATTCAAGCAGTTTCATAATGAATCCTTTTCCAGTGCTGAATGCAGCCATGATGCTGGAGGTGAAAAGATCAAGTCAGAGGACTCGGGTCACTTGCTAAAACAGGAGTCTGTCATCCCCGTAACTTCTTTGGTGAATCTACTCTGCATCCATTTTTTTTCCTTTCTAATCCACATTACTCCTGATAACCTGTGAAAATGTCATGTAAAACAACATCATTTACACATATGAAATAGATTCATGTGTATGCAAGAAATGCAGATTTACTCTTGCAACTCATACATGCACGTAATTTTCAGGCAGAATTTAGGAAGCAAGTTCTGAAGATTTGCTTCCCCATGTCCACAATATTTTCTTCAACCAATAAAGACCATTACCCTATCAAAGAAAGAAATTAAATTACCTTAGGAGAGTTTGGATGTTCAGTGAATCCACATTGATTACTATCGTCGTATTTAGTTCGTCCAACAATTTATTAGGTATTGAAGTTAAAAATTATATTCTAATTGTCTGTATCTCCAACTTCCTGCCTTACAAGAAGGTACCAAATACATCATTTTTCACTCTTCTGACTTCACCACACTATGTTTCTAAAACAAATCAAATACATTGACAGCTACTTCCCAGCAGCAGTCATCCTACTGCTAGCATGAAACTGTGGATTCTCGGTGGCTAGTGTACAAATAGAGCTGTTTACAGGCTTGCCAGATAAATAGCAACACCGATCCCTATAGTGTGCTTGTCCAAACACGGTAAATAGGTGCAGTTCCTTCTCTTACTGGCTATTTGTTGCATTCCTTAAATGGCTTTCCCTATTTTTCCTCCTTTGGTGAAGAAAAAAAAAAAAAAAAGGAAGGGAAGCCCTCAAAAATGAAAGGGGTGGAAATGACAGTGGAAAATCAGAGTTATTGTGTGCGGCAAAAGAGCCAGAAACAAGAATAATTTCCTCTGCTGTGCAGGCCAAGGAGTTCCTCAGATAGAGGCAAGCAGAGAGGAAAAGACTTTGCTGCGCGTAGACCCAAGATTAGGCACACGTTCAGTTCTCCAGCTCCTGACTGTCACAATAAGGAGGTTTGTACATTTAAGAATAGCATTTATTCATAATGAATAGAATTTGCCTATCAAAAATAAATAACTGTAGTGCCCCTGAAAGTTTTAACTGCAAACATCTCATTGCTTTCCAAAGAGACTCGTGTGCGTAAGTGGCTAAATTACTTTTGTCATAGGATTTGAATTTATAGGACAAGAGGCATTTTGGAATTTTAAACCAGCATAACACAGTAATCGCAAAAATTACTCCTAAAGTTTCAAGCAATCTTTCTGCTGGTTTTTTTTCATATTCCGCTGGTAGGAATCCAGAAAATGGTATTTCATTACTTTAAAAAAAATCCCCACAGATGGTATATTCACGGCAGACAAAAGCACTCTCAAAATTGACATAAATGAATAAATATAGCACCAGTCTGAGATAGTTAGATATACGAGACTTCTATGTGTTCCAGTCAGAACTGGCAAATACAGACTTTTATTGCTATTAGAGGAAAAGAAATAGTTGAAATGATATATTTTTTAAGACAAACTAAAAATATAATTTTCTTTCAAATAAAAGTTACTCAAGTTTTTTTAACTTTTTCAATTATTTTCCTGCACTGCAGTTGCAAAGAGCTCTGGAGTTGTCTAAGATAAAAGATGCTATGTAAACCTAATAACGGGTATGTTTTTGTATCGGTATTTTGTACAGTACAGGGTACTGTAAGTTCTGTCCAAGATCACAGTTACATAAAGAGATTCAAGCAAATAGTATTTAAATACAACAGCTAACACCTGTGCTTTAAAAGTAAAAGAAGAATGCTTATTTCTTTTTATGTTCATTATTTTCATAAAAATCAATAAAAATAATGTAATTTATAGGTTTTATTGGGCTACAGCCAAGTTATCTTTGCATATTTATATATTCCTTTCTAATTTTGCTTTCTGAATTATCCGTTTCCTTTCTATTATTGCAGTAATACTCTGTAAGTGCTTTTCCCTTTGAGCGATAGCTGCAAGAGGAATACGTTCAGATGAAGAATGCAAACCAGTCATGAACGTGAGATACAAATACCTTTCAGAAGTTATGCAATAGTCATTGAACAGTGAATCACCCTAAGTGGTTTATTCAAGATCATAGAGTACCTACAATAATGAGTCAAAATACATCATAGTCTTGCTCTCCCCTTATTATATTTTCATTAGCATTACCTGTTTAAGATTTATTTCAGGTTTGGGGTTTTTTTTGTAAGCTTTATTTACCTAATAGAGATGATGTCTCTGAAGCGGCAAACATGAGGTATAAGCGAATAAATCTTTATTTAGAGTTTCAGATACAGCAAAAATGGGAATGGTCTATTAGACTCTTTAGAAAAGGAAAAGTATTCAATTAGGCTTCTTAGCATTATTAGATGTTGGCTTTTCAACTCGGCCTCCATTTTTGACTGTACATGCAAAATTGCTCAGCATTCTCATTTGTGCAGAAATGAGAGCTGTATCCTGTCCCAGAGATAAATTCCTGAATATAAGTGGAGAGTTCCACTGTCTGTGACAGGATATGCAGGATATGCAGCTATGCAGATCAGATTTAAAGTTGAAAGATACAATTTTAACATGCTTTTTGAGCACAAAACTATACTATTCACAAAGGAACAACTCTTTTACTATGCACATATCATTTGTTTATTCATACCAATAAAAATTGCATTTCAATGCAACTTCCTTTTTTTCTTTTTTAATCCAGCATTACAATGTTTTCTTTCTTCTCACCCCAAGACCTGTAATATGTACGTGCAACTTATTGGTGCTAATTTGTTTGCTTTTACTTCTGTGCATTTTTACTTCAAGTATGTGTGAAAATCACAAATTGAGTTAAAAATGATTAATGAAGGGATCAGACAGCTCACAAGTTTACCTGATTTGTATTAGAAATCAAGTAGGCTAATTCTAAAAGCAAAAGGCCTCATTTTAAAAAATTAATCGTGTCCCATTCAAAATAGCTGTTATTTATGTTTATGCAAATGTAATGCTATCATGTCTATCACAGCTGTGATAAAACTACACAAATAATTTCCAGAAATGAGATGTAACGAAACAAAAAAACAAAGAAAATTCTTCTTCCATCACATTAATTGTACAATTTTGTAATTTCCTTCTTTTTTTGAGGAAACTTTTCCAAAACAGTAAAGAATTCTTGCTTAAAACATCTTTTCATATATTTATGTTAAACATCAGCTGAAAACTTTGTTTTATATCCTGCCATACAGAAACACTTTTTTTATTCCTTTGAAAAATAATCAAAGGCTTATGAAACACTTCTTGTCCTGGTATAAAGACATGAAGATTTTTCTCCTCTAGGTCATTTGTTCTAATCTAATTCAGGGAGATGGATAATGGTTGTAAGTTAAACCGTTCTTTGTGCTAGCTCTGTGGCACATTATTTGAAATAAATTGATGGTCCAATTCCTAAACATTCCACTGTGCAAAGACTTTTGAAAGCTTTTTAATGTTATTTGTAAACCAACTTGACTTGGGTAGGTCAAGTTGAGCAGGTGACAAATATTTCGTAGAACGAGAACCTTGGACTACATGTATACTTTCACATAAACATAGGGACTTGTGCTCAGATCCAAGCCCAATCTCCCTGACTGCGTACAGACCTTCATTGTACCTCTACTGCAGAGTGAGTCAATGGCTATCCAGGCTAAGAAACAGAGGCACAGAATGAGGACAAGCTCACCTTTAAATTTTTTTGGATGATACAAACAAGTCTCGTGCAAATCATTTGACTCTGCAAGCCCAGACCTATATGCAACTATCAAAGGTAGCGTTGATGTTTAGTAACCGTGCCACACAAATCAAAACAGTTAGCCAAAGAACGGGATTATTTTCCCTTCCGCTTCACCTTGCTTAGGCGGCCAGCTCTTTGGGGAAGAGATCAGCTTTTTTATTCTGTCTCTATGTATATGTCATACCTAACATGATAAAATCCTGATTCATCCATAAAATACGTTGACGGTGTTGGCAATAATTACCATGATAATGATATAGTTTCATCAGTGAAGATGAAGATGCTTGCGTGTATGTAGAAAATATTGCAGAGCTAATTAGGGGGCTACTTTAGAACACAATTGTTATTCCAGAATGTCTCCTTGTTATTCTGTGTAGTAAATTGTGCCTTTATGTAGTTTATTTTAACGTGCTTCCAAAGTAGATTAAGCTATGCCAGAGTCATTTTTTTAGAGCAAAATAAGCATTTCTACATAGAAAGTTAAGGTATTATGGCAATATTTGACTGTTTTCATATATAAAAAAAATCCTAACCTCTTAGTAGGAAGAAAAAAATATTCTATGACTAATGTCGGTATGTAACTTTAGGAAAGCTCTAAAATATTATAAAAGAAATGCACATCTAAAATGATCCACAATTACCGGAGAGGGGGGGGGGGGGGGGGAAGCTACTTCTTATCATCAACTATAGACCAAAACACTACTGAGAGGGATGTAATGGTGCTATTCCCACTGTTACCATCTCAGGACCTGGTCCGAAGTATTAGAAATAGATCAGAATCAGACTGATCAGGTATTCATTGTGAAGATAGTCTCTGTTAGATATCCTACAGAATCTGGTACAACAGAGTTTGAATCTTGGATTAGGGTTTTTGGTCACTACAGTAAAAATACTTAAAAAAATAATGGCTACTATAACCACTACTGAATGAAAAATTAGATAGAAATGGTTAGAATCTATTTTAAAAATATAGGAATTGTTCAAAAGCTACATTTTATTTTCCTTACCGGTATTATTTCACTTATTTTATTTTCTCCAGTCAAGTTCAGAATCTCTTTCATGTTTTACGAACATTCAAGTCATTATGAAAATTTCTTAACTGTTTGCAGAAAGGCAGTCTTCAAATCACGTGGATGAATAAGAAGAAATAAGTGTAAATTACGCAGTAAGAAGAATATGCAAGTTAGAAGAATCCTGGAGTCACGCTATGAGAAAACTGTTTTCAAACCCCCTACAATTTATTGATTTTATCACAATTTTATAACTTGTATTCATAATAAATACTTAAAACATATGTAAAAAGTATATTCTTCAAAATATATTATTTGAGTAAAAAGAGATCTACTTTTAGTGTATTCTGCTCAGAATAATATACAGAATATGTATGTTTATGTGGAAATCGGTGTATTAATAAGTCCAATGGCTTAGACCAGTAAGGTGAAAATTTGATAATGGGACATAAAGAAACCCTTTCAAGTATGAGGATTTATATCTTTTTCTACATTATAATTTGTAATATAGCTGCTGCTGTTTTCATTTATCCATGCAGTGACCTAAACCTCAAACAACAGAGAAGCAAACACCCAAATCCCCACTGTTAAGCCTTTGCTTTCAATCATACCCCATAAACATAAATTTGACAGATTACTGTATTATTTGTGTCAAATGTGTATCATTTTATCAAATGTATATGATCTTATCAGTTCATGACCTGGTTGCCCTTCAATTGCTTCGCTGCCTTGCTGCTCTCTTGTCACTGAGAATGGCAAACGAAAGCGCCCAGCTTACCTTCTCTGTTTTCATGCAGTCTCCTGTTTACTTCATGTCCCTATCACAGCTTGTCTAAATTAATTAGTACTAAGCTTTTGATATGACTTTGCATAGAAATATTTTCAGTATTTTTGCCGTTATGCCATGTCTTTCTATGGAATGAGTAGACAGGCTAGAGCAACATAGGGATAGGTTTTGTGTAAGGGTTTTGTAATACTTTTTCAGTGTATTTTCAATTCAATTTCTTTTTACAACCTGGCATTTTATTTCCTTCTTGCTGGCCTTGTACATTGGGGGACACTTTTCAGGGAATTATTCCATGGTCTTTTTTCTCAAGAAGAGTTCAAATTTCTCATGATAATACACATCGCCTTCCTCATCTGTCTTTTCTAAGGTTCTGCACTGAACGTACCCATTGGAACTCAGTGCAGGAATCACCAAGCAGACACAAACTTGAGTAGATACACTCATATGGCACAGTGAAAGCTCTACGTAGAGCTACTGGTTTACGTTTGCAGCTATTGCACTAACGGCACAACTTAAACAAGTACGTTTGCTCAGCTATTCCACCGTGCTGACACTGCTCTGCAGCTGTCAATTCCAGAGCGAGCTAGGTCAGAAGCAGACTGAGTTTTCCGGACCGTGCTTCACTGCACAATGTGGGCATATGTAGTCTATTAGAGACTTGATTGACCTAAACCATTTTATGTCATTAACACTCCATGGATCTCTGCATAGACACTTGGGGAACTCTGCTTCTGCTAAAATGTTCCATTATCCTTATGATTTGTCTCTTATAATTTTTTAAACTCCATGGATCTCTGCATAGACACTTGGGGAACTCTGCTTCTGCTAAAATGTTCCATTATCCTTATGATTTTTGTCTCTTAGGCACAGAGAATCTGGTAATGCTTTGCCCTGTGACAACACTTGCTTACTTTAGTAGTTTCTTCTACTACACAGAAGCTATGCTAAAGGGTTTTTTTTGACAGTTCAAATACACTATGTCGATTAATTCTCACCTACTCTATCAAAAGATTGACAATCTTTCTGTGCAATTTCCTGGACAGATGCCAGCTATCTTGTTCCTAAAACCCCTGAGTTACAATTTTATGTCCTATGTTAAGGTTTCTCACTGGTCTCTAATTTACAAGATTTTCTAGTACCTTTTTTAACGATAAACACAACTTCTGACATTCTTCGGTTAACAGCTTTTGTTAGAAACTGAAAATTAAAAAACGCACATAATCCACTGAGTTCTTCCTATTTGTTTTAGTCAATTTTTCAACATCCTCCTCTTCCATGACTCAGTCTTGCACATTTATTTGAAACGGTTACCTGGGATGGGTGACTTCCTAAATATGCCTGTCTTTCTTTCTCCGTCCCTCCTCTGGTAAATACAAATGCGAAGAAACAGTTTAGAATCTCTGCAACGTCCTTGTCCTCACTAACTGCAGCTCAAGAGGCCCACCAATTCTCTCCTAGTTTACTACACTTGACATCTTAAAAATTGTCTATATTTATTTGCATGCCTTTGGCTATTTGCTCTAAGAAGTCCCTCTTGTCTCCACTAATTACTATCCTAAAGTTTACCTGCTAGAACTTACGCGCTTTTCTGATCATTTTGCTTAAGAATCTCTCTTTTTTTTTTCCAAGAGACCTTTTTAGTTCAAATAGTTTGTGTATTCTGCGATATACTTTTTCTTCTTTGCAACTGATTTTTCATATAGGCCGTTTTCATACATGCTGCAACTTTTTATACAGTATTTTTGCTGAATATGAGGGTCCTGTTTCATACATTTTAATAACTTCTTTAAAAAAAAGCGTTCTACTGACAAACTGATTTTGATATGATCTTCTTTGTTAAGAAGCTGAATTTATTTTTATTACAATTGCAATTACCCAGTGGCTCAACTAAAGTTCCTTCCTGAATCAACTTCCTCTTATGCATTCCTCTTGCCTTATTCATTGAATACATTATTAATAATGAATTATTTACTCATTGCTACAACTATCTCACTTTCTTTTCTTTGCTCCTGTTATTTGCTATACAATTGTAATCTAAAATTTTACTAAAGAAAATATTAAATAAGGAAAATAAAACAGAGAAATATTACTCTTGTTTTGTAGCAGTTTTAGCTTTCAGGTTCAAAGAAAAAAAGCGAAACTAAATCTGGATTCTCAGGTGTGTATTACGTGATACCACTCATTTATATTATTTACTTCTGACATTTTACCTCCAATTTTTTATGCCCTTACAGCAGAAAAGTGTAAAATGTAGACCAATATCTATGTGTAAACACATTGTTCAACAATATTACTTATGTTAGCTGAACAAAATTTAAAATCCCTAAGCTATCAGTAAAAAGTATTTCATTGTTATTTGAAATAAAACTCCCAAGCCTAGAACAAAACAGAACAGAACTACCATTGTGGTGTCACCAGATATAATCATCATTGTAATGCACTTACTGCATCGGAACTCTGTTGTGATTACACCATCAGTGCTACAAAACTCACATTTTTAACTGAAGTGATAGAGATGAAATTAGTACTGCTAGATTACAGCTTAGTACTAAAGAATGTTTCTTAGAAGAAAAAGATGGAAGACCAGATAGGGAAAGACGGAGTCATGAGTCGTTAGGTCACAGCTAAGTGAAATTTCACATTGGTCTTTAGAGTATGACCAGATGATTGACACCTGACATTTTAGCCTACACAAAATAAGCTGATTGTCTCAGGACAGGTTTTTTAGGAATGGCTTTCACATACCAGAATTGGTATCCAAATTTAGAAGCTTTCAGTAAAGCAAATCTAAAGAGTGAAGTGGTAAAAAGGCCTCTCTGAAGGACTGAAATACCTGGACAGCTAATTAAGAAGGGAGCTGTCTGTGCTGAGAATGATCTGTAGCAAAGATCTTCACGTGCCAGGGCTGCCAGTGCAGCACCTTTCAGAACAACTAAATGCGTTATAAAAATAAATAAATTAATACCAGTCAGTGAGATTCTTTTTTTACCCCTGATCTGCTGTCCTAAAAGACTTTTGTCGCTTTAAAGGGTCGGTATTGCAATGTTAATATCTTTGGCTTATTTGGATGAGATAAACATCATAAACTCTTGAAGTCAAGGAGATTACAGTCTCTAATAAAATACGGAAGGCTGCTAAATAGAATGAAAAGACATATTAGATCAAAGTATTACTCAAGGGTTCTAGAACTGGCCCAGACTCCAAAAGGAATTATGAAGGTCTTTTTGAGATCTATCACACTCTTTCATGTCACCCAACCATAGTCAAAAGGTGACTAAAGAAAGAGGCAAGATTTTGGAACAAGACAGAAGGCACGAAGGAGCACTGACAAAAGTCAATACTATGTAGGCTGAAAGATGATCAGACCGAAAGCAAAAAGTTTCATCTTCTCCCTTCCAAACCCTTAATGTTAACTATGTAAATAGTTACTTCAAAATAATACGCATACTGTTTATTCACAAGATACTGCTCAATCATAAAAAGAAGCTCCTAGGACAGTTCTCTTGACTTAATTTTAGTCTTAAAAAAAGTTAGCCTGGCAATGTCAATGTTTAAACCATCTATCCAGGAAAACTTTGAAAATAATCCAGCAGCAGAAAACAAAATTGAGCAACTCCCCCACTAATATCAGCTGATACTTTTGTTGTTGACAATCATGTCACACTAAAAACAATCAAGGTTTTGTCTTTTTTTAAAAGCACTGAACAATGCCTTCTTCAGTGGTGCCTGAATCCAAGAGAAGCCATTTTTCCCCACCACTCCTAAAATTGTGTCTGTATTATTCCTACTATGAACAGCAGAAAGAGCTAATTTTTATTCCCGCAAAGGGAACACTTTCATACAGCTTTTTGAATAGTACTTACTCAAATAGGGTGGTTTGTAAGGCGCTCGTGTATTAGACAGCAGTCCATCCAACTCCTTCCTCTCCAGAGTGTTGTGAAGGGCCTTCTCTTTGCCGAAGGTGGAGAAGGACCTTTCTGCCCCCGGCTGGGCTTCTGGTGTTTCAAACACTTCAGTGTCTGGAACGGAGTCCATGCCAGGTACATGCAGATTGCTGCGGTAATCTGCAGCTTGGCGTCCATCAGATGGAACAAAGGAAGGCATCCAGCACCGATCTGAGTGGCCCAGTGCTTTACATTCCTCCGTGCAATTGGAGAAGAGATCCATGCCTGCAAGCATGAGAGAAAAAGAAACTACAGATATAAGCTTCAGCATCATGAACAGCTGCTGACAGATAAGAAAGATTATGCCGAGAAAAAAGAGAGTGGAAAGAGAAATGTCGTCAGAACTTCTTCCACTACTTCCACCTCCTCAACAAAAAAAAAATCTGATTGTCCAGTCTTCAGAAGTCAAAGGCACCATTTAATAAGCGTAACTAAATGCCAGAATGTCACACACACACAAAAATATCACAAGAAGAAGGGTATTGGTGGTTCTATCTCACAAAATCACTTGCAGATCTCACTGTCTAGAACCCGTTCAAATAAGGCTCAATTCCACTTGTAGGTTGATGTCTGTGGTTCACCAGTTGAAAATCCTTGTTTAAGAACATGAAGGAATTGTTTCTACATAAATGTATCTCTGACCAAAGAAATGAAATGTCCTGATTGAGGAATCACAGATTTCATTTATGAAAATGAATATTAATGAGTCCTATAGAGGAATTATCTGTGCATACGTTAGTATACAGATAGAGCCTATTGATATTAAAGGCAGATCTTACAAAGTAGGAATCCAGCTTTCAAGTGATCAGGATGGCTTATTTAATCAATTGTTACATCATTCTTTCAGACATAGTCTTCATTGCTACTGCAGCAGTCCTTACTCGCATCAAGTCATCCAAGTAATGGGACAGAAGCCTGTAATAAATTACTGTAATTAGCGGTACAAAGGTAGCCATAGTCCGATGAGACATGGCTGTGGATACTATTGACAAAATTGTTAATGCTTCCCCTATATAAGCAAACACTTGTCCCTGCCAACATGGAACTGTTTGCTTACAAATCCTTTAATGCTATTAAGATTTCAAATGACAAGCTATGCTTCTATTGACTACCTTCAGATCGGCCTTCCAAAAGAGTATTTCCTGACTGTGAGCCACTAAGTTGTTGGATTATACTTGTTTTGAGAGGAATGGTGTATGAAATCATAGGCATGGAGTAAAATAAATACCAGCGTCTCCAAGTTGATGTTCAACATCGTACAGAAAAGCAGAACAGTGAAGAAACATCTTTTTCTTGTATTTATAAAAAGAACTGAGTGTCTTAGAATAGGTGTATGTCAAAACTGAACTAAATCTGTTATAAACATTGCATTTACAAGCATTGCATTAGAATTACAAAAAATGACACTACTTGCAAGGGAAATAGGAAAAAAAAATTTTGAACAGCTGTAATAAGATTCATGTAATGGAGCTCATTCACCAGCCAACATTGTAAAGAACTGGATTAGCCTGATCTCCAATGGGGGGATTAGTATTAAGAATTCTGCCACTGTTTGGAACCACAATTTGACTTATATTAATAATATTTATGCGATATCTCACACTACAAAAAACAATCTCTTCAGCAAGCAAGAATCTTTCTGAGCTATCAACAAGCGCTTGAGTACTGTCCTGGTTTCGGCAGTCACTTAGAAAAAATATGAAGAAAGAAAAAAAGCTTTTTATCTCAGCTTAATCTCACTTTATAATGACTTTTTAATTTTAAACTGAGTAATATATAATGCTAGGTCCAGTTTCGATTAGAACCTTGCATTGATAATTGGCATGCAGAAGTCTGAAAATAAATTACTGATCAGTGAACTGTTGAAAAATGCAAACGTGAAC
>NW_008794447.1:541203-541526 GCF_000699145.1 Aptenodytes forsteri | reverse complement strand
ACAAAGATTTAGATGCAGGCTTCCCAGAAAGAAATTTATATATAACAATGTCTATAAAACCGTTTGTGTGTGTATCTTATGTACTGAAATGTCTGCACAAAACTATCTCTTATGCAAGAAAAGACATATTTTATGAATCTAACTTTTTGCCATTCAGAAGATTTAAGTGACAATTAACACAAAATGGTTATTTCAATTTTCAGACTTCCTAGCAAAGTTACATGTAAACAGCAAATAACCCTACTTTTAATAGGAAAATGATTACAGTTACATTTTGCTAACAGCGTATCAGTGACCATATTCACTCAACATTTCCTGAAAGA